>NC_057746.1:21806577-21959701 GCF_004010195.1 Chiloscyllium plagiosum | reverse complement strand
CACCTCCCCCCACCCACCCACTATTATTGTTTTCTTCTTTTGGGCGTTTTGAATTAAGAGATTTCAACTTTTTTGAGGGCGTGAGTGCTAAATTTGTCCTCTAAGCAGCTGCACCATTTTGATGCCCAATCTCATGACACAATTGCATTATACTTCGACGTCCTGCTTGTGTCCGACTTGATGATATAAAACCTTTTTCTTGTTTTTGTTTGACAGGTTCTGACTCATCTTCTTCAAATTAGTTTGTCTGTTAAATTGATAAGGTAGTACAGATAAATTGTAGAGTGCTGTTGCAGCACCTTTGTTAACGTTACACACTATCATTAAGGGTAGATCCCGGACTGAAATGAATGCTTATTGAAATTGACTATCTGCAATCAAGTAGTCAGGGACTGTTTATATGCCATCAAATTTCTTGAAATTTGTTTGAGCAGGAACTCAACCAAGCAAGTGAAAAATCCTCAACTACACTTCTCATCTGAGTCTTTTTTCTGTGCATGAAATTTTAAAGGTTGAGCAATTCGTGCAGGAACAAATGTAGATTTTGTTTTATTATAAGAAACACTCTATAGCATTTCCAGTTCTTTTTACTTTTGATTTCCTGGGCCTTGGAAACTTTGCACGTGACTGGATTGAAATGAATATGATTCGTCCAGAACCTCGACAAGTTCGACGAAAATAGGGTTGTTACCTTTGTGGAAAAATTGAGGAGCAGATGACATAATAATATACTTTTTCGTTGTAATTATGAAGATAGTCATAATGCTGTTTTGCCAAAACGATGAAGAGAAGTTGAGGATTGTCACGTTATCACATCTATTGTGCTTCTTTTTTGAATACTGAGTAGATTTGGGTGGACAAATAGTCAACTCCCATTCGAAACAGTCACTAGCATTTTATTGACAAAACTTTCTTTTCCTCAGCGTTCAGTCAAATAATACGTTAAATAATAATCCCTGTCCCGTTTACTTATTTCGCTATCAGATTAAGAACAGAATGGAATTTAATAGTTGTGACATTGCAAAATGTTCACTGAAACGCATGTTTAGGACTATTCCAAGAAACTTAGTTGATGAACAATTAGTGATGTGGTGAATCAAATTCAAAGTGAAGTTTTCATTGTGTTTACCTTCTAACTTTTATTTGTGTTTACATGTCAGACAAAAAAGCAAAGGAAAGCGATGATGACCATGGTAAATTCGCAAATTTAAATAGATTTTGATCGAATAAAGAACTTCTCATCAATGCGTTTGTTACATAATATAATCTAAATTAAGCAAATTATTGTCAGTCTTTCTGATACATCTAACATGAATGGGAAAATATCTGATAGCGAGCAGTGCAGAAAGTAGATAATTCCCATGGGGCGGATGGGATTTATCCTCGGATTCTCTGGAAAGCCAGAGAGGAAACTGCCGAGCCCTTGATTTTGAACTTTATGCCGTCAATGTCTGCAGAAATATTGCTAGATGACTGGAGTATAGCAAATGTTGTTCACTTGTTCAAGTAGGAGGCCAGAGACAGCCCTGGAAATTTTAGACCTGTGAACATTACTTTGCTGATAGTAAAGTGTTGGAAAGGATTATAATAGATATGATTTATAGTAATCTAGAAAGGAATAAGTTGATTACGGATAGCCAACACAATTTTGTGAAGGGTAGCTCGTGCCTCACAAACCTTATTGAGTTCTTTGAGTAGGTGATCAAACAGGTGGATGAGGTAAACCAGTTGATGTGGTGTATATGGATTTCAGTAAGGTGTTTGATAAGGTTTCCAAGGGTAAGCTACTGCACTCCATACGGAGGCATGGGACTGAGGGCGATACAGCGGGTTGAATCAGAAGTTGACTAGCTTAAAGAAGACAGAGAGTGTTGGAGGATGGGAAATATTCATCATGGAGATCAATTACTAATGGGGTACTGCAAGGATCGGTTTTGGGTCCATTATTGTTTGCCTTTATTTAAAAAATAATGTGGATGAGGGCATGGACGTATGGCTTAATAAATTTGCAGATGACACTAAGATCGGTAGATTGTGGACAATGCCAAAGGATGTTGGAGATTACAGAGAGACATATATAAGCTGCAAAGCTGGGCTGAGAGGAGGCAAATGTAGTTTAATGCAGGGAAGTGTGACGCGATTCTTTGGAAGAGCAACAGCAATAAAGAGTACTGGGCGAATGGTAAGATTCTTGGTAGTGCAGAGAGCAGTGATATTTCTGTGTCCAGGTACATAGATCCTGGAAAGTTACCATCCAGGTTGATAAGGTTGTTAAGAAGGCATACGGTATGCTAGCTTTTATTGGTAGATGGATTGCGTTTCAGAACCATGAGATTATGCTGCAGCTGTACAAAACTCTGGGGCAGCCACATTTAGTGTATTGCATATAGTTACAGTCATCGCGTTATTGGAGGGGGATGTGGAAGCTCTGGAAAAGGTTCAGAGGAGATTTACTAGAATGTTACCTGGTATGGAGGAGACATCTTACGAGGGACTTGAGACTGTTTTCATTAGAGAGAAAAAGGTTGACGGGTGACTTAATTGAGGCATATGCGAACATCAGATGTTTAGAAAGCTCGGACAGTGAGAGTCTTTTTTTCTGGTATGGAGGGAATCCTTTTTCCTGGTATGGAGGGAATGCCTTACGAGGAAAGGCTGAGGGACTTAAAGCTATTATTGTTAGAGAGTAGAATGTTGAGCGGTGACTTAATAGAGATGTATACGATAATCAGATAGGTTAGACAGGTTGGACAGAGAGAGCCTTTTTCCTCGGATGGTGATCGCTAGCATGTGGGGACATAGCTTTACATTGAGGGTGACAGATATAGGACAGATGTCAGAGGTAGTTTCTTTTCTCAGAGAGTAATAATGGCGTGAATGCACTGCCTTCAATGGCCGTAGACTCGCAAACTTTAAGATTGTTTAAATGGTCATTAGGTCGGCGTATGGACAGGAATGGAATAGTATAGGTCAGAAGGGTTTCGGTTTGGGCCACAGGCTTGTGCAACATCGAGGGAAGAATATATTGCGCTGTAATGTTCTATGTTCTATGTTCTAAAATACAAAAGTCTTTAAGGTGATTCCTCATTGGCTGTGAAATTCCTTTTTTTTCATTTGTAAGTCGTAACAGATAGTGGGTCAATCGAGTGAATGCAAGATTGACTCCTGAGAATTAATAGCTACAAAGTAATCCAAAGTTATTTTGAAGCAAAACAAAATGAAAGCAGCGTGGAAGAGTTAATTTTAAATACAAGTGCAAGAATGAATAATGATGAGGTAAATTTTTAAAAATGTTTATTTAGAAGTATGGAGAAAAGGTCGCTATTCTCTGTTCTAGTATGTAGGACATTATAATGTTAAGAAGTGAAAGTAGAGAGTTTAAACACAAGCTGGTAAACTAATGTTGGAGTCGCTTGGTCATTGAATGTTTTTGTCTTGAAATAATTATTGATGAATGTTCATTTTTTGTGTTGAGGAAAAAATTGGTGTTTTTTCCTAAAATACTGAAATTTGGGAGTTCTCTTACACTCATACTTTAACAGATTAAGAGGTGAGGTGAGCTTTTCTGGGTGTTTGGTTTAATTCACTGAAAGGCTCACCACCATGCCGTAACATGTGTATGTGATATTCTTTATATATTTTAAGGGAGAATAATTTAGAACAACACACCATAACATGGAAACACCTAAGCAGATGACACAGACTAGTCCTTTCAGCTTACAAAATCTGCCCTTGGAGCACAGGATAACTCCTCAGTAATCTGTATTATACTGCGAAATTAAAATCACTTTTTTTCACTATTTCCTCTATTTGCAGTGAAACAGTTGAAAAGAGGTATTGGATACATGCATCTTGTTTTTGATTATTCAAACATACCTTAGTTTTTCATGAAGTAAGATGGCGCAGCAAATTGAACAAAATTCAGCAGAACCGCAAAGAAAAAAATGTTTTAGCGTTTAAAATTCAAAACAACATTTACAATTCAAATGAAAAATATGCTGCAATTAACGTATGAGTAAAAATATGTCTTCAGTAATCTACTGGCATACAATTCAAACGTTGTGCTTCATTACATCATAGAGAATGACAATCTTCGAAGATTACTTGGTAAGGCCTGAATGAGAGTACAAGACTAAGAGATGAGAATGTTATTTTCACATTCACGAAACTGAGAATTCCAAAGATGATAGTACACTGCATGCAACATTTCCAACTTTAAGTTAATGGAACCATAATCAGATGGGCATTGTCGTAATTCTTCACCTTTTTTTAGTACTGAAAATGCATCGTCAATCTAAAACACTCAGAAAAGAACAAGTAATTGTCGTTCAGTTGATTTGATTCATTGAAATCTTCTTTTTATTTTCCGGACTTAAACTTTGTCAGAAATGATAGGGTGGGGTGAGAAAACAGAAACTACTACTGGATCATATTCGTCATATTTTACATATTATGTCTCATTAATGTCACAGGTGACAATAGTGGTGCACTATTGATGTGATTGTCATGAGCAATCGAATAAAATATTGACAACAGTTGTATCAATATCTATGTGGACTTCAGTGAGGTGTTCGGCAAGGTTTCTCAAGGCAGATTAATTTGTAATTAACATGACATAGAATAGAGGGATAACTAGATATCTGGGTACAGAACTGGCTCCAAGATACAAGACAGAGGGCGGTGTTGTTGGTGGGTTGCTTTTCAGACTGGAGGCGTGTGACAGGCAGTGTGCCACAAAGATCGTTGCTGGGTCCACAGCTTTTCGTAATTTGCATAAATGATTTGGATTTGAACTCAGCAGGTCTGGTGAGTAAGATTGCAGATGGCACCAAAATTGGAGGCGCAGTGGAAAGGGAAGATACTTACTTCAGAGTACAATGATATCTTGATCAGACGAGACAATGGGCAGAGGAGGGGTAGATGGAGTTTAATATTGATAAATGTGTGGTGCTGCATTTTGGAAAGGCAAATCAGGGCCCGAGTCAAGCATTTCAAAGCAAGGTCCTGTGGAGAGTTGCTGAATAAAGACACATTGGAATTCAGATTCATAGCTTCTTCAAAGTAGCCTCACAAGTATATTCGATAGTGAAGAAGACGTTTGGTATGCTTGCCTTTATTTGTAAGAGCATTGCCGTTAGGTGTTGGGAGGCTATGTTGCGATTTTAGAGGGCATTGGTTAGACTACTATTGCAATACTGCATTTAATTCTGGTGGACCTCATATCAGAAGGAATTCGTGAAACTTGAGAGATTTCAGATAATATGAATACGGTTGTTACCAGAGTTGGAGGGTTGTGCGATACAGAGAGACGCTAACTCCACAGGGGCTATTTTCACTGGGGAGTTACAGGCTGAGTAGTAACCTTACAGAGTTGTGTGAGATCAACAAGGGCATGATTAGTGTAAATAAACAAGATCGTTCCTCTGGAGTGGGAGAAGGAAAAGATTGAAAAGGGACCCCGGGTCAACTTTTTTAGGTAGAAGGTGGTGCGTGTATGGAATGAGTTGCCAGAGGAGGCAATGTAGGCTGGTAAAATTACAACAATTAAAACACGTTTAATTAGTTATATTGATTGGAAGGGTTTATTGAGACATGGGCGAAACGCAGGAAAATCCAACCTGGCTTGACATTTAAAATCAAAGAATGAATATGAAGCGGGTTTGCTTAGAGACTTATGCTGTCCAAAGCTAAACAAGACGCAGGGACCAATGCTCATACATATGCTTCAACTGAGAACCTTGAAGCACTAAAGAGAACCATAGAATAATTAATTTCCTCTTTTCTTTGTAAAGTTTGCCCAGCATGCGAAACAGAAGACGTCTAATTGGCTGCTAATATTGACTGCATGTTTAGTTGAATTCCATTCAATAAGTTTGCACAAGAGACATTCGTATATGGGTTAGGATTTCTCTCTCTCTTTCTCTCTCTCTCTGTTTTTCTCTCACACACACATGCACATACACAAACAAAAACCAAGCACACAAATGCGAAAACATATATACTGAATAAATAGCCAATCAAGAATATTTGCAATTTTATATGAATTACTAAATGGAATGCAGAGAGATGATAAGCAGTTTTGAATATTGTTCCGTTCACTGGAAATTAATTACATAGTTTCCAGAATGATAAACATGTATTGCACTTGGATAGTATGCTAACAATGATAAGCGGATCGATTAGCTCACTTCATTTGTTTGCATTGAGCGTGATGCCAACATCAATACTTCAATTCTCACCAGGTGAACTTGCAGGAATACTTCTCAACAGTTGAGGAATGGTGAAATTCAGGTTTTAGCCACCACCATCCTTCACAAGGTCCATGGCGACTTTTACTTACTTTGGCAATCTATTCCAGTCTGAAATAATTAGGAGACAATTGTGTTGTCTGCTGAATATGTAAGAACATACATTTGATTCACTAATAATTGCAAACTGTTGTGTGAATTTTATTAGCGGAAAAAACTGCAGAACTGAAAGGTAAGAAACATATAATTTGTGAGGACCTTCATTGTTGACAAAAATTTTATAATTTCTTAAAATACTTGGAGATTCGAACACTTTTCTTGGGGTAGCATTAGATAAAAGAAAGTCAGCACAGTCATTTCCGAATTTTGGTTCCAATCATTGTGGTCATCGGGAATTTGTACTTTGCCACATACTGCACTATTTAAGTTCAAAGAGAATGAAAAAGAGCTCATATATTTGAAATTGAGCACTGCCTGCAAATCAACATGGATGAAGCTCAAAAGTGTCAGATGACTAGTGGAGGAAAATGGTTAACATGGCGTTCATGTATATTCTACTTAGTGTAAACACTTCTCTTCTTTAGAAGAAAATATATTATTTATGAGATAACGTTTATATATCCACTGAGATATGAGCAAACAAAACGACACGAAACCAATCTTTCAGGAAATAACTAGTCAGATTGATTATGACATATAGAGCCAGCAAGAAATAAATAACCTTAAAACAAAAGAGACAATTCTTAAATAATGCAATGTACAAAGCCAATGGATTATGGCTGAAATAATAAGATTTCAGCTTTTTATCTTTTATTGCAGGTTTAGGGGATTGCGCAACAAGGCTTAAAGAAGCGGGTGAGTCAAACATAAATCAGACTTGCACTGACATTTTGTAAAATACGTTTTACCACGTTAATAGTATCGCAATAATTTGCAATACATCTTTATAAAATTTCCATCCATCTTCTGCAATGTTTCTGTTAACTGCAGATGCTCTTATTAGTAATTCATAGACTACATGTTGTATTATTGCCAATTAAGTTTGGAAATCCTCTATTTCCTGAGCAGAAGATCAACTGAGAAAAAAAGACTTAGGTAATTATGGTTGCTGTGTACCCATAACAACAACAGTCTCGGTAGAGATCCATAATATTCAGGTCTTAATAGCTAGCATGGTATTTCTTTCTAACGAATGATATCTCCAAAGTAGACTTACTTCCTATGACTAAATATGCAACTTTATTGAAAGGGTACACCATGTTGTTAACGCATCTAACATGTTTGAAATTGTGCAAGAGATAACATATCAGATTTTTCAAAAAGAAACAAATACTTTCATTATTGTGTTCGTTTCATTTCAGTGAGAGCAGTGCATGGATAAAAAGTTTCTTAATCTGCACAGATTTTAACTATGTCATTGCACAGAAAATGCAGTTCTTCCAATTAGCTATTTAAAACATTCCCACGATGGAAATTACTTTTGAGTTTTCTTGGATTTTGTAAAAGAAAAATATTTCAGTGGTCTAACAGAGATGTTATACATCAATTTTATTTAGGTTGTTGCTTACTGCATCACATTTACTGGATTCTGGGTAATCCAAGATGGAGAACGGGAAACGTAATGGCTGGAACATCTACTCCTTTTTGTGTGCTATGTTAGGTGCTGGAGGTGATTTCCTCGAATTCCAAGAGCAGCAATTACTGTTGTATATGCTGTTGCATTGTTTTAAAACTAAGAAAAAAATGTCAAAACAACAGCAGTTTTAAAAGGGAGAAGAACAGACAAAGGAAGCACATGGTGAGGTTAGTTCTGGAGAGAGAGAGAAAAAAAAGAAAGAAAGAAACTGACACTGCCTTTGCAGTTTGAATTCATGTATCATTGGACATCAGAGTGCGTCTGGGAAAATTAACAAACAGTGAATTTACAACTGATCTTGAAGGAACTGTTGGGCGAAGTTCACAGCACAGAATCAGATCAGTTGATTGATTGAAGTGAACTACAGAAAGTCTGCAGTCGTGATTAGTGTGGGTTCTTTGATGATTGTACGATTTCGGAGATATGTCTCTTGATTAAACTTAAAATATAAGTCATAACTATTAATTTAACCGGGGCAGTGTTTGTAGAGGAATAAGACGGTGATATTTTCTCGGGGAGTAGATGGTGAAGGAGATAAAATGGCCTTCAGTAGAGTGATACGTGCTTCTTATCATGATGTGGGAGATTAAAGAGAGTATAAAGGTTACTGTGGATTATATCTGCCATAAATGCTGTTGGGTGCGAATCTTATCAGATAGAGTGGATCGGTTGGAGAGACAGTTAGAAGCAATGACGAATTTGCAAAAGCAACAGTATGTGATGATGGCAGTTATAGGAAGGGGGGAAGTTTCAGACACAGTCACACACATGAGTCAACTCCATGAAAGGTAAGAGATGTAGGCAGCTAATACAGAAGTCTTTTGGAGATATACCATTTCAAACAGTGATGCTGTTTTGGAAAATGTAGGGGGCGATTGATTCTCAGGGGAGCGTAGCACGAACAGCCAAGTTTCTGGTATTGAGACGGGCTCTAATGCAAGGAGGGGTACATCGGGTTTCAAGAGATCAATTGTGTGAGGTGATTCTCTAGTCCAAGGTACAGACAGACGTTTCTGCGGCCAGCAGCGAAATGAAAAATAGTGTGTTACTTCCCTGGTGCAAGGATCAAGGATGTCTTAGAGAGGGTGCAGGATGTTCTCACGGGGGAGAGGGGCCAGGAAGAGGTCATTGTCCACATTGGAACGAATGATATAGGAAGGGAACAGGTTGAGATTCTGAAGGGAAACTCCAGAGTTAGGCAGGAATTTTAAAAGGAGGTCCTCAAGAGTAGTAATAGCTGGAATACTCCCAGTGCTACAAGCTAGTGAGGGCAGGAATAGTAGGATAGAGCAGATGAATGCATGGCTGAGGAGCTGGTGTATGGGAGAAGGATTCTCATGGATTCTCATTTTTGGATCATTGGAATCTCTTTTGGGGTAAAAGTGACATGTACAAGAAGGACGGATTGAACCTAAATTGGAAGGGGACTAATATACTGGCAGGGAAATTTGCTAGAGCTGCTCAGGAGCGTTTAATTTAGAAAGGTGTGTGTGTGTGTGGGGGGGGGGGGGGGGGGGAGCGGTAGGACTCAGAGAGATAATGAGAAAAGAGAAAGAGGTCAATATGAAACTGGTACAATTGAGAACAAATGCAAGTCAAACAGTCAGAGTAGGCAGGGACAAGTTAGGACTAATAAATTAAACTGCATTTATTTCAATGCAAGGGGCCTAACTGGGAAGGCAGATGAACTCAAGGCATGGTTAGGAACATGGGACTGGGATATCATAGCAATTACAGAAACATGGCTCAGTAATGGGCAGGACTGGCAGCAAAATGGAGGCAAGGTATGCAGGGGACTGGCGTTCTTGATAAGGGATAGCATTACAGCTATGCTGAGTGAGGATATTCCTGGAAATACATCCAGGGAAGTTATTTGGCTGGAACTGAAGAATAAGAAAGGGATGATCACCTTATTGGGATTGTATTATAGACCTCCTAATAGTCAGAGGGAAATTGAGAAACAAACTTGTAAGGAGATCTCAGCTATTTGTAAGAATAATAGGGTGGTTATGGTAGGTGATTTTAACTTTCCAAACATAGACTGGGTCCTGCCATACTGTTAAGGGTTTAGATGGAGAGGAATTTGTTAAGTGTATGCAATAATATTTTCTGATTCAGTGGGTGGATGTACCTACTAGAGAGGGTGCAAAACTTGACCTACTCTTGAGAAATAAGGCAGGGCATATGACTGAGTTGTCAGTGGGGTGCACTTTGGGGCCAGCGACCATAATTCTATCAGATTTAAAATAGTGATGGAAAAGGATAGACCAGATTTGAAAGTTAAAGTTCAAAATTGGAGAAAGGCCAATTTTGACGGTGTTAGATAAAAACAGGGTTGTAGGATTTGAGCTATATGGAGAGGCTGAACAGGCTGGGGGTTTTTCCCCTCGAGCGTCGGTGGCTGCTGGCTGAACTTATAGAAGTTTACAAAATCATGACGGGCATGGATAGGATAAATATACAAGGTAATTTCCCTGGGGTCGTGCAGTCTTCTTTGGAAGAGAAATCCATAAGAAAAACAAAATATCAATCGCTGAATGATTCTTTCAATATCAGTCTTAATTCACCTGGCTTCAAACATCTTACTTAGCATTTGTTGCCACTTAGCAGCTATCTTCATCGTGCCACCTGTTTTGATTCTCTCCAAAGAGAAATTTCACTCAGGTTCCCTTGCTACATTAATGCCACTTCTGGCAGTGCTAGAAAATCTTCCAGTTAAAAAATTAAATTGAACCTGTCCTACTTCCTCTGCAGAACAAACTCCACAGCCTCAGAATATCATGTCTTCCGTTCATTTCCTTGGCATATGTTCAGGCAATGATTGCTACTATTTCTATGTTCATTGATAATTTGCATAGAGAATAATGATGAATCACTGTCTTGGTCAAAATACTTTCGGAAGTCTTCATGAACTGCCTAAAGTATGTTTACAAAGCATCAACTCGTTGTCAACTAGTTACTAAAGTGGCTCCCGTACCTCGTGTCTCACAGCTCATGTGTTTAATTAAAAATAAATGACAAAACACTATCCAGGCGTCCGATTGAGTATTACTTCCGCCCTTGAAAAGACGCAACACCAATAAAACTCATGAAGTTCACCAACCTCCAATTTATTTCTGCCAGGTGATTGGCATACCATCCTCAAATTTCAACATTAACACAATTTATTACAGATACATAGTAGCAGCCCTGCAGTACGTTACTGAAGCTCCTTTTAAAGATCGCTAAAAATAGGTGATTAATACTACCTGTGCACACAATGACTATTGGTGTACAAGAATGCCACCACATTGAATATTCATGTCCGAGCCACAGATCATCCTAAGTATGAATATCTCTAGTTCACCATCTTGAAACTCCTTCCTCGCAGCAACAATGAGATCACTTAGCGCTAAGCACAAAAACAATTCAAGAAGGCAACTCACCAAGAAATTTCCAGTGCCAAATAACAATGGTTATCTATTAAATGACGTTGCTATATTAGAAACGCACACATGAAGACAGCCAAGGAACTCACTAAAATGCTTAAATGCACGCTAAAATCGATTTTCTTGCTTTCTTCTGGAAGCAAGTGTCTTTTGTAACAGACACGATGTAACAGACACCAAATCTCTATGCAGAAATTACTGCATGCACTCTCTCTCAGGAACTTATTCTGATGAAATAACCGTGAATGAAATAATCCGAGTAACTAATAATTCTTGCCACGAACATAACTTCTGCAATTTTGAAATTGTCATGCAAAAGCCAAAGAAACACATTGGCATATTGAATGACACATTAAGATTGTTTTTATTTTTAACAAATGAGCAACCTGATGCAATAAGTTACCCACTATTGTTATTTGTTCCCTAAATTGCATTGTCTACGAACCAAAATGCAATTTGTGGTACACACACTTAAAAAGCAGTTGCATATGCTTTGAAGGTTGAGGTTTGCAAGTTTGCCTACACAGCTATTAATCACACCAGATATGTGCCAATTATTCTGGAGCATTAAGAAATATAGTAAAATAGCAAATGTAGGAATATCAGTCAATCTTCCAAAGATCGTGAGTGGGCAAAACCACATAAATTCACTATATTGAACTTGGAGTGAAAATGAGGAACCCAGAGTTGTAATATAAAACCCGGCCTGTTAAAATTCAGCTAAGGTCAGGCAAAGTAAACAATAGTTATAAACACAAGAATCCACTGACAGGATATTACTGAATCCAGTGTTCGTGTTCATAAAATGGGCAATCTTCCTACATACAGATAAATCTACATAACATTTCAGAATTAAAGCCGGAGAAAAACCAACAAAAACAAAAGCAATCACGTGTCTGAAGAAATACAGACAAAGATGAACATACTTTGAGTTAATATTCATTTCCAAAAAGGCTTTGAGGGGAGATCTGAAGAATTTGCAGGATGATTTAGGATTAAATTCAATATTGTACTTACTTTGGGTATATTGTTTCGATGTCAATGATGAAGAACTTATTTCAAACATTACTTCTCATTGAATTTGTTACAATAATTGTTGTCACAAATCTGTGCTACTAAGAGCTTGAGAACTTATTGTGAAATGACATCAGCTGAATGTTCACAATTCGTGAAAGAACTCTAGGGCAATCCAGGGTGAAATGCATCAGCGACTTAATGCGTACTTCAGAGAGAGGAACGTAGTGCTGAAGCCCTTAAGATGACAGCACAACATGGAGATTGGAGAATGTACTTGCAAGCTCACTGTATTAACCAGTGTACAACTAAATCCCAAGAGAACGGCACAAAACAAAGGGCTGACGCACAACCTTATTGAAAATCCTTATATAAATGTAATCGAACTTCAGAGGGGCATTAGCAAACTATGTAGAGTAAAGGAGTATGTGGATCACAAATAAAAAGAATTGCTTTCACATTGTTACTTAAGGAATTAATTGCAATGTGGCTACATTGAGGTTCCCAATCATTTGTAGATGCTGGCAAAAATAAGTAAAATAAATTTGTCCCAATTTCCACCTGCCACTGATAAGACGACCTGTGAGCTCAGTGGCAGGAGAACATTTCTGTTTCAACTTTTAAGATCAGCATTCCTCACATTGTTCTCAAGGATGCTTTAATTTGTGACGCAAGAAATTATTTTATATATAAATCAGTATAATGCGACTTCACAGATAATGACGATCAAAATATTGCAAATGTATGTTCTGAGAATTCAAACTGAAAACCCTGAGATATATACATTTACTTCACTTTGCGTTTGGTCGGGGATATACAGATTTATTTTCCAATTTAGCTAATACCTTGAACGAATGATATATCGAACTGAATTATTTGCTTCGACCTCAATATTACATTCTTTAATTGAATGATTGTGGTTTCATGAATTTAAATGTGTTGTTGCTTAGGATAGCTGATATGTAATTCATCATCTCTTAATTTCTTACTACTCTGGAACCTAATCTCGCAATCATGAGATCATTGTTTTTATGCCATTCATGAAACTGATATGTGTTTATGTTATGTTAGGTATTGTTCCGAGTCCGTTTTTAATAACTTTGCTAAAAAGAAGATTGGAAATATATGTATGGAACGATTAACGTCGATATTGTTGAAATTTAGATGCCATTTGGGGGCTTGACACAACATGTGTGGAGATACAGCTCCTCATTATGGAAGAGTTCACAATCAGTCGGATAACTCAAAGCAAGAGGCTGGCAAATTAATACAAATAATAACAATTTCTTTCTTCAAAGGGCAGTGAAAATGTAACAATTTACTGCATAGATATACTGATGCTGGGTCATGCTGAGGTAGATATAGTTTATTCAGTAAAGAAAATGAAGCACATGTGGAAGAGTCAAGAAAGTGGAATTGAAGGTGATCATTTCAGTGATGATTTCCTTTGGTAGTGGATTAGATAAAACTGCAAAACTAACTTTGGTCCCAATGATTGACAGTGTTGTTCCATATGCCTAATGTATCTTGGGGTGATTTAACTTGCTTTGCAGTGCAAAAATTTCAATACGGGCTCGACATTTTAATACATCTGGTGGTCGTGAAACTATGTCTTGCAGAGGCATTCTTTACTTTGAAAATTTGCAAAGTCAACCAACAAATAAGCAGCCCGGTGGCTCGGTCATTAGCACTGCTGCCTCGCCGCACCAGGGTCCCAACTCCGATTCCAACCTCGGGCGACTGTCTATGTGGAATTTGCACATTCTCCCCGTGTCTGTGTGGGTTTCCTCCCACTGTCCAAAGATGTGTCGGTCAGGTGAATTGGCCATGTTAAATTGTCCATAGTGTTAGGTGCATTAGTCAGAGGGAAATGGGTCTGGGTGGGTCCCTCTTTGGAGTGTCGGTGTGGACTTGCTGGACTGAAGGGCCTGTTTCCACACTGTAGGGAATCTAATCTAAAAAATGCTCATGTCTTATCATTTTGAAAATAATTTAGTACTTGGCGCCAGTCAGTAAGTTGTTTCAAATCTCTTTTCCAAGGAAACTACACATGAAAATCATGTGTACAACGATATTATATCAACACCAAAAACACGATGACCTCAATTATTAGTATAGAGGCACATTACATTCTCTGGATACAGTCTCTATCGCTGTGCATTCTTGTTAAAAGCATGTAATAGATGCATTGATGGTGGTTACGTTGTTTGAAAAAAGCTTATACTGTTAGCAGAGTTGCAATTTACATTTGATCATTGTGTGTCGTGCACCAAACAGACATCCATGTCTGTCTATGCTGGAGAGATAGGACAAACAACATGGAATTATTTCTGGATGACAATCCAGCTGATCATATTGATTAACTTTATTTGAATGGAAGGGATTGTCTGCACGTTAATTGTAAATTTCCAAATGCGAAGACTTAACTTCTTTCTGCATCAAATACCTGAGAGAACATCGATCTGTCCACGAAGAAACTATTCTATAATTCCACAAAATCGCCTTTAGATCTTCAATACAAACTAACGAAAAATCATTTTCTTTTAAGATTAGATTGCTTACAGTGTGGAAACAGGCCCTTCGGCCCAACAAGTCCACACCAATCCGCCAAAGTGCAACCCACCCAGACCCATTCCCCTACACCTAACCCTACGGCCAGTTTTTTTAGCATGGCAAATTCACCTAACCTGCACATTTTCGGATTGTGGGAGGAAACCGGAGCAACCGGAGGAAACCCACGCAGACACGGGGAGAATTTTTTTAAAGATTAGATTAGATTACTTACAGTGCGGAAACAGGCCCTTCGGCCCAACAAGTCCACTCCGACCCGCCGAAGCGCAACCCACCCATACCCCTACATTTACCTCTTACCTAACACTACAGGCAATTTAGCATGGCCAATTCACCTGACCTGCACATCTTTGGACTGTGGGAGGAAACCGGAGCACCCGGAGGAAACCCAGGCGGAGAATGTGCAAACTCCACACAGTCAGTCGCCTGAGGCGGGAATTGAACCCGGGTCTCTGGCGCTGTGAGGCAGCAGTGCTAACCATTGTGTCACCGTGCCGCCCACTGCTAATATTTAATATACACTGAAACAAAAACGTGATATTTTAAACTCGTGTGTTCACCTTACTTCATAAATGTATTCGCAGAGGTGCATGATTGTAGATGAATAGATTATTGTTGCTCACTTTTTTGCTCATTTAAACATTCCATGTTTTGACAAAAAACGTTAAGACAACTTTTTATATTACTCCCAGATGTACAATGCTGATATTATTGTAACATTTACTTTTTCCATAACACATAATATGATTGGAATTAACTAAGTGAAACTATGATTTCTGATATCACTTGTTTTATGTGTTGTTCACAGTGAATAAGAAAAGGCTATAAGAAAAGGCTGTAAATAAAGTGTTGTGCTCCCAACGCAATATTTGAGATAATTAAGCATTGCTCAATGCAAAAAGATTTCATAAATAGCTTCGTTGGAAATGAGGTTTTGAACAATCAATCTTATTTTACTTTCACCGACAATGACAATTAAATTGATAGAAAAAAAGTCAAAAACAAGTTTGTGCATCTCCTTTTTTCTTTTGTAGTTTAATCACGTAATTTTTAAAAGAGGTATCATATGGCCTACTTCCAAGATCGAAATGGGAAAATTTCCAAATTGTAAATCAGTAACACTAAGAATAGACAAGGGAACATTGATCCATTCGGTCCACAAGCATTTCATTTCATGCTATTTATTGCCTGTTTAATAGTATTAACCCACATTGATAATGGTAAAGCAGCTAATGCACTAAATGATTTTGGCTATACTGGAATTTCAGTGGTTCTGAGGGCGCAGCATTAATCAGCTGTGAACAAACATACACCTTGTCATGAATGGAAACATTGTTATTTGCCCATTGATACTGGTAATGCCTTGTGGTCTGTGGAGACAAATGTTCTGCAATTAGATAATCTGATATCTACGTTATACCAACATGTATGGAATCTAATATTTAATGCACAACAATTGTAAATCTGTGATTTAAGTTTAAATTTGATATTCAAACACAATTCTCAGAAGGAAATTTCGCTGTTGTCCTCATAAAAATAAACACTGGAAGTTACAATGCTATGTAAAGTCCACGATACTAATCCTACCAATCATAAAGGACCTTTTAAGGAACATTGAACAGACGAGAAAGACCCCGGTATTGGTATGTAACAGATAGAGCATTTTACACCTTTTCAACAATGTTATTTAAGAAACTGTCCATTCATTTCAAATGGTGACCTGACTTTCCTTATGTTATAACGTGTGGCAATGAAATGTATTTGCGGTTTGTTCAGTAATACATTGAATTATTACAGTTTCATGCTTTCAGAAAGGTTTCACTCTCATCATAACTCCCTAAATACATATCCCCAAATATGAGTTTTTCCCCTCAGTGCGTCAATAGTTTCATCAATATAACAGCCAATATTTTAAGCAAATGATCGATCAACTGTCGTTTTATCGAACTATTCAGGCATCTTCACGTTAGGATTTCCACCGAAATTATATACACACGTTTTTCAGTATTTTCTCCATATTCCACATGGTATCTGTTTTCCTCTTATCTGGTTAAATACTGTCCTTATACGTAATTGTCTTCATGATATTTTGGGTAGTTTGTCATAAGTGAAGTATATCCTTTGTTTATCCTTATTTTTGCTTTCGATTTGAATTCGTTTTGCAATTGTCAAAATATTTAAATTCATTTTCTTAATTCACCACATCACTCAAAGATTGTGTTGGAGTATCAGCATTAATGAAGTTACGGTCAGATGACCACATTTTAAAAATAGAATCTGTCGAAAGCACGTCTTAATGCATCTTACTTTAGTATAATTGGTAGGCATCACGTATATATGGTGTATTATAATTTCCTAATTGATATAGACAGGCAGAAGATTAATTTTTAAAATTCATCAATGCATTCTATTATTTTTTGCAGATGGAATGACACAGAACAGAAAGGGTAACGATTAAAACTTACAGCAACTATCATATGAAAATTATTCATCAGAATGTCAACTTAAGTATTCTAAAATCTTAGTTCAGAATATCAGTTAATTTTGGTTGAACACGAAATGGCTGATTATGTCCTATTTACAATAGATGAGAAAAGCAGGATTTTTTCTCAAAATTACTTGTTTTTTTTTTAATCTAAGTGTGCCATATATCAGGCCACCTTTGCTCTTTTAACCTGTTAATAGATCGACTTTCAACAACAATTCTCCTTCAATAATACATGTACTGAAATGAAACGCCCGGGAAACGACTAATCCTATACCACTTTCATCTATGTATCTGTTGAAATTTTCGTCAATCGCCTGCAGCCTAAATTCTTGTTCAACTTGACAGTATGCTGAATAAACGTCAGATGTTTAAATTTAGTATCTATCTATCTATCTATCTATCTATCTATCTATCTATCTATCTATCTATCTATCTATCTGTCTATTTCATCCTGTATCATAAAGGGAGGTAATGTGCTTCTGTGTGATTATCATTTGGATGTTAATCTAGAAGCCGAGCGAATGAGTTTCAGTTATGGATTCAAGTTCCAACGTAACAGCTCGTGGAGTGTAAACCCAGTACAAACGTTGTGACTATAAACATTACGTAAAAATGATGGACATGAAAATATTACCAAATTCTGTAAACCATGTACGGATGACCATTTTACTGTAGGGAACCAAGTATTGACTGCATGGCCAAGAGTATATGTTAATCCAGGCCCACAATAATGTGTGATAATTTAACAAAGCACCCTCTTCATGTGCAAATACTGATGATGGCAAATGTTCACATTGTCAACGATTCTCACATAACATGAATTGCAAATTAATGAGCAATTCTAATTTCGTGGCGAAAAATCAACGTACAAAATTAATATTCTACATTTTAAAATAAGCATAACATTTCATTGGAAAAAGCAAAAATCAACAAGCATTTCCTTTGCTCTTGATGAGACGAATAAACTATTCTTAGGTAACGAAGATTATCAAACAATGTGTTTCAGAAAAAGTCATACGAAACCACAACAGCCACCAGTAAAACGAATGATTCCTTTCTATTTTTTAACCTAGTGATCAGTAGTAAACGGCAATAAAAAAAAAACCTAACAGAAATGGAGAACAACGTTAAATTGAAGTGGAATATTAAAAAGTATCAGGAGCTTCATTCTGTATTAAAGATGGGAAATACTAACACATTGTTTGAGTATGCGACTGGTGAAAAAGTGAAAATCAAAGAAAATTTAAGGATTTTTGCATCACGTTGAGCAAAATACACGGATTTCAATAACAACAAATGAACAATGTCTATTAGGAAAATGGTCATCTCATTGCCCCTCGTGACAGAGATTATGTGTTTGACAAACTAATGGAATGTAAACAAGTCAGCATTGATTGATCGTCTTCCTTTCAGGGGATCAAAAGGAACTGGGTGCAAAGACAGTGCAGGCATTGGTGCAAATTTTCAAGAACGTACCAGATTTTGGAAGTATACCCGCAGATTACAGAATTGCCAATGTTAAACCCCCTTATAAAATATATATTGAATTATTACAGTTACATGTTTCCAGAAAAGTTTCATCAGCACCATTACTTCAGACCTAAATCTCTCAAAACAAGATATTGTACCTGAACAGCATCAATAGTCTCGTCAATATAACGGTCAATATTTTAAGGGAGAGGGAGAGCGTGAGAGAGATAGAGCAGGAAACAATGTGATCAGTTAAGCTGATATCAACAGTCTGATAAATCCTAAGTAACACAGTTAATGAACAAATAACTTGACATTTGGAGTGAGTTTTTTGAATCTAACAGAATTGGCACGGTATGGTGAAAGTGAAATTTTACAAGGTTCTTTGCAAATTTATTAAGAAGACTGATGAGAGAGGTCTGGTTATTGCAGTGAATTCGATTTCCAAAAAACATTCAATAACGAGTCAGTTAAAATGAAATTCCAAGACAAAGGGGGTAATCTTTTCTGTTGATCATATATTAGCGTGGATTAAGTATTGCTTACCTCACCAAGTCATAATGAATGAATTGTTTTAAGATTGGAAGGTTTCAAGAAATGCATGTTTGCAGGGACTTGTCCCAGGTTTCCAATTATTTATATTCTTTGTTAACGAATTAGAGGAGAGGGAGAGTGCAACATATCCAAATTTGTTGGTGAAGCAAATCATGTGAGCGTAAAAAATTGGATATTATTAGGTTGTTAAACATTTGTAAAGAAGACAAATTGAATTTGGCTACATTTCAGGGTTGTGTTTCAAACTATGATTTGCATGTTACAACTGTAAATTTGTGCCTTAAAGTCTGCATCTGCAGTATTTTGTACAGCGTTGGAAGTTAAGAAAGATTCTACTGGCATCGGAACCGTTCCCTTTGTGTTTGATTCATTGAGAATCAAACCAAATGATGTCTTTATTCATCAGAATTCGCAATAATGAGCAATGTACTTATTAGAATATCCAAGATTCTGAGGATGCTTGAGCAGATAGACCCACAATGGCATTAGGTGATAGTGAGGACTGCAGATGCTGGAGATCATAATCAAGATTAGAGTTGTGCTGGAAAAGCACAGAAGGTCAGGCAGCATTCGAGGATCAGGTAAATCGATGTTTCGGGCAAAAGCACTTCATCGGTGGAAGAGTCTCTGGTTGTCTCGACGTGTCTAGCTCCAACAGAGATTCATCAAACCCCAAAGGACAAGCAGCCGTATGATTGGCAAAATATTCACCACTGACTCTCAGTTGCAGTAGCCCATATTGTGTATACGATGTAATGCCGTTATTTACCATGGTCTTTTAGACTGTACGTTTTAAATATTCATGCGCTATCAGCTGGAAGGGTAAAGACAGCAAGCATATTCGAACACCACCTGCAATTTTCCCTCCAAGCAACTCACCTCCTGACTTGCAAATATAGTGCAGTTACTTCAGTGTTAATCAAAATCCTGGTAGCCCACCCTATTGTGGTGAAGATTAGAGTGGCGCTGGTCAGGAGCAGGTTAGGCAGCATCCGAGGAGGAGGAAAATCGACGTTTCGGGCAAAAACACTTCATGAGTAATGAGGCCACCTCCTAGTAAATCTCCTCTGAACCCTTTCCAAAGCTTCCACATTCTTCCTATAATGTGGTGACCAGAACTGTGCACAAGACTCCACGTGCTGCTGCACCAGTGTTTTGTACACGTACAGCATGACCTCATGGCTCCAAAACTCAATCCCTCTACTAATAAAAGCTAACATATTGTATGTCTTCTTAACAACCCTATCAAACTAGGTGACAACTTTCAGGGATCTATGTACATGCACACAGAGATCTCTCTGTTCATCTCCATGACCAAGAATCTTATCATGAGCCTAGTACTCTTTTTTCCTGTTGCTGCTTCCAAAGTGAAACACCTCACACTTTTTCACATTAAACTCCATTTGCCACCTGTGAGTCCAGCTCTGCAGTTTGTCTATGTCCTTCTGAATCCATGCACACCACATCGACCGCTTTATCCTCATCCACCTGTTTGGTTACACTCTCAAACAGCTCAATAAGGTTTGTGAGGCACGACCTAGCATTCATAAAATTGTGTTGGCTATCCCGAATCAACTTATTCCTTTGTAGATTATTATAAATCCTATCTCTTATAGCCTTTTCCGACACTTTGTCTGCAAATGATACAAGGTTCACCGGTTTGTAATTACCAAGGTTGTCTCTACTCCCCTTTCTTGAACAAGGGGACAACATTTGCTATCCTGATGTCTTCTGGCGCTATTACTGTCGACAATGCCGACACAAAATCAAAGCCAAAGCTCTGCAATCTCCTCCCTGGCTTCCGAGAGAATCCTCGGATAAATCGTGTCTGGCTCAGGGTATTTAACTGATTTTCACACTTTCCAGAATTCCTAATATCTCCCCATTGAGCTCCTCAGTCTCATCTATTCTAGTAGCTTGTGTCTCAGTATTTTCCTTGTCTTTTTTCCAGTGTGAATACTGACGAAAACTGTTAATTCAGCGCTTTCCCTATCTCCCCTGCCTCGACATAAAACTTTCCACGACTATCCTTGATTGGCCCTCATCTTTCTCTATGCATTCCTTTATTCCTGATATACGTGTAGCAAGCTTTGATGTTTTCCTTGATCCCATCTGCTGACGACTTCTCATGTTCAACCCTGGCACTTCTTCGTCCAATCTTTAGGTCTTTCCTCACTAATATTTAACTCACAAGTGCCCCAATTGAGCCTTCACGTCTCATCCTAACATAAGCCTTTTTTTCCTTCTTGACAAGAGCTTCAAATTCTTTAGTAAACCATGGGTACCTTGCCCGGAAACCTCGTCCTTTCCTGATGGGTACATACTTTTCAAGGGCGCACTGTAGCTGTTCCTGGAAGAAATTCCACATTTCTGATTTCAAATGTTGCGGCCATTTTGGAGACACGAATAAAGCAGGGTCAGGAATGGATGTTGCAGGTTTCTGGGTTTAGACCTTTCATTAAGATCCCTTGTTGGCCTGTCTACACACTTTGTCAGAAAACACATTGGACAAAAACTTACACATTTGAAGTACTCGAACGATAGTATTCCCCGTCAATCTTCGGAAAGTTAAAGGCTCCATAACAGCTACCCTGCCACTCTCGCTTCAATCGAGAATAATCTTTGCTATCCTTTCTACAACATCTCTGGAACTATGGAAAACTCCTAACAGAGTTCCCTTTCCTTTCCAGTTTCTAACCCCAGCCCATAATAGCTCAATAGATGAGTCCTCAAATGTCTTTTCTGCCACTGTTATACTGTCTTTTATTAACAATGTGACACTTGCCCCTCTTTTACCATCTTGTCTGTTCTTACTGAAACATTGAGATTCCGAGAAAAGGAAAACCATTCCTGTTACTGCTCTATTCATGTCTCTGAAATGACTACAAGATCGAAATCCCAGGTATCAACCCATGCTGCCATTCACGCATGGTATTCTGGAATCTCCTGGCGTTGAAGTAGACGCAATTTAAACCGAATTCTTGCTTCCCAATGCCGTCTTGGAGATAGTGACCACAATTCAGTGATGGTTTACTTTAGCAATACAAATGGATAGCCGTATACTACAGGGCAAGGTTTCTGACCCCACTGATCTCAACCACCTGCACACTGAAGGTACAATTTGTGTTACCATTCCCCTGCTGAATTAGTTTAACCCTCCTGAAATGCTAGCATAACACACACCCCCACCCCACCAGGGTATTGGTAGCCCTCTGGTTCATGTGAGACCATTCTTTTTTTTAGAGGTCCCACCTACCTCAGAAAGACCCCTATTATCCAGGAATCCAAAAACGTCCCTCCTGCACCATTCCTGCAGCCATGTTTTCACCTCCTCATTCTAACTATTCCTGCCTCACTTGCACTTGACACGGGGAACGAACCAGAGGTAACAACTCTATTTGTTCTAGTTCTAAGCTTCCACCCTAGCTCCCTGAACTTCTACCTTAAAACCCCACCTCTATCCCTACCAATGTCGTTGGGGCCTAGGTAGTCCACGACTTTGGGCTGTTTACCCTCACCCTTAAGGATCCCAAAAAACACAATCAGAGACATGACGGACCCTGGCACCTGGGAGGCAACTTTCCAAATGTGAGTCTCTATTGGTCCAACAGAACCTCTTACCTGTCCCTCTAACATTCCCGCATTAAAACTACATTGAAAGGAAAACCTTTAATGTGTATGTTATCAAGATATGAAAATATGAACATGAACTTTTTAACACATAATTTGAAAACCAAACTGTCTCAGGTTTTCACTGGTCTTATTCTACAACAAGACTGAGTGAATACCTAATTGGAATCTGTTTTGATGCTCATACAAAGGTCAATGAGTTCCAGTTTGATAGCTTTGTGGACATTTTCACTCTAAAACTTATACTTATGCCCCAGTATCTTGGCATTAATCTTACGAAAGGTCTCTGCAACTTGTAGACTTATATCATTGATGGTCTCAGACTCCTCGCAGACAGGACAACAATTTTGGAGCAATTGTTCATAATGTGGAAGATATTAGTGACACATTTAAAAACAAAATCATCAACACTGCCTTTGTTAAATATTCGAAACCAAATACATGTATTGAATAATATTGTGACAACAAAATGAAAAATGGCTTAGACCTTTGAATAAAAATGTTAGATTTAGCATTCTGATCACTGTTAAGCGCGTTTCAGATATCTAAATTTCAAATACAACATTTAAATTGAGTTTTCAAAAGTGATGATTTCTGAGGTGCAAAATTATTAATTTCCAGACATTGAAGAATTAGTAAAAGCTATCAAACTTTTGGGTAAGTCGTACGAATAATTTCTGATTTCTGTAGGCTGAGTTAAATTCGGGATTTTATCTACCATGGTCACATACCAATATTCAATTACACAGATTCGTCCCAACGAACAATAGGTTAATAGGTTCATCACCAAATCAAACCAACCCCCTTTCCCTGCCACACTATTCATTTGCTTAATGTGAAATTGCTTTGTGCAAGAACCATAAATAATTCGTTGATTTTTCTCATAAAATCAATTGAAATATGAAACAAGTTATTGAAAAATAAGTTAATGTTTGAAAAGAACAGTTTGACATGAATGAACTTGTTTTGATATATGAGTCTGTGTTACATTAAATCAACTGGCATTCCATTCTAACCCCCAAAGTACGACTTGTATGTCAGTTGATTTGCAGTATGAGATCTAATTGCATGCTGTAAATATCGAGCATTTTATTTCCAAACGGGATAAAGTAAACCCTTAAGGAATTCTTTTTAATGCAATTGTCGATGTGTTTTCTTTTAAAAGAGAAGCAACTCGTAGCTAAATCCGAAGGTAAGCAACTCGACAGTTCATTTTCTTTCATATGGTTGCGCAGATTTTCCTTTAAGGAACATCATCCAGTATTACATTTTCAATGTGCATTGTTACAAGAGAAGTGAACATGCAAAATAATGTTCGAAAATTTAGACGAAATGATAAATGATGTTAGTCACTATGACTAGAAGCCATAGACTTGTCATCTTAATTGTGCAGATTTGATTTTCTGTTATTACGATGCAACTGTCATAACCACAGTTAGAAATTTCAGTCATTCCTCATACTTGACATTGTAAAGAATTGATATATAATAATATTAATAATAGCAATTTAGTATATATCCAACTTTCAGAAATCTTAACTTAAAGGAACATATAAAGGTAATACCCAAGAACATTTTAAGCACAAAGGTCTACGTATGGAGGTTTAAAGTTCATTTAAAATAATTAAAATCCATTTAATTTAACATGGAATTCATGGAGCAATTCATGCAATTGTAAGTTGACCGATAATAATGAAAAAAAATGTCTCGAGGCCAGAACTTTATGAGTGCACAAACTGTAAATGCTTCTGCAATTGAAGGATTTCACTATTGGAAATTAATGGAAGGATACGAGCTCAAGGAGAATTCAATTTGAATGAGTCATTCGCGTCGGCAATTACTGTAGGACTATATAAATAGATCGAAAAAAAACACACACAGATAAGTAAATCAATAAATAGATAAATAAATGAATGAATAAATAAATAACATGAAATGTGACAAAACGTCTATGTGTAAAACACCGCTAGAAAATTATTTTTACACATATTTACAATAAAAGGTGAAAAAAATTCGATTGGTCTGAAATTTCCTGAACAAGTCAATTTGATTCTAACAAATACAAGCACAAGACAAGCAGAGAACAGTTCGGCATATGCATAGATTTGGCCTTAGTGATGATAGGGATTTGTGGTTAAGTAAGATATTGCCACTTCAACCCTCAAACGAAGACGAGAACAGATTTCCACCGATGCAAACATTTACAAAGTAGATAGAGCGACACCGAAAGGCACATTGCTACTGCTGTTCTTTGCTGAATAAAAATAAATCAGTGTTCGAGCAGAGGTAAAAATACAGAATATTTTCTGCAGCCCTATCCTGGAATTAATATGGTTGCCATTCATCAATGAGAAGAACAATAACTCCCTTTCTGTGACGACTGGCAAAAAACGTGGGGTGTTTCTCTTGCAATCCTTTGACTGCACTTTAAGGTGGATTTTTGATGCCATACATGGCAGGAAAAAAAAAAACTATCTTGACATCAATGACAGTAATCTTGTATGCTCGTCTGATGTTCAGTGTGTTATAATTTTCATATTAAAACCAATAGTGCAGTCAGGTGAAATACTGAGAGTTCATGGTGGAACTGAAACTAAACTCCAGTTTGAAGGTATTTCAATGTGAAGAGCACCTACGATAGTAGTATTACTGGCACATTTCATCACGTTCTTGACGATCAAGCATGAACTTGTTGGTGGTTAATTCTCAAGATAAATTTATCAATGGTGCAAAACATGAATATATTTCCACATTTTCAGAAACAAAAGAAAAGGAAACAGTGTTATCACTGCTGCTATGATCACAAGTATTTGATGCTTTCGATTCCTTCAGGAGTTCTTTGCATCATGCATTTTGAAACGATTTGATTTGAGGAAGACAGAGATGCACAGGTCCTGTGAAAGTCTTCAAGATAAATAATCAAGACATCACTTCTTGCTAAAGATGGATGAAGTAATGCACGCTAATTTTGTTTTTCATTTTCTTGGTTATACATAACCACATTCCCTATGATTGAAGAGAGGAAGCAAAATATTTACCACAATTGTTGCTGTTAAAACTCGTGATGTTTATTTTGAGTTCTTCACAGTTTGTGTCTGAATTTAGAGTTTTGCATTGGAATGTAGAGTCATAGAGATGTACAGCATGGAAACAGACCCATTAGTCAAACCTGTCCCTGCCGACAAGATGTCCCAACCCAATCTCGTCCCACCTGCCAGCACCCGGCCTGTATCGCTCCAAACCCTTCCTAATCATATATTGTGCCAGCCTTCACCACATCCTCCGGCAGCTCATTCCACACATGTACCACCTTTTGCGTGAAAAAGTTCCCCTTAGGTCTCTTTTATATCGTTCCCCTCTCACCCTAAACCTATGCCCTCTCGGTCTGGAATACCAGACCCCAGGGAAAAGACTTTTTCCATTTATCCGATCCATACCACTCATGATTTTGTAAACTTCAAAAAAGTCACCTCTCAGCCTCCGACACTCCAGGGAAAACAATCCCAGCCTGTTCAGCCTCTCCCTATTGCTCAAGTCCAACCCTGGAAACATCTTTGTAAATCTTTTCTGAACCCTTTCAAGTTTCACAACATCTTTCCGATAGGAAGTAGACCAGAATTGCACGCAATCTAACAACAGTGGCCTAACCAATGTCCTGTACAGCCGCAACATGACCTCCCTACTCCTGTACTCAATACTTTGACAAATAAAGGAAAGCATACCAAACGCCGTCTTCACTATCCTATCTACCTACAACTCCACTTTCAAGGAGCTCTGAACCTGCCCTCCAATGTCTCTTTGTTCAGCAACACTCCCTAGGACCTTACAATTAAGTGTATAACTCCTGCTAAGATTTGCTTTCCCAAAATTAAGCACCTCGTATTTATCTGAATTAAACTCCATCTGCCACTTCTCAGCCCATTGGCCCATCTGGTCCAGATCCCGTTGTAATCTGAGGTAACCCTCTTCACAGTCCACTAAACCTTCAGTTTTGGTGTCATCTGCAAACTTACTAACTGAACTCTTATGCTCTCATCTAAATCGTTTATGTAAATGACAAAAAGTAGAGGACCTAGCACCGATCCTTGTGGCATTCAACTAATCACAGGCCTCCAGTCTGAAAAACAACCCTCAACCGCCACCCTCTGTCTTCAACCTTTGAACCAGTTCTGTATCCAAATGGCTAATTCTCCCTGTATTCCATGAGATCTAACCTTGCTATTCAGTCTCCCATGGGGAATCGTGTCGAATGCCTTACTGAAGTTCATAAAGATCACATGTACTGCTCTGCCCTCATCAACCTTCTTTGTTGCTTCTTCAAACAACTCAATCAAGTTTGTGAGACATGATTTCCCACACACAAAGCCATGTTGGCTATCCGTAATCAGTCCTTGCCTTTCCAAATACATGTACATCCTGCCCCTCAGGATTCCCTCCAACAACTTGCCAACCACTGAGGTCAGGCTCACCGGTCTATAGTTCCCTGGCTTATCTTTACCGCCCTTCTTTAACAGTGGCACCACGTTTGCCAACCTCCAGTCTTCCAGTACCTCACCTGTGACTATAGATGATACAAATATCTCAGCAAGAGGCCCAGCAATCACTTCTCTAGCTTCCCACAGCGTTCTCGGGTACACCTGACCAGGTGCTCGGGAATTATCCACCTTTAACCGTTTCAAGACATCCAGCACTTCCTCCTCTGTAATCTGGACATTTTGCAAGATGTCACCATCTATTTCCCAACAATCTATATCTTCCATATACTTTTCCACAGTAAATACTAATGCAAAATATTCATTTAGTATCTCCCCCATTTTCTGTGGCTCCACACAAAGGCCGCCTTGCTGATCTTTGAGGGACCCTATTCTCTCCCTAGTTACCCTTTTGTCCTTAATATATTTGTAAAAACCCTTTGGGTTCTTCTTCATTCTATTTGCCAAAGCTATTTCATGTTCCCTTTTTGCCCTCCTGATTTCCCTCTTAAGTATACTCTTACTTCCTTTATACTCTTCTAAGGATTCACTCGATCCATCCTATCTGTACCTGACTTATGCTTCCTTCTTTTTCTTAACCAAACCCTCAATTTCTTTAGTCATTCGGCATTCCCTATACCTACCAGCCTTCCCTTTCACCCTGACAGGAATATACTTTCTCTGGATTCATGTTATCTCATTTCTTTATCCCTTTACCTGCGAACATCTGCCTCCAATCAGCTTTCAATGTTCTTGCATAATACCGTACAAATTGGCCTTTCTCCAATTTAGCACTTCAATTTTTAGATCTGGTCTATCCTTTTCTAACCCTATTTTATATAATTATGAACATCACAGAAAACACATTGAACTATTTCAATTTCTGCTTTAAAAAAACCCAAATCTGTACTCTGCAATTTTCCCGAACAACGTAGCAATATTCAGTGCAAAGCGAAATTTATACGCTGTGGAATTAAAATAAAACTACATTTTGTCCCAGTTTCATTATTAACGTTGATATTTAACAAAGCAGAAATAAAATATAATCACAAAATCACCAGCATATATTGCCAATTTGCTTACCAGTGCTACCGGTTGATATTTGCAATAATATTAAGGTACACTGATTATACATTTCAAACCTCACAAAGAGTGAACATGAATGCTGCTCGTGTGATATATGGAAATTTTCACGCAACTTAGTACAGTCTATCAAAAACCATATGACTCCGTTTTGGTCGACACTATTAACAAGCTAATTATTTTTTAAAAAATACCGAGAGGAGGGTGTCATTGCTTAGGTAAGCATTTATGAACCGGAGTGATCTCAAGTTTCAAATACAGTCTGATGGACTTAGAGTTGCATGTCAGCCGGAGCAAGTGAGGATGGCAGTTTACTTTCTGAAAGCACATTGGTCAACCAAATGCTTTCTGCCTGACAATCGACACATAGTCTTAATTGAAGATTTTTTTATTTTCCACTCAATTTCCGCCGTCTGTGGTAGCGTGATTCGAATATGTGTCACCAGAACATTGCGTGTTGGGATTAACAGTTCACCAATACCAAAGTTTAGCGTATCAGCTTTTTACCGAATTTGCTGAAACATTTTGCAAACTGACGTTTGCAGAAGCTGTTCATCTTAAATTTACAAAAACTAGATAACAGAAAATATATTAAAGCTAAAATATGCTTCACTTGTTCAGAAATTCAGGTACGATTCATTTTTACAAAATATATGGTGCATTCCAACATGGTGATATTTAGTTGAACTTTTGATTTCTACAATCAATGGATTGTAGCTAAGTACCGAGTTCCATTTGGAATGGATTCCGATGTAGTGGTACAGATGCAGCAAAGGACAAACACCTATTACTTTGCTGTGTGTCTTGCAGGGCAACTTTCAGATGTTCAAATTCGCATGCTCCATTGTTCTATGTTGCAGGAACTGAGCCATTTGAAACTGGTACAAAACTTACAAAGCCAGTTTTCTGCAGTAAATATGCACATGTTACACACTGCTGAAAGGTGTGATTTGGAAAGCAAATCATTTTAATTCATGGGTGCAAACACATTTAGCTTCTTTGCATTTTGTCGATTGTTCTCACCATTGTTGCTGCCGCAAAACTCTATGAATGTAGACAAAACTTCAGCACACTCCTGAGTTATGCCTTGCCCATAGTAGAAAGACTGGGTGGACTGCTGCTGCTTAAGAAACCAAGTAATTTCACGATTATATGTGGCAGGTGGGAGACATGGCACACGTCTCCGCTGGCTACATCTGCGGAAAGTGCACCCAACTCCAGCTCCTTGCAACCCATGTTAGGGAATCGGAGCTGGACCTGGATGAACTACGGATCATTCGGGAGGGTGAGGGGGTAATTGAGAGGAGTTACCGGGAGTTGGTCACTCCTAAGGGTCAGGTCAAGGATAGATTGGTTACAGTTAAGGGGAGGAAAGACAGTGCAGAGATCCCCTGTGGACATTACCCTCAGCAATAAGTATACCGTGTTTGGATACTGCTGGGGGGGATGACCTACCAGAGGAAAGCCATAGCAGTCAGTTCTCTGGCACTGAGCCTGACACTGTGGCAAAGAAGGGAAGGGGGCAGAATAGAAAATTACTCATGGTAGGGGACTCGATAGTTAGTGGAATCGACAGGAGATTTTTGTGGTCAGGATCGGGATTCCCGGAAGGTATGTTGCCTCCTTGGTGCCAGGGTCCGGGACGTCTCCGATCGGGTGTATAAGGTTCTATAAGGGGAGGGCAAACAGCCAGAAATCGTGTTCCATATTGGCACTAATGATATAGCCAGGAAAAGGATCGAGGATATAAAAAGTGATGACAGGGAGTTAGGATGGAAGCTGCAAAGCAGGACGAACAGAGTAGTGTTCTCTAGTTTACTACCGGTGCCACGAGATAGCGAGGCGAGGAGCAGGGAGCGGGCGTAGCTTAACACGTGGCTGCGCAGCTGGTGTAGGAGGGAGGGCTTCAGATATGTAGATAATTGGGCTGCCTTCTGGCGAAAGTGGGACCTGTACAAGAAGGACGGGTTGCACCTGAACTGGAAGGGGACCAATGTCCTGGGTGGAAGGTTTGCTCGAGTAGTTCGAGAGGGTTTAGACTAGTATGGCAGGGGGGTGGGAACCCGAGCTGTATACCAGAGGTGAGAGTTGATGCAGATGAGGCAATAGCAAAAGGTCGACCAGCTAGTGGGACTGATCTTCCTTGGAAGGAACCGAAGGATAGTTAAAGTGCATTTGCTTTAACGCAAGGATTATCAGAAAGAAAATTGATCAACTTAGAGCATGGATCAGTACCTGGTGCTACGATGTTGTGGCCATAACAGAGACATGGGTTTCTCAGGGGCAGGAATGGTTGCTGGATGTTCCAGGGTTTAGATCACTTAAAAAGAATAGGGAGGGGGGACAAAGAGGACGGGTGCAGCTCTATTGATCAGAGAGGGTATCACAGCTACAGAAGCTTCCATTGTCGAGGAAGATCTGCCTACCGAGTCAGTATGGGTGGAAATTAGGATCAGCAAGGGAGCAGTCACCTCGTTGGGGGTTTACTACAGGCCCCCCAAAAGCAGCAGGGAGATGGAAGAAAGTAAAGGTCGGCAGATTTTGGAAAAGTGTGGACGTGGTAGGGTTGTTGTGATGGGTGACTTTAACTTTCCCAATATTGATGGGAACCTCCTTCGAGCAGAAGATTTGAATGGAGCTGTTTTTGTAAGACGTGTTCAGGAGGGTTTCCTAAATCAGTACGTTGACAGGCCAACGAGGGGAGAGACCATTCTAGACTTGGTGCTCGGAAATGAGCCGGGGCAGGTATCAGATCTTGTGGTGGGAGAGCATTTTGGAGATAGTGACCACAACTGCCTCACATTCTACATAGCAATGTAGAAGGAGAGGATTAGGCAAAATGGGAGGATATTTAATTGGCAAGATGAAACTATGATGCGATTAGACATGAGTTAGGAAGCATGGATTGGGAGCAATTGTTCCATGGAAAAGGTACTATAGATATGTGGAGACTGTTTAAATAACAGTTGTTGCAAGTGATGAATAATATGTCCCTCTGAGACAGGCAAGAAGTGGTAAGATAAAGGAACCTTGGATGACGAGAGCGGTGGAGCTTCTCGTCAAAAGGAAAAAGGTAGCTTAGGTAAGGTGGAGGTAGCTAGGGTCAAACCCAGCTCTAGACAATTACAGGCAGGCGAGGAAGGAGCTCAAAAATGGTCTGAAGAGAGCCCGGAGGGGTCACGAGAAAGGCTTGGAAGAACGGATTAGGGAGAACACAAAGGCATTTTACACTTATGTGAGGAATAAGAGAATGGTCAAAGAAAGAGTAGGGCCGAACAGGGATAGCATAGGGAATTTGTGTGTAGTGTCTGAGGAGGTAGGGGAAGCCCTCAATGAGTTTTTAGCTTTTGTTTTTATGAAAGAAACGAACTTTGTAGTGAATGAAACCTTTGACGAGCAAGTGTGCATGCTGGAACGGATAAAGATAGAGGAAGCTGATGTGCTGAAAATTTTGTCAAACATTAAGATTGACAAGTCGCCAGGCCCGGACCAGATTTGTCCTCGGTTGCTTTGGGAAACGAGAAATGCAATTGCTTCAACACTTGCGAAGATCTTTGCATCCTCACTCTTCACTGGAGTCATACCTGAGGACTGAAGAGAGGCAAACGTAATTCCTCTCTTCAAGAAAGGAAATAAGGAAATCCCCGGCAATTGCAGACCAGTAAGTCTCATGTCTGTCGTCTGCAAGGTGTTAGAAAGGATTCTGAGGGATAGGATTTATGACCATCTGGAAGAGCATGGCTTGATTAAATAAAGTCAACACGGCTTTGTGAGGGGCAGGTCATGCCTCACAAACCTTATTGAGTCTTTGAGGATGTGACTAGAAAAGTTGATGAGGGTCGAGCTGTGGATGCGGTGTATCTGGACTTCAGCAAGGCATTTGATAAGGTTGGAAATGTGTTGCTGGAAAAGCGCAGCAGGTCAGGCAGCATCTAGGGAACAGGAGAATCGACGTTTCGGGCATTAGCCTTTCTTCAGGAATTTGATAAGGTTCCCCATGGTAGGCTCATTCAGAAGGAACGGGGGAGTGCGATACAGGGGAACTTAGCTGTCTGGATACAGAATTGGCTGGCCAACAGAACACAGCGAGTGCTAGTAGAAGGAAAATATTCTTCCAGGAAGTCTGTGGTGAGTGGTGTTCCACAGGGCTCTGTCCTTGGGCCTCTACTGTTTGTAATTTTTATTAATGACTTGGATGAGAGGATTGAAAGATGGGTCAGCAAGTTTGCAGACGACACAAAAGTTGGAGGTGTCGTTGACAGTACAGAGGGCTGTTGTAGGCTGCAGCGGGACATCGACAGGATGCAGAGATAGGCTGAGAGGTGCAGATGGAGTTCAACCTGGATAAATGCGAGGTGATGCATTTTGGAAGGTCGAATTTGAAAGCTGAGTACAGGATTAAGGATAGGATTCTTGGCAGTGTGGAGGAACAGAGGGATCGTGGTGTGCAGGTACATAGATCCCTTAAAATTGCCACCAAAGTGGACGGAGTTGTAAAGAAAGCCTATGGTGTTTTGGCTTTCATTAACAGGGGGATTGAGTTTAAGAGTCGTGAGATCTTCTTGCAGCTCTATAAAACTTTGGTTAGACCGCACTTGGAATACTGCATCCAGTTCTGATCGCCCTATTATAGCAAAGATGTGAATGCTTTGGAGAGGGTTCAGAGGAGTTTCCCAGAGTGCTGCCTGGACTGGAGGGCTTATCTTATGAAGAGAGATTGACTGAGCTCGGACTTCTTTCATTGGAGAAAAGGAGGAGGAGAGGGGACCTAATTGAGGAATACAAGATAATGAGAGGCATAGATAGAGTCGATAGCCAGAGACTATTTCCCAGGGCAGAAATGACTAACACGAGAGGTCATAGTTTTAAGCTGGTTGGAGGAAAGTATAGAGGGAATGTCAGAGGCGGGTTCTTTACACAGAGAGTTGTGAGAGCATGGAATGCGTTGCCAGCAGCAGTTGTGGAAGCAAAGTCATTGGGGGCATTTAAGAGACTACTGGTCATGCATATGGTCACATAACTTTGAGGGTGCATACATGAGGATCAGTGGTCGGCACAACATTGTGTGCTGAAGGGCCTGTTCTGTGCTGTACTGTTCTATGTTCTATGTTCTATATGACGTTGGGATGCTGCAGTACTAATACGTTTAATTAAATTCTGTTTTTTGTCAATGGTATCAATCAGGATTTTAGTGCTGTTCCATGTATTACAAGTGAAAACGTTAACTCAATGGGGTCTATGCCCGTCGCTATCTAAGACTGTAGTCAATCTCAACTGAAATGAATTTAGAAGGTACCGAGCACGCTTAAACCAATTCATCTCTTTTTTTCGCAAAAGTACAAATAGTGCCAAAAATGCCCCAATATCAAAATATTCCCAACTACAAATTGTAAATACGTAAGGCAAACCACACTAATCATCCTTTACTAAATTAAAACTGCTTACCTGAAATACAAAACCCATACTGATCAGCTGACCAAGCCAAACATTACCTTCGCTGCATTTACCACATCTCCCGCAGAGAAGTTGCTGAAAAGCTGTTTCTGTCTGGAGTTGTAACAATGTTTCGGTTGCACGCTTCTCATTTTTTTTTCAGTCATGGAAGTCTACCTCATTTTACTAACCACTGAAAGCTCCAAGCAAGTCTCAGAACTGCTTGCCCTTCCATTATTTGGCCTGGGTAGCACCCACTGCTAGCGTGACTGATTTAACATTTATGCACTTTGAGTAACTTTCAATTTCTCCATCTGACCGTTAACCCTTTTCAGACCTAGCCAACAGGATGGATTAGAATCCTTTTTTTTCAGATGTACATTGCGGAGTGTTTTGAAGTAGAAAATTCCTTAGTATTACTTGTGCTACTACTGCATTTCTGGGGCTTCATATTTAACTATTTCGATGCGTGTGATTAATTTGTTTCCTTTGTTGTGAAGTCGATCCACAAATACCCAAATAATTTACGTTTAGCTTTTTCCTCTCTGTGAAACATCCAATCATATCTAAAACTTGAATTTTTAGGTTTTGAGTTCTAATTCTTATCAATTTCTGAACTTCATATCCCATTTTAGTGTTTTGTTCACCTACCTTGCCTTAGCATTTCGATCTGCTACCTCTGCTTCTGTCTTGATCAGCAACTTTCATGAATACGCAACTGCACTTTAACGCTTTTTTTGATAACCAGCTCTGCGTTTTTTGTTGTCCAATTTGCCCGGACCATGAACAGATGCGTTATTGGCTGCCACAATATTAAAATGCTACTTTCACCAAATCAGATGCTAACACAAAACGTGCTAACCGAATTATCTGCAGATCATTTGCGAATTCTGTAATTCGCCTTTTTTCCCCCTTTTTCAAGCTATTATTTGGACAAATAAATCTGAATTGTACTCACTACAGAACTTTCATTCTGTGCATCTGGATATTTGATTCCTTTTTTTGTATCAGTTTTCTTTCTTATTAAATCGTACATCATTCCATAGTTTTTTTGTGTGATTAATTTCAATTCTGTTCAATCACGTACTTGTTTCCATACGTTTGTTCGCAGAAATAAAACTGAAGTTTATGTTTGTCTAATGAGACATGATTAACTTCGTAGCAGTTGTCAGTCCACATGCTATAGAATTGACAATACTTAAAATATTCCATGAAAAGTGTGTCAGTGAGTTGGCTAAAGGAAATAGTAGGCCTTCTTATTTCAGTTGTAACACATATCTGTGGCAATATCCGAATTCAAAGGCGAGTAGATTGTTTGGAATATAAAATATACTTTGAAACAGAAAGAATATGTGGCTCTCAAAGTTAAAAAGAGGATGAAGGAAAAATAACTGACAATCCAGCGTTGGATGTTAACACGTAATGTACATTTCTATTGCAAGGGGGATAATTTGAAGATTTTAGAATTTTCTCCCATTTATTGATACAAATGTACTTTGTGAAATTACTTCAACGGACAACAAAGGATGTAAAGGATTGCGATTGAAATGTTGTCTGCAACTATTTTTTGCAAAGTATTCAATGACGTTTTTTTGTGGGCCACATGCATTAAGTCGGGATTGTTCGATGTTGTGTAGTGACAGGAAATGCACAATGAAGGGAATGGACAGCCTGAAATGCAATCATGTCCACTTCTCCTTGTGGAATGGGAGAGACCAAAGGCAGGAATTTACCTGTAAGCCAGCTGGTTTCCGTTGTGTCAAGCTAAAATACATTGTAAATAAATGATATAGCCATTTGTGAAAGCCAATACTTTTATCATAGAGATATACAGTTGGAAAAACGACCCTTCCATCCAACTCGTCCATGCCGACCAGATATCCCAACCCAAACTAGTCTTCCCTGTCAGCATCCAGCCCACATCCCTCAAAACCATTTCTGTTCCTATACCCATCCAGATGCCTTTTAATTATTGCAATTGTACCATCCTTCACCACTTCGTCTGGCAGCTCATTCTACACACGTACTACCCGCTGCATGAAAAGGCTGCCCCTTAGGTCTCTTTTATATCTTTTTCCTCTCATCCTGAACCTATGTCCTCGGTTTCTCGACTCCCCCACCACAGGGAGAAGTTTCTCCGTGTCCCTCATGATATTATAAACCTCGCAATCGTCACCACTCAGCCTCCAACGCTCCAGGGAAAACAGCAATAGCCTATTCAAACTCTTGCTGTAGCTCAAATCCTCCAACCCTGGCAATATCCTTGCAAATTCTTTCTAAACCTTTTCAAGTTTCAACACATCCTTCCGATGGGAAGGAGAGCAGAATTGCACGCAATATTCCAAAAGAAGCCTAACCTATGTCCTATACAGCCACAACACCTCTTTACAACTCCTGTACTCAATACTCTGACCAAAAAGGATACAATACAATACGCCATCTTCACTATCCTATCTACCCACGGCTCTACTTTCAGGAAGCTATAAACCTCAACTCCAAGGTTTCATCGTTCAGCAACACTCCTTAGGATCTTAACATTAAGTTGAGAATTCTGCGAAGATTTGCTTTCGCAAAATGCAGTAGCTCGCATTTATCTAAATTAAACTCGATTTGCCATTCCTCAGCCCATTGGCCCATCTGTTCAAGATCCTGTTGTAATCTGAGGTGACCTTGTTCGCTGTCCACGACGCCTTCAAATTTTGTGTCATCTCCAAAGTATTACATATATCTCTTATGGTCACATCCAAATCATTTATATAAATGATGGAAAGTTGTGGACCTAGCATCGATCCTTAGGGTAACGGCTGGTCACAGGCCTCCAGTCTGTAAAACAACCGTCCAACACCACCACCTGTCTTTTACCTTTGAAACAGTTCTGATTCCAAAATGCTAGTACTACCCGTGTTCCATGAGAACTAACCTTGCTAGCCAGTTTCCCATGGGAAGCCTTGTCAAACGCCTTACTCAAATCCATACAGATCACGTCCACCTTCCTGCCCTCATCAATCTTTTTTGTTACTTCTTCAAAAAACTGAACCAAGTTTGTGAAACATGATTTTCCACTCACAAAGCCATGTTGACGACCTTTAATCAGTCCGTGCCTTTCCAAATACATGTACATCCTGTCCATCAGGATTCCCTCCAACAACTTGCTCACCAAAAACGTCAGACTTACTGGTCTACAGTTCCCCGGATTCTCCTTAATACCTTTCTTAAATACTGGCACCACGTTAGCCAACTTCCAGTCTTCAGGCACCTCACCTTTGACTTTCGATGATACAAATATCTCAGCAAGTGGCCCACCAAATACATCCCTAGATTCCCAAGTGTTCCAGGGTACACCTGATCAGGTGCTGGAGATTGAACTACTTTTACGTGTTTTAAGACATCCAGAACTTCTTCCTCTATAATATGGACATTTTTAAAGATAAAACCATATATTTCTCTGCATTCTATATCTTCCACGTCCTTTCCCACAGATAACACTGATACAAATACTCGTTTAGTATCTCGCCCCTCTGCTACGCCTCCACACAAAGGCCACCTTACTGATCTTTGAGGGACCCTATTCTCTCCCTAGTTACCCTTTTGTTCTTAAAACGCAAAAACCCTTTGGATTCTCCTTAACTTTTTTTGCCAAAGCTATCTTATTTCCCCATTTTGCCCTCTTGATTTTGTTCGTTTGCATGCTCCTACTGCCTTAATCCTCTTCGAAGGACTCACTAGATCTATCTTGTCTATGCCTGACATATACTTCCTTCTTTTTCCTAACCATGCCCTCAATTTCTTTAGTCATCCATCATTCCCTATTTCTACCAGCCTTTCCTTTCACCCTAACAGGAATATGCTGTCTCTGGAATCTCATCTCATTTCTGAAGACTTCCCATTTTCCAGCTGTCCTTTTACCTGCAAACATCTTCCTCCCGTCAGCTTGTGATAGTTCTTGCTTAATACCGTCAAAATTAGCTTTCCCCCAATTTAAAATTTCAACTTTTAGATGTGGTTAATCCTTTTCCATCACTATTTTGAAACCACTAAAATAATTTTAATTGTAATATACTAGGTTTGTACACTGAAAGGATACCAAATCTGTGCATATGTATACTACTGTAAGCACAGGTTGAAACAAAGCTTTGGTGTGGGTCAAGTGAAAAAAGAACAAAAAGGGACTTCGTGAATCTTGGATCAAATTCTGGTCAAAGTAAACAGCCGTTTCTTCAACATCTTGCAATGTTGTTCAAAACAACTACAAATCCTACCAGAGACTAATAAATCTAATATCATAACTATTTGCGATTTTTATATTGTGCTGATATGCTGCTTTTTAATGCCGTTGTGTAGGACCATTTTTAACTGATGAAGAAACTTATTTCAAACTTTCCAATAACGTATATTATGTAATACTAAGACCACACTGAATTAGCAAAATGAAATCTAGTTCAGAAATAAAAGAAACTATGGATGAGTTTTAGAGGAACAGCGAGGTAACAGTATTCATGGATTATTCTGCCAATTAAATTTCACACCAGAAATTCTCAAGTGTTAATGGATACATAAATTTTGCTGCTGCTGACCCGTGGTTTGCAAAGCAAAAGCGAGGTACTACGTCCGCAGGAGTTCGAAGAATCTTTGGCAATTGCGAACGTCCTCCGCATCGATGAACAGATGGTAGCTGTCCAAGTTTCATTATCACTTCAAGATAGGCATTGCTACTTGTGATGATATATCGATTGTCGGTGCGATTCTGTTTCAAATGCATGCGTCTGAAGTAGAAAGTCGAGTTAAATTTCACCAAATATATTATTCGAGAACAAATTGATCCAATTACTGTGGAAATTAAATCTTGGGGCGAATAATGGTTCTAATCTCCCTTTTAACTTTAAGTCTGTCATGGAGAGATTTCGACACTCATAATAACCCGTAACTTTCCAGGACAACAAGAAAAGGATGGCTAATGATGTGTATTAGATTTCTGGTGTAGTCAATTAATTGAAGTAAAATAATTCTAATTGGAGAAGCAAATAGTGTGACAGCCAACCTGTTGTCCAGCTTTTAAATTTAATCTGGAATAATTTTGTAGTGCAAGGAAATATAAAACATTCACTTAATCAAGAAAGGTATGGTTCCCTTTCTAAAATTTTCTGTTTTCATAAATATCAACAGCTTGCAATGCAGTACATTAGAATACATTGATTAATTTCTACTAATTGGTGAAAGTGTGCTGAACATGGATATTACAAACATAAGTCATTCTCGTTCTTATGCTATGGAAGCATATACGCTCTGAAAGTAACGTTTCCCAGATCAACATCATTTTAAACCTGATATTTTACCTGTATTTTCATAAAATGGTGAATGAATTATTGAGATATCCTCACATAATTTATAAGGAGAAAGTGAGGTCTGCAGATGCTGGAGATCAGAGCTGAAAATGTGTTGCTGGAACAGCGCAGCAGGTCAGGCAGCATCCAGGGGAACAGGAGAATCGACGTTTCGGGCATAAGCCCTTCTTCAGGATTCCTGAAGAAGGGCTTATGCCAGAAACGTGGATTCTCCTGTTCCCTGGATGCTGCCTGACCTGCTGCGCTGTTCCAGCAACACATTTTCAGCTCACATAATTTATACACTAATTAAAATTTCCCGACATATATCGTAATGACAATACAGCTTTATGAAGCATGGAAAGTATTTACTGAGACAATTTAGCTCAGAAACAAGTTTTCATTTCATATGTATTGTAAAAGCTCCATCTGAACCCACGTGTATATTTCAAGACAACCATTTGAGGTGTTCTGTTTTAAATATATTTCAGAATTGGCGGCTTTGAAAAATACTGTGAAGGACAGCAGTGAGTAACAGTTCTTAATTCAATGATTTTGCTCATCTATACTGTATTAAACTATAATGTGCTCTTGAATTTTTTTAATGAACTGAATCAGTGGTATAGACGCCTTCAAACATTTCAGTTAAAGTATTCTCATTAATATTGTATCGATGACATATTTTATCATATCATTTTGATTTTAGGCTGCGGTTCTTTTATGGCTATCGACATCTATTACTTCTTAATCCTAATCAGTCAATGAGTTTGTTCATTAATATCAGTTTCACGAGATTCACAGCTTTATGACAACTCACGTCTTTTTATCCCGGTATCAGTCTTTTGGTTTTAAAATGGAATTCATGCATCACTTGCTTCAAGAGATTTTACTGTCATGAAATGCCATTTGCAGGGCAATGAAGAATGTGCCAATAAATTCTGCAATGCTCAGCGAAGTCCAATTTGAAATGATTAAATTTTTAAAAAGTAGCAATTGCATATATATATATATATATGGATTTTCATGTATTGTCACACAAGGATGACAAGGATATGCAATTGATACTATTCAGGCAATGCATGTTTCATCATGATAGTCCACCCGAAACCGTCTTCTATACCAAGAAGCGGATTAGCAGAACGTTTATTTTTAGAGAAACAGCTTTAGTTCAGACTATTACGTTGCTTTGCAAAGCGATTATGACATCTGTTCAGAGCAGGGAATGAATGTGTGTCAGCCAGGAGTAACAAACCCTCATCATGACCCAACTTGTGGAGGACAACGATGAATTACTGCTGAATCAAATGGCGTGCAAGACACCAAATTAAGAAATAGAGTCCAGAAATTAATAATCAGCAGGCTATTATCTAAGTTTCCTGCTAATATTAACAGGACAAGGCAGTTCTTAAAAACAAATACCTACCTAAAATCCTATAAAGAGTGCAAGAAAAAGTGAGGTGTGCACTGTTCAGATTTTCTCCATTAGAATCGAGTTGCAGCATTGGTTTCAGCGAACTGCATAACTGGGTCACAGAATCAAATTTTGAAAGATGAACTGAAACGGGAGGTATAAACTATGCAGATGATATCCTTACAAATAATTTAAAAAGGCATACAGCAATTGGAAGCCACAGAACGTGCAATTAGACGAAAATCGTTCACAGCAAAAACAGAAAATTGTATTGTTTGAACATGATAAACAATAAAACTAAGGATTCTATGTTTTCATGCACATTGTCCTCATTCCAACTGGTTCACCGAAATTGCACATTGACTTAGTAGGCATGACCTGGTGGACATTGCAATCATTGCTCATGGAATATATGGATCATCAATTGAATATTGAATGGTGGATGACATGTAGCAATTACAGAACCTAACCAAAATGTGAAAGGGTGTTAATCTCTTATCTTAGTTGCTAGTGATATTAATACAATAGGACAGGATATTTGCTCCTACATCTTCCAAAGTTTTGGTCTTAATTCAGAAGCAAATATTTTGTTGTATGCTTACGAATACATTGAATAGTGCATGTGAATAAGTAAATTAAGTTAGAAGTTTGACCCACAAACCATAGCTTGCTAGAAAGCTCAAAGTTAACATTGAATTTAATTAAGTTTGTTCTCTTTTTAATTATAACACTGCAATGACCGATGGAAAGTCAAAAGATCCAACAGTGTTGAACAGTTATCAGTAATAAATAAATTAATAAGCAGGAGGAAATAGCGTGCAAGAGTAAGTAAAGAAGAAAGAGACAAAAAGCAAAAGTAAGAAAGCCTGATGAAGGTTTTTGGGCATTTTGTGATTTGAAAATTTGTCAGTCTGAATAATTAATAGTAGTAAAAAAAGACCCCGTTAATTAAACAAGTACTATGCATTAATATTTATAATCAAAGATTTGTTGGTTATAATCTTAGAACTAGCCTGGCGTTGGGAAATGGAGGAGAATGGTAGTAGTCAGGAGCATTACAAGCACCAGAGATGAGGTTACACAGAAATTGTTGCATCAGCGGGCTGACAATGGCCTGGCCAATTATCTACCCAAATGTAATGCTGTCTAAACGTATATGGTCCGATGACTCTACTTTTATATCCGCTTTACGTTGGTGCTCCCTACTTCTTATTGTCTTTCAGTGTTCTTCAGACAAAAAATATATCTTCCCAAACATGTCTGCATTGTACATCATCTACAACGTAACTGCTGACTGTATCAAACTTTCAATGCCCCTTTAGAGCTCCACACTCTGCTCCTTCCTGCTTATACTTCTTTCAAGTTCAATAAACTTTGGAAGTGTCCTCTGCATTTCAAGTTCCATATCAGCTACTGTTCCTTTTATACCGGAAACTAATAACTTTCCTATTAACTATATTCTTGTATAAAACCTTTCGATGAAGGTATGAAAAAATATGAGTGTCAATTTTTCTGATTACAGAATATAAGCAGTAAAAAAGTATTCTCGTTCCCGAAAAAAAAGGGAAAAGAAGGGGTGCTAACTGACAAAGTTAGATTCGTGGGAAAATATCTCGACCAGCTAAATTCAGCTGTCTTGGTGATTGCATTCCAAAAGATTTGTGCGGAATCGTTTATTGTTATTTTGCAGTGCACACGTAAGGCTTTGAGCAGCCCTCATCGAACTCGGCCATGTTAGCTGGTGGAAATGAAATGTATGGCATCTGAAATTGAATGGTTGATGATAATGATGAAACAAGTTTATATGGACATTAATAATGCTGTGGTTCATTAATGTTCCTTCGGGAAATATAACTGTCGTCCTCTCATTTCTTGGATAATAAATTACTTTCAGTGGTTAACTTGCATTTGAAATTTCCACGCTAGCCAGTTGGTTAGAACAAGTGGTTCAATGTCGTTAAAGAAGTTGAACACGATGTCCAGTTTGACATTAAACCTACGTGTTGGAAATAGTAATACAGCATCCTCATAACTGACAGAGAACTATAGAATACCTGCACTACAGAAACAAATGAATCGACTCCACGACTCCACACCGTCTGTCAAAATAGGATCCTATTCAGACCCACCCCTACCCTGTCTCTGTACCTGCATTACCCATGGCTATCCGACCTAACCTACATATCCGTGGACACTACGGAGCAATTTAACATGGTCAATCCACATAAGCTGTACAACTTTGGATTGTGGGTAGAAACCCGGCAGCCCAGAAGAAACCAATAGAAACACAGGGTGAGTGGACAGACTTCACAGACCGTTACCTACGGCGAGACCCCAAGCCGGGGCCCTGCCACTGAGAAGCAGCAGTGCTAAAACATCTTGAAGATTTTTTCAAAGACAGTAAGTTGTTTTCAAAAACACCTAAAGCACAGCCTGACAGTAGTTTAGAATGCATCAAACACTATCTAAATCATATCCTGATATGTGATGTCAAACTAACGGAATTATTCAGCAAAGGTGATGAGACCATAGTATGTATCAATGAGCAGCTATGCTTGTGATTCATTAACAGTGACTCCAAAATGAATCAATTAATGTCGTGTCAGGTCAAACGTTGGTATGAACTTACTTATTATCAGATTATGCCCCGCCCCTCAGTAAAGGAATCATTGCTTTTCCACGTTGAGTAGCATTGACATGATTCAGCAAAGGTGATGACATCATAGCATATATGAGAGTGCAATATTCGTTGGGATTCAACAACAATGACTCCAAACACAATATTGCAGAGAATATCATCTACAGGATTCAACAAAGGTGGCGACATCGTACTATGTAATAGTCTTCCCTGGGATTCATCAACAGTAACTCGAAATATGATCAATTGTTAAGGTATCAGGTCAAACATTGGTATGAATTTATTTATCATGACATATTTCCCCTCTCCCCTCAGCTGCAGATTCATTGCTCCTTCGCGTTGAATATCATTTATATCAAAAGGAAATAGTCGGAGTGTAAAACAAGATGACAGTATTGGGCCTGTTGAACATTAATTGCCGTCAAGAACGTTGGCTCGGCAATGCCACGACTGACTGAGCTGGTCAACGCTGGAATAATACAACTATTATAATCGACCCGTGAAAATTAGTGGGCTTACCAAGTAGAGGGAAATTTTATTTGACCTCATCTTTAATTTCCTGCTTGCAAGGATAGTTCCATCCATGATGTCATTGTAAATGAAGAAACCAATGCACTGTGGAGCCGATTTCCACTCCATGCCTTGAGTGCACTTTCCATTATGTTAAATGGCACTGCCTCAGTGCTAATCGGAGTAATTGCATTCCAGCTCACACCTCACTTCTGTGCATCCACAGAAGTTATAAAGCTTCGCCAACTATGGATGAATTACAATGCAACACAATCTGCGAACTCATGATTCGACATATTCTGTAATGAAATTGTAATATTAAAAGAGGGCACTCACATTAGCTGAATGAAGAGAGTAGGAACAACAAGGCCGGCTTAGTACTTGAAATGTGTCAGAATAAGGGTCAATTTTTTTATGGATAGGGCCATGTAGTTCTTTCCTGCTGAACAAAACAAGGAGCATGTTGAAGAAAGATGTAAATGTTTGAACTGCCAATGTTTTGTTTTCGCACTGTTCCTGTGGTGTGTGTTTAAACATGCCTAATTTAGGAAAAAGTAGCAGTATGGTTGCATGAAAACCTACGTGCCTATTTTATTTCACCTGAACATCGCAGTGCATTTTCGAAGAAAAATAGGCTTATAAGTGGTAGACAACATGATTTGTGAAGGTTAGTTCACGTCTTAGTAGAATGATTTGAGGAAGTGAAAAAGTTGATTAATGAGGGAAGGGCTGTAGATGTCATATACATGGGCAAGACATTTGATAAGGTATTGACACGGCAGGCTGATGGTGAAAATGAAGTCGCATGGGGTCCAAGGTGTACTAGCTAGATGGAGAGAAAGCTGGCTGGGCAGCAGGCGACAAAGAGTAGTAATGGAAGAGAGCTTTTCAAAATGGAGAACTGTGACGACATGTGTCCCACAGGAATCCGTATTGTGCCCACTGTTGTTTGTGATAATGATAAATAATGTGGAAGAAGACAAAAGTGGTCTGATTAGCAAGTTTGCAGATGACACGAAGATTGATGGAGTAGCAGATAGTGAAAGGGGACTGTCGGATAATGCAGCATAATATAGAGATATTATAGATTTGGGGAGAGAAATGGCAGATGGAGTTCAATCTGGGAAGTACAAAATGATATAGTTTGGAATATCCAACACAACAGAGAACTATACAGCAAATGGAAAGACTATGGGAAAATTGATGTCCAGACAGATCTGAGTGTTTAGGTCCATTGTACCCTGAAGTTGGCAATGGTCGATTGAGTAGTCAAGAAGGAATATTGTGTGTTTCGCTTCATTGAATCGGGTTTTTTAATAGAATAGTTGGCAGATCAAGTTGCAATTGTATAGGACTTTGGCTCAGCCACATTTGGAATACAACGTATGCTTCTGGTCCCCACATTACCAAAAACATCTGGATGATTTGGACAGGATGCAGAAGAGGTATGGAGGGCGCTGTCTGAGGAGAGAGGTTGGTTAGATTAGGATTATATTCAATGAAAATATGCAGGTTGACGGGGATACCTGATAGACAGGGTGGATACTAATAAGCTTTTTTTGCAGAGTGGGAGACACAATTACACGGGGTCACGATTTTAAGTTGAGAAGGGAAAAGGTTAAGTATGCATGGAAAGTTTGTTCCACAGAGAGTGTTCGGTGCCCATAAGACCATAAGACCATAAGACATAGGAGTGGAAGTAAGGCCATTCGGCCCATCAAGTCCACTCCGCCATTCAATCATGGCTGATGCGCATTTCAGATCCACTTACCAGCGTTCTCCCCGTAGCCCTTAATTCCTCGAGACAACAAGAATCTATCAATCTCGGCCTTGAAGACATTTAGCGTCCCAGCTTCCACTGCACTCCGTGGCAATGAATTCCACAGGCCCACCACTCTCTGGCTGAAGAAATGTCTCCGCATTTCTGTTCTGAAATGACCCCCTCTAATTCTAAGGCTGTGTCCACGGGTCCTAGTCTCCTCGTTTAACGGAAACAATTTCCTAGCATCCACCTTTTCCAAGCCATGTATTATTTTGTACGTCTCTATTAAGTCTCCCCTTAATCTTCTAAACTCCAACGAATACAATCCCAGTATCCTCAGCCGTTCCTCATATGTTAGACCTGTCATTCCAGGGATCATCCGTGTAAATCTCCGCTGGATCCTCGGCTAGCACTCCCAGATCCCTTTGTGCTTTGGCTTTATTAATTTTCTCACCATTTAGAAAGTAGTCTATGCTTTTATTCTTTTTGCCAAAGTGCAAGACCTCGCACTTGCTCACGTTAAATTCCATCAGCCATTTCCTGGACCACTCTCCCAAACTGTCTGGATCCTTCTGTAGCCTCCCCACTTCCTCAGTACTACCTTCCTGTCCACCTAACTTCGTATCATCGGCAAACTTCGCTAGAATGCCCCCGGTTCCCTCATCCAAATCATTCATATATAATGCGAACAGCTGTGGCCCCAGCACCGAACCCTGCGGGACACCTCTCGTCACCGGCTGCCATTCTGAAAAAGAACCTTTTATCCCAACTCTCTGCCTTCTGTTAGACAGCCAATCCTCAATCCATCCCAGCCCGTGTGGCACCTTATCAAAGGCCTTTTGAAAGTCTAGATAGACCACATCCACTGGGTTTCCCTGGTCTAACCTACTTGTTACCTCTTCAAAAAATTCCAACAGGTTTGTCAGGCATGACCTCCCTTTACTAAATGCCCGAAATGCATTGCAAGTGCAACTGGTAGAGGTGGGCAGTATAGCGTCATTTAAGATGTATCCAGACAGATGCATCAATAGGGAAGGAGCAGAGAGATACAGATTCTGGTAAATAGATGACTGATGTAGATAGATGATTTGCATCTGCGCAGACTTGGAGGGACGAAGGGCATGTGCCTATCGGTAATTTTATTTGTTCTATGTTCGTTTTATTAGATTAAGCATAATCAGTTACTGCAGTTCACTATAGCGGAGGAATTTGGTGTGGACAATGGTCTCTGGTGTGATTATCAGTTTTCCAAAGGGTGTTACAAAGAAGGTTAATACCAAACTTAGTCATTTCCGCCGAGTTCTCACACATAATATGAGACTCCTCCTGTGTGTTTGAAATTCCAGTGTGCCCTGACAACCATGTGTGTGAGATGAGTGTTTGCATCTATTGGGTAAGCGAATTTCAGAGCAGTAGCTTCGATTAGCCTCATTGCAGTTAACCACAATGCTGAGCTTGTCTTGGACAGCATATCCAGCGAGAAAACCGTAGTGCAGGTAAAGATAAAACAGTACGCAAGTGGGTGATTGAACACCCGGCAGTCTAAAGTAAGGCCATCGGTGCAGAAGATGAGCGTGGGCGTTCACCTCCGTTACTGATAGATGGTTTTCTCCTGTTGAATGAGGCAAGACATCAAGGAAAGGGGGCGGGAGAATTCTGAAGGAATATGCTTAGCAGTCATTTGTTGTGCTGGAGACCGGTATCATTGAAATAGGCAAAAACATAAACAAGGTTCTGCAAACTAATTACAATGAAGTAGGAAGTAAATTAAAATTGAGACTTCAAATTTAACAATCTCTAGATTTATACCATTACTATGTGTTCACCAGCGTAGAATAGATGGATATACGAGTTGATTATTTAGATGAAGAATTTATGGAGGGGCCAGGGATTGAGATTACTGGAACCTTTGAACCCAATCTGCTTCAAGAACAAAAATAGGCTTCATCTTGGCAGAACTGGGGAAATACACGTGGGGGATGTTTGGTATTGCTGCCTTAAAGGCCTTAAACTAAAATAGGAATAGGGTGAGGGAAGCTGAACACGAAAAAGAGAAGGTGGGAAAGTTGTGAAGATGGAAAAGCAAAAGGGCGAAACAAAAGACTAACAAAGAAAGAAACAAAGTAAACGTGAAAGAAAAATAGATGTCAAAACAAACAGATAAAAACAAATCGAAGATGAGAAACAAGGTTAACAATGCCTCGCCGCGATGCCCTATTCATTCATTCAATCTTCCAGTGTCATTCAATGCAATCACGGCTGATCATTCCATTCAGCACTGTTCTTCCACCTTTTGTTCTCGTTAGCTTCAAGAATCATATATTGCAAACAAATGAGAGATTGCCTTTTAGTTTGATGGTCATCGTGACAACATTTTAATTCGGAATTAATGTGCTTGATAGCCGTTGTGCAGGTCCTTCTGTAACCACAACCTGGAGTACTGTGTGGAGTTTTGTTAACCCGGCCAAATGAAGGATATACTAGCTGTACTGGGAGAAATTGTTCAGTAACCGATGCTAAAAACGGAACATTATGTTATGAATTGAAACTTTTCTAACTGAGTATTTGGTCCATTGAGCTTAGCAGAAAGGACACCTGGTTAAAATTTGCAGAATCTGACAGAATGGGACAGATGGCATGCAAGAGATTGATTCTGGAATCTGGAATCAAGTTTCGATGTCTCAGAAGACTGGGTAGACCTATTACACTTGTTACAAAAAGCATTTCTTCACTCAGATTTTGGCTTTAAAGTACAGGTCATTGAGAACCTTGATGAATATGGTGAACAGATGTTTTTCAGGTGAAGCCATCAGGCAGTATGGAGAGAAGTAGGAATGTTGTGCTAATATTTAGCCACGATCATATCCGTTGGTGGATAACCTTCAAAAGCCTGAATTACCTAATGATGCACACAGTTTTAAATTTTCTAAATTACGAATACACAGAATATATTGCCGTGTATATTTTGTGATATTCTAAAGCAATCAAGAAGCAACTTCACATTCCTAATTTGCATTCAATCCTCTTCCAAATGAACTATTATCTTCATTTTCCTTATTAGCTACGAGAATGGCGTCTCATCTGTTTGTTTTTAATTCATCAGATGTTCCTTCATTTAAAGCTCAGCAGTCCCTTACCCCTCAGATTATATGTTTCTTCCTATCTGTCCTTCCAAACTGAACAATTTCAAATTTCCCCACGTGAGAATCCAAATCAACACATTTTGGCCTGCTGACTTAAGGTAAATGAATTCAAGTTCATTTGCAGCCTTCTAATGCTGTTTTCAAATTATATTATTTTAGTTATATTCCCTTAATTAGGAGATTTCGTGGCCATACATTCCCTTTCCCTCGTTCTCACTAATTTATTTCTAAAAATGCGAACATCTGAAGATCCAATACGAATTCCTGTGACATAGTTTTGCTCCTTCCTCCAATGAGAAATTATCCCAATGATGTTTAGTGTCATTTTTTTATTAGCCTTGAACCTTGCAGTCTGCATTCGCCTTTGAATTTCCAAACTTGTGAAATATCTGTTGGTAATTGAAGTACTGTTTGTTCACTGGCCCCTTTAATCCTCAGCACATATTACAAACACAGATAAGACAAGCCACTTGATTATCTTTAATTATACTTGTATGACTCCATGCTGCGTAGGAATAATGGAATTTTTATTACATTTTCTGCGTGTCAGTTGTAATGCATTTAATTCTTGTTGAAACTAACCTTATAAAAATGAAGTTTTCAATCATATGGAATAGCTTTAAGTTCATTGAATACTTTCTATTTCTTGGATTCCTTTATAACTGCTATGTACACTGTCTAGGCATTGTATGATTTCAGTAATTAACCATATTATCCTTGAAAATATGTTCTCATATGGTAGCTGTTGCGTTGTGAAATCTTGACTACAAAATATTTAGTTGTTATTGACCATGTGAAAACGCATTAAAACCAACTGAGGAATTTCAAAAAAGATCTATTGCTGCGTTTCGAGTTAGCATTCCAGTACCAATTGTTCCCTTAAAAGGATAGCAATAACATTTGTTTTCTTAAACTAAAATTGCCTAATGAAGTCGATCATCCATGAATACGACTAAGACATTATCTGTACCTTCAGTGCTGCTTTGCTGACCCAGTAGGAATAGAAAGAGCTCTTTCCCTTTCATTTTGCAATCAACGTGATTGTTAACTGTGCTATTAAATGTCTGAATAGTGAAAGAGGAATACTGAAAATGCAAAACATTGGATGATTCCAGAGATGAATTGGCGTTTCAAAGTGAATTTTTTGTTTTTGTGCCGCTCTCAATGCCAATTGCTAATATTTCGCCATTGGAAGTTAAAACATTTTTTTAAAATCAGAACTTCTATCCAATGATTCAGCAGTCCGGATATGAAGATCATATGATCGTAATTTTTTTTGTTATGGTTCGACGGGCTGTGAACGTCTCATTGAATGCTAGAATTTTCATTCAGAGACTATTCCCCATCTAAAATTGTCTTACATGGACAGTATGTTGGGAATGTCATTCCGAATATGAAAATTGTTCTGATGCAGGTCAGAAATGTTCTTGGACTCTAAATATACAACTGTATATAACAGTCACATTTTTTGTTATCTTCTTTCAGCATGTCAAGGGATTATTAACTTGGTAAACCTTTATGTCTGTTGAATCACTTCAGTTTTCAATGTTCAATTTCAGTTGCAGATCTGAAAGCAGGTATGTGTGTTCAATTTTAGTTAACGTATGACAATGATAAGCGGTGTGTTGTTCTGAAAAAGATGACTTTTTTCTACGAAAAGAAATGCAAAAATTTTTTGCTTCATTGTAAATGATTTGAGGTATCATTTGAAAACATCATATAAACTTTTTAAAGCTGATAAGTTTTGAGAAACTCCAACAAAACCTTTATATGCTGTTGAGTTCGTTGAAATTTTTAAGGCATATAATTCGCACGAGCTCACAATGTACTATCTGATACAGGACCGAACAATGTAAGATAGCATCGCATCCCTCTCCAAAACAAACACAAATTACAGAGGTGCATCGCCCATATTGTTGGTGTTTTGAGTGGAGCATTCTAACACAAAGACATTGGTATTTCTTCACGTTGCTTCTGTCAACAACTTTCCCAAAATCCAGATGGAAGGCATAATATGTATGATACAGATCTGTATTACACAGAATAGTGTGAAACATTATTTCCTCTGTCTCCATACATCTCTCAATTGTCAATGTGTTTGTCAATGATTACATACAACAGCGTGACCAAGATCTAACAAAAATACCGTGTTTATCAACATGAGAGATGACTATATCTTCAATATTTATGCAAACTCGTCTGATAAAAGAATTTGAAATCATTGTGTTTGTTGTTGATTCAATTCTGCAAAATCTGACTTGGACCTGGATGCTTTACTATAGCGATGAGCGGAAGTTGCACCTTGCCATTGAAATATATCTTATAATAACATCTATTGACCAAGCCAATAGCAGAATTGTCACCTTTTGCATATCATTTGAGTGGTGTGACGAGGGATGGGCAAATCACAGTAAATAAAAACAAAGAACTATTTAGAATAGTTTTTGTTACAGGGGCAGGTGAAGACCATATGCCATAAGGCCATTTTATACACGGGGCAGGATTATGTCACATGGCCCAACGAGTTTTCTCTGTCATCTGATTATGGCTGATATGTTTTTGAAACGCATTCTCCTGACATTTTCCTGCATCTCTTGATCCCTAACTACTCAAGAACCTAGTTATCTCTGACAGGTAAAGAGTTATCTTTTGTTTTAATAACGCCATTAAAAATATCTAAATTGTCCATGGAAAGTTGCCTGGAGATGACCAGTCATGGTCAAGAATGGCGTGATGTGTTCCACGGATTGAAAATTCTTTACTTATTCATGAATTCAAATGCTGGACTTTATGCAAAGCAGGATTCCTGAGAGAGCTTTGGTCTGTTATGGAATAGCACCTGAAAAGTCAAAATACGCAAAGGAAAACAATATGTTCATAATGGAAAACGTAGTGCAAACTGTAACAGTGCTGCTACTTTAAGGAGGTTATGTTATCTTGGTTTGTTTTTCAGAGGAGTCATAAAGGTAAAGGTTGTGACATGTCTGGACATATTCACTTGAGAAAGCTGTTAAGTGTTTTATTTAAAAACACGTGTGCAATGGAAGAAGTATGACCAGTTCTCCCACTTCAGGGTTGGCTTGGTTAGATTTTTAGCAATCTATTTTGCTTTGCAGATGCTGGTCAAGTTTTAGCTGGGAACCCAGAGAAGCTGCTGGGGACCCAGAGAAAGAGTTCCATGCCGAACATTTTTCTCTGATTTCACTCTTGTAAAAACCTGTGACTGAATTTACCTTTGCCCAGGAGGTGTATTTTGCGATAGTATAGGAAATTGAAATAGATGTTTATTAAGTTGTGTTTTCGTTTGGGATTGGATTTTCAAATAGTTATGTTATTCGAAATTCAGGTTTTTTCGTTCATTTGTAAATAAATGTTGTTTTGTTTAAAACTGGATGGTTGAGCCGCCTGCATTGCTTGTGCAATAACTTCTACCCACCTGCTTAAAACAAGTAGAATATTTAGGGTCTGGGATGCCTTCTTGAAATGATTTGAGGATTTGGGCTTGGTCTATAATAGACTGGGGGCGTTTTCCAGGATTTGTTCTATAGTTCCAAATTGGGATTAGACTTTCTGGACTCAATAGCAGCGAGTGATAGCTGTGAGTGTCTTTTCTTCCAGGTGTTGAATTCAATTGATTTTAAAACAGTGTTTGGTCTACTCATGGCTATGTCAGTCAGTAAGAGATTTCTGGGTGTGGAATGGATTACTTTGGGCGCTTTGCAAATGGGTAACAAGAAAATGCTGCTGGGATTGTCAGTGAAGCTGTAGTTGGAACTGCCTCCTTTCTTGAGAAAATGAGATACAATTACAGCAGTAGCTCAGCATTTAAATTTGCTGGAAACTCCATCAGAATCTTTGGAGATAATTAAAATTGAATTGAAAATTAACCAGTTTGATTTAAAAGCAAGACGTTTCACTGGACAGCAGACTGTCAGAAAACATTTGACAGAATGAAAGCTGTGTTAAACGCTGCCTCAGTATTAGTCATACTTAATTATGCAATAGCTATTGGCTGTTGATGCGAGCGATGTGGATGTCGGTGCTCTACTCTTACTGGAAGATTTCAGGAAGATAGAAAGACGTATCTGGAATTTCTCCAGAAAATTGAACATTCGTCGGCAGAAATATTCGCCAGGTAAGAAAGAGACTTCGAGCGCGATGATGACGTTACAACGTTTCAGCGTTTATGTTACCAGTAGTACATCTGAAATTTCATATACACCAATCATAACCCATGAAAGTTTGTGGAGAAATTTAAGGAGACTGTTTATGTGGAGCTTGTTGTTTTAGCCAAGCAACTTGAACATTGTGCACGTGGCAGGACGAGAAAACGTGAATGCTGACTCATTGTCGAGTCTTCAAAGAGAAATGGAACCATTTCTTGGCAGGAATAAACGAACTGAAACAAAATGTATTGCCAGTTTATAGTCAATGCAATGTATATGTGAATTGTAATATGCTAACAGTGGATAAATTAAGGGATTTTAAAATGAAGCCATCTTTGGATCGTCATGTTTCCTCCTTTTATAAAGGAGGAGATGTGACGTTTCAGCTCCTTTACCAAGATTATGTTGTCCTTGTGTTTTTTTTGCAGAAGCGTAGTAATGGCAGTGGTCCCGATATTTCTGGAAGTATCGACTTAAGAAAGCTTTTAAGTTTTCTTTTAACACATGGACAATGGAAGGAGAGTGAGCAGTTCTCCCAGTTCAGGAGTTGCTTTGATTGAACTTAGGGAGCTGTAATGTTTTACAGATGCTAGTCAAGTTTCAGGTGGAAACCCAGAGAAGCTACTGGGGACCATTGAAGCAGGTCCATGCTGATAGCGTCTCTCTCTAACTTCCTTCCTGTACGAATCTGTGATTGAATTTAACCTTCTGCCAAGAGGGTATTATAGGATGTTGCAGGAAATGCCAACAGCTCTGTAACATTGCGTTTCCATGTTGGTTGGGTTTTCAAATATTTTTGTTATTATAAAGCCGGTTTTCTTTTGATCAAGCAAACGGATTGGCTGCCGCTCTCCTGGAACATCCATTCTACACCTTTTTTAAAAACAATCAGCAAAGTTAGGGTCTGGGCTACCTTCCTGAAATATTTTGACGGAGTCTGGCTGAATCTATGACAAAAGGTAAATACTTTCCTATTAGAATTATTGCAGAATAAATTCAGATCGACTGCTGTTTCCTTGCCCAGTTCCATTTGAAGGTGAGTTTGCATTTCTCTAAATCCAATTTCTCTCTAATATTGCGGAAAACAAAAGTTGATGAAGACCCAAAAAGGTCATTAACGTCAACTGAATGTCAATTCGCGGACTTGCTGACTCTTGTAACCATTCCTCAGGTTTCATATCCTCGGGAATATTCCCTATTTGAAGAAGGGTGTGTGAAACTTTTGCAATGTTGATCCAGGTTTAAAGAAGACCTCAATTTCCAAAAAGTCATTTGATCTGATATCCGACAGAAACTTAAAGGATAAATTAATTACTTGATGTAAAGTATCTGTTAATCAGATATTATTGACTGTCATTCCTGCCGATAGACCAAATCCTGTAACGAGAGAAAAAAGTGCGAACAAGCACATGCCTTGCAAATGCATTTGGTACATACTGATCAAGTCTTAAAGGTTCTGGCAGCTAAAGTGATCAAAATTACAATTTTTTATGTTGAGGCATATGCAATAAGATTATTAACTGTCTCTGAAGAATCACGATGTATTGTCCCTGGACCATGTAAAATTGAAAATAAAATCAATTATGTGAACTATTCAATATGCACAGTAGACAGTATCATAAAAGAATGGACATGGAGAAAATAGTTGAGTTTTATTTATTTACTGGTAAAGATGAAACAAATAGGCTGCAAAGTTCAAATGGCAGAACTTCTGGATGATTTATGAGCATGTTAAAGTTAAATAAAAATCAATTTTCCACAACAAATAACACAATTATTGAAATTTCAAATGGAATGTTTTCAAGACAAAAAGGAATGACATGAATTATGAAAATTTTAGGCAGTCAACAGAACGAGTCCTCACTTTCTCCTAATCAACAGAATGAGTCGACCATTCAGTCCCTCGTGCATAATGGACAATGTGAGATCATGGCTAATGGATTGCATGACAAATTAGTCACACTAGTCCCAATCACTCGCAGTCATTAGCACAAATGTATAACTCGCTGTCGTAACACTAACATCTTCTGTTGTAGAGAACTGTATACGTTGACAAACTGCTTACTTATCAAACTCCTTCATATATCACTATTAAATGATTTTCATCTTTTAGGAGCTCTTTATACACTTTTATTTATTTTTGAATTATTGCAGGTTTCACTAGCAGGGCCAGAATTCGTTGTCCATCTATATCACTTAAGGTAGTGTTGGTGTACTGTCTTATTGAGCACTGAAGTCCATATGTATGTTGTCACAAGTGGGATTAGGAAGAAGTTACAGAATATTGGGAAAAAAGAATACTGAACGTGCGCTGATTCATTTCGAAGTAAAAATGCGAGTAACTGAAAGAGAACTAGCAGCTGATGGTGTTCCAAAATAGCTGCAGCCCTTGTATCTTTACCTAAGGATGTTGTTTTTGGGAGATAGTCGAAGGATCCCTGTTCAATTACTATCCTAAATCATGTTGATGGTGATCCCTACTGCTACTGAGATTCATTGGTTTAGAGGGCAAATATTTGTTGACGTATTGCCTTTCGAACAAGTTGCTATGTCCTGGTCGACGTGATGTTCCGTGAGTGTTGCTTTCGGGGTGCAATAATGCAGGCAAGTGGAGTGTTATGCATCCCGCTTCTGTACATTTTAGATGGTGGACAGACTTCAGTGAGAAAGGGGTACTTACGTTTTGTATATTCCATGTCTGATTGAATGACATATTACATTGTTGTCAAAATCTGCTTGAAACCTCTTTTAGTTTTTCTAAAAATTTGCATGCCTACCAAGTCTTGTTTCATTACGAAAATTAGGATCCCCAATGCATATCATCATTGAAATAGAGTTCTCAAGAGCTGGAGCACAAACACGAAGACCTTTTGTTCTCCATCAAATCTCATTCTGAAAGTCAGAGAATAAGTACTCATCCTGTTAATTAATCCTGAGTCCCTGTTCATTTACTCAAACGAATCTTACCTGTTACAATCTTGTCGACTAATTTCTTGTTTGTGCACTAATCAAAACTCTTGAGAAAAATGAAGCATGCCACATATTCCATTATACTGAGACAGGTCAAGTAACAATATTCCCAAAAAACGGTATGACGTTTTTCATTTAGGTACTTTTTCATAAATCATAGCCAACTCTGGAAAAAATAAGACTAATGCTTTTGAACTTGCACAAATCAGGAAAATAAAACAAGGTCCTACAAATATAGCTAAAAATGGAATTTTGGAAATAGCACTGTCATGCGCCAGATCAAACTGCCTCAAACTATATCGAGGGAATGTCCTAGATCACATTTTTTAAAAATTATCTTTGAAGACAAATGTAAGACACTGTCATGATTTGGAGATACCCGTGTTGGACTGGAGTGTAGAAAGTTAAAAATCTTACAACATCAGGTTGTAGTCCCATAGGCTTATTTGGAAGCACTAGCTTTTTGAGCGATGCTCCTTCATCAGATGGTTGTTCTAGTGAACGAGCAGTGCTCCGAAAGCTAGTATATGATACCGTGTTGCAGATGTGATTCCATTGATCCAAGGCAAAGCTTTAATTAATAGGATACCTTTTTATTTTAACACAGCTAAATACAACCCAAAAAACAACACATTGACATTACTTGGACTGTATGGAAACACATTGTATCGTCATATGTGAGAAAATTACTCATCATCAACTGTTCTGACATAACATTATCCCATGGCAAATGAAATTTCAGCAAAAGATATTCCTCACAATCTAGCAACGGTGAGAGGAGGCAAATTACTTATTGCAGCAAAAACATTGAAAGATCTACTTACCAGCTTCAGCAGCTTACTCCATCTGAAAGTAAGATGGAAACTTGAAACTTGGGTGTTCGTGAGCATGGCCATACACTCAGTCTCCAAAATTTTAAAAATACGCTAAGGGAGCAGTTGCTAGTTCTCATTAAGAGATAAATCACAGAACATATGTCTCTTCAAGAAACAGTATGACCATACTTCCCCCTTAAAAACTGAACCAACAATATAGAAAGCGCTTTCATTTCAAAACATCTAGTCTTTTGCAATCAAGCCGCTACATTTTACGTATCTATGAGTGTTTATATTTTATAATCCACCTCAGTATGTAGCTTCTTCCAATGAACACCTCCTTACTCCTTCTTCCATATTGCGACAACACATTGACAATCGAAATTTATCATCCTGTCAGGTGTCGAATTTTTAAATCTAGTAGGTGTAACAAGAAACTCAAACAAAAAAGACTGTTATTCTTATCCTTATTTTCCTCTTGATGAATATGTAATTTTCGTACAAAATACTCAAAAACCTCTCGCCATCTTCTTCGAAGGGTACAATACCGACACACATTTCACTCACATTAATGACCATCGAGAATGACTTTTTGTTATTAAAGAGTTTCAAAAACGAGAGCAGTAAGCAACACATGATTCAGGCTATTAAATGCCTTCTGGCACTCGTCATCCACTGAAATATTCTGGACATCTTCAACAAGTGGCATGGTGGAATAAGCTACCCACACAAATTCGATTCTTTCCACGGGTGAATCTCCATGTGGAGGTTTCAGATTCTCCCCATGCCTGTGTTTGGTTGCTTTTGGTGTGCCACATTTTCCCACATTCCACTGATATGAAAGTTATGTGGATTTTGATGCTAAATTGCCCAAGCTGTCCTGAGATGTGCAGGTAAGTGAATTAGCTGTGTGAAATGCATTGATGTGGTAGGTCTGGGTAGAAGCTCTTTCAGATATGTTGTGGACCTGATGGACCAAATGGCCTGCTTTGCACTGTAGGGATTCTATGAACTTGCCAGTTAATTCAGGAACCATACTGCAAACCTTCCACACGAATTTCCGACTAAACAGCATTTGCTCCAAAGAATGGGAGTACTTTCGTCTTCTTGGACATTGCAAACTCCCCAATAACAATTTTAACACATTCCATGAGGCCATCTGCCCATCGCCAATGATGTGGCTCAGAAACATGACTTGGGCTTTTGCAAACTCAGTTTTATCAACAAGCCTGCCTCCTAAGGTCGATCAAGGAATTTCACTAGATACACCAATTTTTCATTCCACTTTTCATTATAAATAATCAGATCGTCTACGTACCCCAAACAGTTAGGGACTCCCTAAATAACCTTATTGGTTTGACTTCGAAATGTGTAAGGCACATTCTTGACACAGGTGGTATGTCTTTAAACTGATAAAGTTAATACAGAATAATGAAAGTCGAAATTTCCTTCTCTGTTTTCAATCAAGATACTTGCCTGTATTGCCTGTGCAAGCCCCAGACAGATTACTAATTTTCTCGACCCACATTTCAAATACAGTTTTCCAAATTTCGGAAAAGATGAAGGCAGATTTCGTAACTGTATTGATTTTGCGATAATCCACACTTAATTATTGTGTAACATTTGTTATTAGCAGCATCAACATAGTGAGTTCTATTCGTTGCAATATTCGTTAGTTACATTGTCCCTGATCCCGCTGAAAATCTCGTTTTTAACCTGTGCCAATTTTAGAGTGTTAAATCTGTACGAATGTTGTTAACTTTAAACAGCGTTTCCTAACACATGCATCATTAGTTTAACACTTCTCAGCTTGTTCCCACATTTCCTCCATGTCATTGCATTAACACTTTCAGGTCATTTTGGTTGGAAGGTAACGCAAAGACGTTGTCCCAATTTTTAGGAGCTACCTCTTTGCCAATTTAATTTAAGTAATATCCAATTCTGAATCGTCAGTATTTGGTTCTTTGCTCTGAGTTACAACAAGTAAACTATTCTCTTGTGTTTTCCTCACCATGAAACTAATGTTTGACCATACTCACATGGCACTCATTGTGAGTTTCCTTTCTGTCTGGCGTTCTTATTGCTCAATTCATGACACTCAAATTACTTCCGATTTCTCCTGTCCCTGGTATTGGATGCATCATCTCTGAGTTTTGACACACATTTTCTTTTCATCAATTAATTTCAGTGGTCCTCTGCTCTCAGTTCGGAAGCAAATTCAAATTAATTTAATTTAGTGAATTTATGACTGCAGGCAATCACCAACTATTTCAAGTTTCATGCCACCGTTCTCAAGTTACCTGTGTTACTGAATGGTACACAGTTGTGTTAAATTGGTTATTCCAAAAGGATCCATCATTTCCTTCAATGACTTTGATGTAAATTTTGGTACTTGATCCAATTTTATCTGTGTGGACAGTCTTAAAAAAAATAAAAAGTCACTCTCCGACAATTCATTTACCCGTGATATTACATTATGGAATGACATCTGAAAATGCAGCAGGTACATCCATCATTGCCAAATAATATTTTGATTTAGGAAGGGGAGCTCGGTCATCAATTCGGACTCTTTTTAAACGTTCCTCGAATGATGGCTGGAATGAACATTTATGGTGATGCCTTTGCCACTGGTGGCCGTTTTCCTGTTATCTGACACTAAGGGCATGTCGAGAAAAAGAAAAACGTCCACATCATTATGCAGTTCGCACCAATAAAAATACGTTTTTATATGTTGGCTTTGCTTTTCCTTACTCTGAAGTGATCGCCAGCTGATAAACCCAACGTTTTTAGGTCTGGTGGCAGCGGTCGTCAAGCTCATCCAGCGATTGGAATCAGCAAATTTGTGGCAGCAAGAACACGGTTCTTCCTGGTGATTGTTCCAAGAGTCACAGGCTGATTCAAGCCGTGGTTAGGCCATGTTTCTGCACCAGTGATCCCATAAACTTTCAGGAGATAAGAGTTAGACTTTAGTAACTGGTCGATTTTCTTGCTTGCTTGCGTTCTTTAATTTCTGCTACATTAAAAACATCTAATTTTCAAATCTAAATGAGACAGAGAATCACGACTTTGCACAATTTTCAATGTACTCATGCATTCCTTCACTTCAGTACAAATGACAATAAAATTTCTTTCCAGTTCTAATTCTAATTCCAAACTCAGGTGTTACTGGCAACTCCTCCTTTCTTTAATCTATTGATAATAAAACTTGATGAACTTCTGCCTATTTATGATATGTCTGAATGTGTAATGGTCTCCGTTTCCTCATCAACACTTCACTTATGCGGTAGTTTTGGAATACACTTAGATTATTTGTCTCTATTTGTTTTCTTTTGTTGATAGAATTGCATTATTTTTATAAGCTTTCTGATGAATTCAGCTAACGTATTTGGAATAAACCTATATACTTTGTCCCCCACATGCTCAAGTTCTTTTTTGTTTTTGTCAAGCATTCGTTTGATAGTTTTGAAAATTGAACTTCAGCATCTTTACTCTGAGGTCTCTCCAGCAATTTCGACTGCAGCTTTGTGGTCTTGCTCCGAGACAGTCACGAAGAATCCCAGGATATAGTTTCTGTTAAACATCGGTTTTTTGACTGGCAACTTTACCATAATGGTGATCACTACCATCTGAGAAGTAGTTATATATTTACCGAGGTTAAAAAATATTTCCAGAACAGAGACTTTATCTGATACTCCAGCCACAACGTCACCATTGTGCATTATATTGTCTAACCTCCCTCATGTAATGGAATCCTTCTCTACTCATTATGAATTCATTGCTAACAATAATCCTGAATTACACGTCTCCTCTTCTCTCCTCATCAAATATTGACTTACTCCCATATATTTTGTTTAAACTATTCAACCTGGCATAAGTAACTAGACCTTAATGCATGCAAGTAAATTCTTTAAAGAGATCTCGGTCTTCTAACCAACACTTTACCATGTTTCGGATTCCTTTACAGCTGTTAAACTGTGCTTTCCTTTATCATTAAGAAAACTACTAACCCGTCTTCCATTCTCATATTCGTTTTCAATGTGTTTTTCTTTGCACCATCGAAACTGCAACTTCGTCTGGTCAAAGTTATTGCAGTGAAAACAGTGATGACCAGTCCGAAGCTAACTTTCCAAGTTGATTAAAACTGTTGTATAGTGGATATTCTAGGAGTGATACAGCTTGTCAAAACCCCTCGGTTTAAATCAAAACAAAATCTAATTACAGAGTACCATATGAAGCATAAACAAAGGAGGAGAGAATACAAATTATCCTAACCTATCCAAAGCCCAACAAACTATCAAAGCTTAAGGATGCTGTTCTAAATTACTGTAACAATCCCCAAGAAGACTGCATGGCAAAAATGCAAATTCACGCAAACAGTCATACAGGAGAGAGAGAGAGAAAGAAAAGAGAGAGACGGCAGAGAGATGCAGCATGGAAAAGCTTCTTCCATACAGCCGTTGCTTTGACCAATTCGATTGAATGCTAAAACCAAATCAAACCAAACCAGACCAGAGGAAAGCTGAGTTGGGAGAACTGGTCATCCGCCCCCTTTAGATCTACTGCTTTTAAAAATAACTTGACAGTATTTTACCTGAGGCAGTATATGTTACCTATAATCAAATTGATCCTCAAACCCATCCGAATTTGACACTCCGTAACTTTTGTGTTTGCAACCACTTTGAACTCAAAACTAAGGACAACATAACCTTGTTAAAGGAGCATCATCATCACACCTGCCACTTAAAAATAAAGAACTATTAACATATTGAAATATGGCTTCATATTTAAATTTCTTAATCTTAAATTGTTAGCATACTACAACACCCATATATATTATATCGACAATATTCATGCAAACAAGCACTACTACATTTGTTTCAGTCTGTTTAGCTCCTGACACTGAATGCCTCCGCTTCTCATTCATGTCTCGACAATGCACCAGCCATCACGTTTCCTTCCCTGCCACCTGTACAATTTTGAAATTGAAAGGCTATAACTATAAGCTCCATCTAAATGGTCTCGGATTTTTGTACTTAAATTACTTCATAAACCTGCATGTGTTATTATCAGTGTGTATGATTGTCTCAAATACATTACTAGTAGCATGAAACATTGAAATATTGCAATGTCAACCTTAAGATCAATGTCTCCTTTTCAAATGTCGAATATTTCTGCTGCTGAATGATCAATTTCCTGATAAATCCGTGATTGATCTTTCTGTATTCTCGCTGTCTTCCTGTACTAGCTCAGCATCAGCACACACATCACTCACATTGACAGTCACATTTAATGGTTTTGCTTAATTAGGTATTGCTTACACCGGAGCAGTGGCTAACTCAGCTTTCAAGCTGTCAAATGTTTCTACCAGTCCTCTGCCATTGAAATTGCTTGAGTAATTCAGTGAGTGGAGCAACCACATCACTAAAATTTGGTACGAATTTTCGATAAAATCCACGCAGTTACAGGAAATGGAAGACTGCTCTTTTCGTCAATGATATGGGAAACTCCATAATTATCTTTGTTTGTGCATTCTTTGCGCCATCTATCCATGTCTAACCACAGTCGAGGCAAGTGACGTATGCTTTGACAAATTCACTTGTAACCAGGTTTATCATCGAGCCTGCCTCCCGATGTTGATGAAACAATTTTGATAAATGGGGCAAATGTTTATTCCATGTGTGACCAAAAGTAACCAAGTCACGTATATATACGTACAATTGGGTAATCATGAAATTACCTAAATTGTTAGCCTCTGAGATGTGACTGGCGCATTTTTCATGCCAACTGGCAGAACGTTAAATTGATACAGTCGATTTGGCATTACGAAAGCCAAAATTGTCTTTGCTCTTTAAGACAATGGTACAGGCTAATATCCTCTGAGCCGCTCCAATTTAGAAATATTATTTTTTTGTCCCACGTTTTCAAAGCAAACTTCCAACTGGGAATCGGTTATGCATCAGTCTTCTTAACTGCATTGACTTTGCGATGGGCCATACAGAACTGTTGGGTACCGTTTGGTTTTGGCACCATTAATATGGGTGAGCTCCCGTCACTGTAACTCATTCTGATTATGTCTTTTGGGGCATGCATTCAATCGTATTTTTAACCTGTGCCAATTTTACAGCGTTATGCCAATAAGGCTGTTGCAAAATCAGAAAAAAAATCTCCTATGTCTATATCATGAGTAATTAGTTTTATACTTCCCAGCTTATTTCTAAACATCTCTCCATGCAATAGTCATAACTCTTTCAGGTTATTTCGATCTTCGTTTGGAAAGTAACTCAGTAATCTATTCCAACATTGACAACTTTCTCATTATTCATTTTAATTTGGGAAGTCTCCAATTCAGAATTCTCTGAGCTTGGTTCTTCACTCTATTATTATGAACAGCGCATTCTCCTTTTGTTTTCCTTCTCTGTCAAATTAAGTTTGAGCATATTCACATGACACATTCTGCGAGGTTTATTTATGTCTGGAGTCCTTATTAAATAGTCACCTCACTCAATTTACTTTCGAGTGTATAAAGTCCCCCATCCCTTGCTTTTAAAGGGTCATCTGTCACTGAAAATAACACTAGCACCTTATCTCTGATAGTAAAGTTGCAAGTTTGTGATTTCTTGTCTGCTTCCCGTTTCATTGTATGTTGTGATACTTTTAACTGCTATCTAGCCAACTCCACCAGACAATTTAAGTATTCCATAAACTCCAAAAAGTAGTTCAAATAGGTAGTACCTAAATTATGACTTACCAATTTCTCCTTAATCAAATTTTGTTGTCCTCTCATTACATGCCCAAGCATCTAATACAATTGATTGTCTTTGAAAGATTCCTTTGGTGCATCTCTGATGGCAAAAAAAGTGGAAACGGTGTTCTTTTATCCCAATCATCTGAGTAGTCTTGATTATAAGACCTCAACATGTTCTAAAATGTATGGTGCCACCTTTATTCTGCTCCCTGCGATTTAGGGTTCTGGATGCTATGCAGTCGAGTTGATTTTTTTTCGCAATAATAATGTCCATAACTTCCTTAAATCATTTTGATGTGAAGTTTGACCCTTGATCTAATTGTATATCTGTAGATAGTCTGCATCTAGGGAAACAAAACAGTAACACCTCGACATATTTTTAGCTGTGTTATTGCATAATGGACTGGATTCCGGAAATATGGCGGATAAATTAATTATTGTGAACAAATACTGAATCCCATTTTTTAGTTTGGTAGGTGTCCTACGCAGTCAATTGAAAACCTTTAGAAGTTTCCTCAAATTCAGGAATAGGAATTAAAATTGCGAGTTTCTTTACTGTCTATGATTTTCCGGTTACCTGACGTGTATGTATCTGGCAAAATTCAATTGCATGTCCAGGCTAGTAAAAATATTTTCTTTTAATTTTAGCTTGAGTTTTTCTCAATCCAAAATGTTGCGCCCATCCCACAACACCTCCTCTCGAGAACCTACTGACAATACGACTTGTTTACCTTCTGCATACTTCTGATTTGCCTGAATATGTGATGTTCTCCATGTCACAATTTTTATATAATTTTTGAGGTAGCAGCACATTGGCATGCATTTGAGTTCTTCTTCTGTGTATACTTTTTCATGCAATTGATTCAGTTTCTCAGCTTTCCGCTGTAATTCATTATTTATTTCTGAACTGAACATGTCTGTTGGGACATCTATCTGCTTCTGATTAGTCTTTACGTTCTGATCCAATAGGATCTCTGCTAATTCCAATTCAACTTTCTTATCCATTCTATTTGATCTCTTCTATATCAAGCAGTATGTTTTTAACCTCTTTACTACGCAGTTGTGAAAATCTCAGAATATATATCCTGCAATTTTTCCATTGCCTGAGTTTCCACTGGTGTTTCGAACAGAGTCGGCAGCACGACTACCTGTGAACCAGTTATAGCATTCACAAGGACAAATCGTATTCTTGGAGCTGAGAGTTTGTCCATTACTCCTACCACGCCTTCTCCACTCTTCACTGGATACTGTACCGCATATTAAATAATTAAGTCCTTCTTCTGTCACTTGGAATTTCTTTTACTCAAACTGTTACTGGCAATCGTCCTTCAGAGGTACAGAGCTCTTCACCTTTCAGCATCACAGATTGAGATAATCATGCATTTCTTAATATTGTAGTTCCTTTACCTGTTGCTCTTGTCCAATGTGAACTCCTATCCCTTCGCAGATTTTAGAAGTTCCTCCTTAACCAACTTCAGATCAGGTTGTGCAATTTCATGCAGCTTTTTAGCGTTCACTGTGGTTTCCATTACTACTCCAATAAAATTCACTGGTTTATCATGTTTTTCCACATCTGTCTTCCCAGTCCTTTTCCCAACCTATCATGTGGCCTATTTCATTGCAGTGAAATCACCAGAACTTTTAAATTTATCTTTCCCCTTCAAACGTTTCCTTTTCTATCTCCACTTTCTTTTTCTTTTTTGTTGTGCTATAGGGGTTCATTCTTTGTCTCTATCCTTTGCTTTTAATCGTAAATCAAACAGCTCCTTTTTTTATCCTTTCATTTTTTTTTCCTCCAACTCAAAACGTTTTATTTTCAAATGAATTTTCGCAATCTCTAAAAATTCTGGTGACGTTTCCAGTAAATTGAAATCTGAGCTTTTGCTGTAATTTTCTGTCCTTTCCCTCATGAAAGCAAACACTTCCAACTCCAGATTGTCTTCCAATTCCAGCAGTTTTGCTTTGTTCACCTTTTGTAAAGCCACCGAAGTCGCTTCTTCCATTCCCAGAAAACTCTTAATGACTGAAAGAGCCATTGCTATCTCACGCCCTATTCAAACCAACAGAAATCAACACCCAGAAGAAATTCACTAATAATTACCACTCGCTGCCTTTGAGTCCTACAACACAAATGCTAACGTGGAACTACTTATAAACTCTGCCACAGAACAACCAATCAGTTATGCTTTCGGACACTCACCCTCAAAACATTTACAGAAAATTGACAGGACCCTAACCTTTCCAGTTCTTTTAAATAGGTGTGCAGGGTATAGTCCAGGAGTGATGCAGCTCATGAAAACCTTTAGGTTAAACGAAGAATATATTTATAGAGTACTGAATGAAAAAAACCCAAAAGAGAACAGAATACAGAATAACTTAACTTATCAAAAAGCCCAAATTACTGCAAAAATGTCCATAAACACACTCGGAAGGAAAAAGGAAAATAAAACACAATTTCTTGCAGAAGAGAGAGAGAGAGAGAGAGCAGAGAGATTCTGCATGGAAGACCTTCTTCACTGTAGCTGTTTCTTTGACTAGCAGCCTCAAAAACGATTGCTTGTAAAATCAGATGAAACCAAACTAGACCAGAGATGAACTGATCTGGGAGAACTGGCCACTCCCCTTTCATTGTACTTTCTTTTAAAATTGGAAGCGTTTTGTCTGAGGCAGTGCCTGTTAGCTATAATCAAATTGACCCTTAAACCTATCCAAACTCGACACTACTGAATCTTTGCGTTTAAGACCACTCTGAAACGAAGACGAAGGACAACATCACTTTGTAAAAGGAACAGCATCATTACAAAACACCTGAGATTTTTTTTACTTCCTTTATTTACTCACTGATTTTTTTCAACTCGTTAATGTTTCTTTGCTAGATTCAATGAGATCTGCTTTTCCTTTCCCATCCGAGAATTTCCCTTTTGAACAATATCTATCCCTCATGATTGAAATTCACGTTGTAAGCCACACTTTAATTACGAACTAATTTCATTGTCATCTGCTATTTCTGAAAAAATGTGTTGCAGCAGGTCAGGCAGCATCCAAGGAGCAGGAGAATCGACGTTTCGGGCATAAGCCCTTCTTCAGGAAGGAGGGCTTATGCCCGAAACGTCGATTCGCCTGCTCCTTGGATGCTGTCTGACCTGCTGCGCTTTTCCAGCAACACATTTTTCAGCTCTGATCTCCAGCATCTGCAGTCCTCACTTTCTACCTGCTATTTCTGCCAGTAATCTTGCAGCTGCAACTCTCTGATATTCCATATGAATTCTGATTGTTTCAGGTAGTTATTTTTCAAACTCCTTTAAAACACATTCTTTCTAAAAGCGTCACATGTTTGATCGATTTCCAACTTTCTAATGCAACTGTCAAAATTGCGTTATTTGATCGTTTCAAATTCTATGTACATTTTGTTGTGGTTCTGTTCGCCGAGCTGGGAATTTGTGTTGCAGACGTTTCGTCCCCTGTCTAGGTGACATCCTCAGTGCTTGGGAGCCTCCTGTGAAGCGCTTCTGTGATGTTTCCTCCGGCATTTATAGTGGTTTGAATCTGCCGCTTCCAGTTGTCAGTTCCAGCTGTCCATTTTAGTGGTCGGTATATTGGATCCAGTTCGATGTGCTTATTGATTGAATCTATGGATGAGTGCCATGCCTCTCGGAATTCCCTGGCTGTTCTCTGTTTGGCTTGTCCTATAATAGTAGTGTTGTCCCAGTCGAATTCATGTTGCTTGTCATCTGCGTGTGTGGCAACTAAGGATAGCTGGTCGTGTCGTTTCGTGGCTAGTTGGTGTTCATGGGTGCGGATCATTAGCTGTCTTCCTGCTTGTCCTATGTAGTGTTTTGTGCAGTCCTTGCATGGGATTTTGTACATTACATTGGTTTTGCTCATGCTGGGTATCGGGTCCTTCGTTCTGGTGAGTTGTTGTCTGAGAGTGGCTGTTGGTTTGTGTGCTGTTATGTTTCCTAGTGGTCGCAGTAGTCTGGCTGTCAGTTCGGAAATGGTCTTGATGTATGGTATAGTGGCTAGTCCTTTGGGTTGCGGCATGTCCTCGTTCCGTTGTCTTTCCCTTAGGCATCTGTTGATGAAATTGCGTGGGTTTCCGTTGTTGGCGAATACATTGTATCGGTGTTCTTCTTCCTCTTTTTGCAGTTCTGGTGTACTGCAGTGTGTTGTGGCCCTTTTGAATAGTGTCTTGTTGCAAATTCTTTTGTGTGTGTTGGGGTGGTTGCTTTCGTAGTTCAGGGCTTGGTCTGTGTGTGTGGCTTTCCTGTATACCTTTGTGGTGAATTCTCCGTTAGGTGTACTCTGTACCATCACGTCTAGGAATGGGAGTTGGTTTTCCTTTTCTTCCTCTTTAGTCAATCGGATTCCTGTGAGTGTGGCGTTGATGATCCGGTGTGTGTTCCCTATTTCTGTGTTGTTAATGATTACAAAGGTGTCATCCACATATCTGATCCAGAGTTTGGGTTGAATTTGCGGTAAGACTGTTCTAAGTTTTGCATTACCGCTTCTGGTATGAGTCCTGAGATGGGTGAGCCCGTTGGTGTGCCGTTGATTTGTTCATATATTTGGTTGTTGAATGTGAAGTGTGTTGTGAGGCACAGGTCCAGTATATTGTGTATGCCATCTTTGTTAATAGGTTCAACGTCCTGATGTCTGTTCTGTTTGTCCATCAGGTTGGCTATTGTTTCTCTGGCTAGGGTTTTATCTATACAGGTGAACAGTACCGTTACATCGAATGAGACCATGGTTTCTTCCTTGTCTATGAGTATATTTCTGATGATGTCCAAGAATTCCTGTGTTGATTGTATAGAGTGTCTGGATCCGCTGATCAGGTGTTTCCATTTCTGCTGTGGTTCTTTAGTCAGTTTGTGTGATGGTGTCCCTGGTAGTAATACTATGGGTCTGAGTGGGATGTCTTGTTTGTGCACTTTAGGTAGTCCATAGAATCTGGGGGTGTTGTTGCTTTCAGGTTTCATTCTTTGTAGGTCAAACCTGGTTATCTGTCCGTTTTTGTTTGTAGATTCCTCAGTGTGTTGTTTATCCTATTCGTGAGCTGTGGGGCGGGGTCAAACCCCCTCTTTTGGTAGGTGTTGGTATCTGCAAGTAGTTGTTGCGCTTTTTGGATGTCGTCTGCTTTGTCCAGGATGACCGTCATTCTGCCTTTGTCTGCTGGTAGTATGATTATGTTCTTATAGTTTCTTAGTGATTTTAGTGCTTCCCTCTCCTTGGTGTTGAGGTTATGTGTTTGTTTTTCCTTGTTATCAGAGGTACGATACTTTGTCTCAATCTTTGTTGTGTCTCTTCTGTCAGTTCTTTGTCCCTGAGTGTGCATTCTCGTGCTGCTAGGAAGTCTGCTGTCTTGGCGTCCCTGTGGTTGTAGTTGAGTCCCTTGGCCAGTATTGTTCTTTCCGTGTCTGTGAGCTGTCTGTGGGAGAGGTTTCTAACACAGGTGTATGTTGTGGTGTCCTCTCTGTTGTGTGTTAGTTTGGCCATTTTTTCTTTTAGTGCCTTTTTTTGCGGTGTGTGGTCCTGTTCCGTCCTATGGTGACGGCCTGTTCTATGATCCGGGTCCATTCCTGATTCGTGGTTTCTAAAATTAACGATTTTTGGCGCGCAATTTCTTGTCTGTATTTGTGAAGTCTGTTGTGAGTGTGTGTAATCATTACCTGGGTCATCCTGAATCCGTTCTGCCTGGCATGTGCCTGGCTTGTGGGTTGTTGACTGGTGATGTGTATCTGACACATGGTGGAAGGATTCATTTCTTTCAGCATTCATGCAGGAACCGGAGTTGTTCGTATGTGGCGCTTAGGCGGTTGGCACAGGATTCCCATTTCCTGGCTTGTCTTAGCGTCTCTCGCCTGTAGGTGTTCAAAGTTTGTGAGAAGATTTGTAGCTCGGGACGCCGGAGTAAACATCACAGAAGCGCTTCACAGGATGCTCCCAAACACTGAGGATGTCACCTTGACAGGGGACGAAATGTCTGCAACACAAATTCCCAGCTCGGCGAACAGAACCACAACAACGAGCACCTGAGCTACAAATCTTCTCACAAACTTTGAACATCTATGTACATTTGACCAGGCTCGCTCCTTAGATTCTCGAAACCTTATCTGTAGTCTTCTGGTAGTATCTCCTATGCACTTAAGATAGCTTTTTTCACCTTATCATCCTCTGCTTGTCTCACAAATGTCTTACTCGTTCCATCTACAACATTTGTTTGAATCAGCAGTTCTAACATTGCAGTGACCATTTCATTTGTTTAGCGAATTTCTTAAACGAAATGCAGAACGATTTTATGCCATTCTTGTCGAACTTAGGCAACACTTGAAAATATTTAAAACGATCCCCAACAGGTTATAGACTATAATGGGATTGTTGTTAATCTCTTCTTTCTCATTGCAAGTCCCACCTTTCGCCTTTGCTTCTGCCATTTTATATTGGCGTTCTATTTCAGTTTCAATATCCGAACTTCAAATTTCTGTTTCTCCCTTCCTTCTGCTCATGCCATTGTTTATTCTCTTGCGTCTAACTGAAGCATTTAATTTGCAGTTGAAATTTTACAATTTCTGATAATTCCTGGCAATCATAAATGATAAGCTATTTCTACAATTTCTCGGATTTCCTCAACTCCAACTTTTCTGCCAATTCTACACATTCTGCCTTACAGATCCCCTGTTAATCACCGCAAGTGATTCCACGGCGTGGGAATTGTTACCCATTGAAAGAGCAATCTATTTACACACTCTATTTAAACTAACTGACATCCGAATACCAGCACACATCGCTTACTGTTTTTGAATCCAACAATCCTAAAGCGAAATTAGAATCAGAGTTTTGCACCCCAGAAAGAATCCTAAATTTGTTGTGTGCCAGACAAAACTCTTCAAAATATATGAAGGGGACTGCCCAGCCCTGAAGATGTTTAACATTTTATTGAATAACAAGTGAAACTTATTGTGTTCTAGCTGTTATTCCTATTAGTACATAATTTAACTACGCTTCAAGTGCTCCAATATAGCAAAATCCCATCATCACACTATTCGCACTTGCAGATTCAGCAAAACAGATGCTACTCCCATGCTATCTCCCCGCCTCTCCAGTACAAATGAACTTCTAAATAAAAGATCTACCGCAGAAAGAGCACTCAAACTTTTTTTTTCTCCATTAGAAGGACAGAGAATTGTATCTATCAGCCTTAACAGCTGTTTTTCAACAGAGAGAATTGATGGTGCTGATGCACATTTCCTTGGAAGTGGCGTCGCAGGGAGACAAGGAATCCAAAAAGGCATTTTGCATGCTTCCCTTCATTGGTCAGAACACTGAATATAGGAGTTGGGCCATCCTATTGCGGCGGTAACAGCCTTTGATGAGATATCGTTTGGAGTAGTGCATGAAACTCCGATCGCCCTACTGTAGTATAGAATTTATTATACTGGAGGATCTGAAAGAAATGTTTAAAATGATTTTTTCGAGACTGGATTAGTTACATGTAGAAATCATGGTCAGCATTGATAAGTTGAATAGAACGCTCTGTGTCCATGTTGTATGACTCTGCAACTCTGAATGATGATGGGAAGATTGGTAAGATTAAAGATTGATAAAATTCAAGCTCCGGTAAAGTTCATGTCAAGAGTATTTATGTCCCTTATATTACTGATCGTCTTTCAAGAATACATAGATGCTGGGACACGTCCTATGTAATAGAGGTACCTAATGAAAGTACACTAGTTAGAAAAGAAGGTAGAGAGATATCAGGCAATGATAGATCGGTTAGCCTAACATGGTTGTGGGCAAGTTCTGGAGACCATTGTAAACATGTTTAGCAGCAAATCACTTGGAAAATAGAAACAGGAAAAGACAGAGCCAAAAATTCATGAAGTATAATCATGCTTATTAAGATTATTGCAACTTTTCAAGCATGTACCCAGTAGAAATAATGAAGTTGTGGGGGTAATCAGTGGATGTCAACAACCTGCACTCTCAGAAAACTTGAAAATCCCCAAATAAACTTCGCCTTGATTGTTAAAGCTAATTTGATTGCAGTGTTGTACTGACACGGAATGAGACTTAGTTGGACCCAAATAAAAACGTAACAAGGGTCAAACAAGTTTCATTTCTTCAGCATAACAGCCAGTGGGTATTGTGATTTAGCATGGATCACTATTTGCATACTGATTGAGGATGATCAATCATGATCATAATGTGTGCCGGTGCTGGCTCGAAGGGCAGAATGGCCTACTACTGCACCTATTGTCTATTGTCTATTGTATCCCAGTTATTCTTAGCAATTAGAAAAAAATATAGTCTGCATAATATCTGGCAGATGAAGTGTAATGTGAATGAGATTATCTGCTTTGGTAGCAAAAACACGAAGGTAGATTATTATTAGAATGGTGAAATATTAAATTACGGGGAGGTGCAAAGTGACCTGAGTGTTGTCATTCAAAAGGTGGCAAAGAAGACACATTATATGTTAGCCTTCTTTGCAGACGAATCAAACATAGGAACAGAGATATATTGCAACATTATTAGAGATGCTTATGAAATGACAAATGGCATACAGTGTACAGTTTTGATATTCGTATCAGAATAACAATGTACTGGCTACGGAGGGACTGCAATGAAGATTTACGAACTTGATTCCTGGAATGGCAGAGTGCACTTGTGAAGAGATGCTGGATTGGTTGAGACTGCATTTACTCAATTTGATTAGCATGAAACAATCTCAGAGAAACAATAGATGGCCCGAAATGAGGCGAAGGAGGACGCAAAGAGGTGCAGTTCAAAAAAATTGGTCAGCATAGAAATAGGTGCCTCTGTCTGTGGATACAAGGCCAGTCATTCAACAACGCTCTGTCGAGAAATGTTTTCATTCATTGGGTGATGATATCTCAAATCGACTGCTAGACTTAATGTTCTAGACCAAAGGGTTGAATGGTTTCAAAGAGGACTAATGATTAATTATTATCACTATATGGATCAAACAGTATTTGTAGAAAAAAGAATGAGTTTACTGAGTTGACTGAGCAGCTAAGATCATACTAAAAATGATCAAGGCTCAAAGGGTGAAAAGAACTTCTCATGCAACTATTTCCTATATTTCTGTTTTTATAACTATTACATCTTATATAATATATTTCCGAACTTTTACTCAATTTCTGAGAATCGATTTTGCCAAGTTGGTTAGATTGTTGGTTTACTTAACAGTCGGATGTCAACAGTGTTGATTCAATTCCATCATCAGTTTGAGGGTAGCATGAAGGACTTTCGTTCTCAACCTCTTCCCTTGCCTGAGGTCTAGTAGCCCACAGGTTAAATCACTACCAGTCGCTTCTTTGTAATGAGAGTTTAGCCATATGCTCTGGTAAGACTATGGCGTCACAACAAATCAATTTCTGACTTCAGGCTCCCAGAGCTGCAGTTTCATTTCTTTACTCTTTCCACTCGTCAACATTTTCCAATTTTCAGAGATTGTTGCACAATTTAGAAAACTTTGACATATTATTACAAATGGGTCGTTTAACATTATATCCTATATGTAAACCTTCCAAGATAAAGGTGTTGGTATCTGAGAAATTGTACACTTCCCTTTCCATTAGTGTCTGCAAAACTATTTTTTTTCTGAAAAAGGCTAATAATAACTTATTTTGCTTCCACGTTGTTATCATTTCTTTGTGTGAGGTAGATATCTTGTTTTGGCCTCTATTAAGACTGAAACAATGCACTTTTGCACCTCTCTGACATTTCTTCACTTTCTATAACAAATTCTGTTATCTCTCTCCATATAACGAGATCACATTCGTCCATTTGATTTTTATTTCTCCTTCTCTTCTTGGTAATTCTCTTTCCAACTTTTTCACATTGTTTATCGACTGGTCTGTCCCTCCTTTCATAAATAGAAAATAATTCTCCAAATTCATTTCCACCTCGTGGAATCGATGCTTTTCCTACTATCATCAGTCCCATGTGTATCTTAGAACCTGCCAAAACCTTCCAAACCTGCAATGTCCTCACTGATATATTAAGGCTGGGTGCCAAAATTACAGAACTATGACACGTTCATTATAAAGCAAACAAATATTAAAGGCAAAGACCCAAACACCACAACCACCGCCACACTGGTTGGAAAGAATGTTATGAGTTGATAGTATTCAGGTGTACATTCTGGAAGAAGTCGCCCCATCCTCAATATTGATTCCACGCCACATAACTTCAGGTCCAACATAGACACTGATACATTCAGCATTTTAACACGTATCATGACACACCACCATCCCGCTTCCAACTGAGTGATAAATGAGTATTGTTCCAGATTGCATATCACTTGTGGGAAGCACTGTGAGTGGAAACTGGATAGTACCATGTTTGGAGAATGTCAAAATCCATTACTAATAGTCTGTCAGCAACAGTAGGATAGTTCCAGACCTAAAATACGTTGCTGCTGTATGGGTCCTGTGTACACTGATGAATAAAATGTTTAATTGATCTCATGTTCAACAGTCTGCGCCAGAAGTGACAACTATCCATCAGAGGTTTTTAAACTGAGCAGTGGGTATGAGCGCCCACCTTCATACTGAGGGTACCTTACATCTTGTTGTATGGCTCGATCACTGCGTTAAGTGAGCAACATTTCGAATAAATTTCAGCAACAAAAATTGCAATTAGGAAACGTTGTGAGTATCAGCCAGAGAAGCACTGCTGTTTTACATATTAGAAGTCGTCATCTCATTTTCAGAGCCAGTAGTTCTTCAAGGTTGGATACTTGACACAATCACTTTGACCTGCTTCTTCAATGCTATTCACTCTATTTTAAAATAAGCATTGGGAATATTCTCTGATGTCTGTTCAATGCATAAATAGCCATTCATGACTCGTCAGATACTGAAGGAAACGATCTCCAAATGCAACAGAAATTTCTATTAAATGGGCACAAAACTGAAAAGTAACATCCACGCCGCAAACATACCAGTGACCAGCTCAAACAAGAGGAAGTAAAAATATTGCGCCTTGACATTCACGTGCATTATTACTGGGATTAACATTCACAAGAAACTGAAGACGAAGTAGCATAGAAAGGCACTGCCTACGAGAGCATGCCAGAGACTCAGATTGTTGCAGCTAGGAACTCACTTCCTGACTCTCGAAAGAATATTCAAATATCTACCAAAGCATGTGTCATTAGTACAATGGACTATTCAAATCTTGCCTGTATTGATCTAATTCCAAGAACACTGAAGAGAAATTCAAACAATCTTCGAAAGGTAAGTTCACTTTTTGGAACCTCAACCACTAACGTCCATTGTGTCCAGTAATATCGCTCAGTACCGTCAATCTGTACTGACTGGAAGATGTGTTGCAAAAATTTACAATGCTCCTCTGTCAGAACTTAATGTATACACGGCCTTTTCCATCTAGAAGTATACAGTCAGCAGTTCCATGGGAACACCACTTCCTGCGTTTTCTCTGCAAGCAACTCATCACCCTGACGTCATTGGTTCAAAATCGTGAACTCTATTCCTTCAGGCATTATGTTTCTCAAAAAGAGCACATGGATGCATCTCATAATGCATCTCACCATCAATGTCTAGAAGTGAAATTACGAACGGAGAAACTATGTTAATTCAGCCACTAACGCTCAATCACAAGAATTATTGAAAAAAACAATCATTCCCTGAGTGGTCCCATATATTTAGAATCAGACGATTTTTGTATCCTACGCTTTTCAAAGATCAAACGGAAAATAACACTATTCTGACGTTTATGCCATTAATACTAATTCACAACGAGTGAATCATGTGAAGTAAAGTTACAATTTATTCCAATTTATTCCTGACATGGCATGTTATTGTGTTAATTATTACTACAGAATTTTTAAAAACAAAACTCCCACATAGTGAAATTTGTTGCATATAATTCATAACTTACTTGTATTGAAATTCCAATTTTAAATAAACACGTGAAAATATTTGAGAATAAATGTAGAACAGGGCTTAGTAATAACACATCCAGAGAGGGTTGTAACTGTTTTGTCACCACATATGCATTCATAAAATTGAGGAAATTAAACACTGCAGGGCAGATGAGAATGATGGTTCCAGGTTAAACACATTAGGGCTTTTTTTTCAAATGTAAAATTATTGTATTAGTTGATGTCTCTTTGAGGTGCCTGCAGTTACGTGCCTAAAATTAGACACTGGCTCTGGTCGCAATCGACGTTCTTACATGCAAAATGCAGCCTTGTTATAGCCATCAACATGCGTAATACGCAATAAAGCGTAATAGAAAAGCTACTCACAAAGACTGTAGTACCATTCATTGTTAGGTGTTCATATGACAACTGACTCCAAATCCGATTACAGCAATTCTTTTTCAGCTTTTGGTGCACAACCTGTGGGCTAATTGAAAAACAATTAAGCTAAAATAATATCTTTCTAACTTCCATTAGATATTCCATTGTGAGGTTGCGAAGAATCGCAAAAGCATTGGCTCTCATTTTCATATGTCTTGAAATTTTCTTTTTCCCTACAGCTAGGAAAAAAAAATGAAAACACGCATCTCCACATTATTTATTTCAGCTTTAAATAGAATATTTTGCACTGCAGGAGGTGTCAAAGTTTCCAAACAACATCATGTTATTAAACTTGGTTACTCGCTGTTTTAAACCAGATTTAAGTTCAGAAAAGAAGCATAGCACAAAACTATGTACAAGCGATCACAATGATTTTCAGGTTTACTTATAATCACTTTGACGAAGCAATCAGTTAAACAAATATAACATGAGCAACACATGGATGGAATGATAAGGATCAGAAAAATACTCTGCAGTTTCTTTAAAATGACAACTTGCGGAACCTTTGAATTTCCTGTTATTGTTCATCGAACCTTGTACAATTAACATGATTTACAATAAAACAAAGAACCATTTCAGCTTACATTGGTAGAACATATTTTGACAGGTGCATTACTTTATGGGTACAAGAGAAGAAATATTGACGAAACACTTACTCATGAAGAGAACGACTAGAACTTTAGAAAACGTGGTGATTATAATGCTGGACTGTTTGTGAATATGCTGTGCAGTTCTTCCTCTTAATGAACCAATTTGTTGAATTGAAACACAGAACAATTATAAGAACCAGAAAATACATTCGTTCTTTCTTTTTTGAATGCATATGTTGAATTCTGCAGTGTCAATAAGAGGAAATGCATTTTCTCTGTTTATTTCTACCGTGATGGTACTCTGGTTTTACGAAGTATATTTTGTTCAGGTTTTTCTTTTAAAGAGAGATTTTAATGAAAATGTGCCGACCTACTTATTATGTCCCATAAAGTAAACAGCTCTGGATGCCTTTGAATATTTATTTTTAAAGTCAGTAAAATAGAAACAGCCTGGATGGACATAGACAGCTCACACATATCAGAATTTGTACATTTTGGGTTTTTAATTTTGAGATTCAACATCCGTAGCAGTTGTAGTCTCAAAGATGTTGGAATATGTAGTAAATGTCTATTCACAGCTACCAACTCTGAGTTTTCTCTTGATGATAACTTTTCTTTCTGGGTCCCTGGAGTTACCTATGAGGCAAATCTATTTCCTGAATTTTATCAAATATTTTGTTAATGTGTTGCAGGTAATTAATAATAGTTACTGTGTCTATACTCAGTGAAATATTCCAACAAACTTAAGTGATTCTTAATATTTTTGTTCTACTTTAACTATCATGTTAGAATACATTGTGTTTTGCTTAACGTTGAGTAGTTTTGCAAGTCAAATTGCATCTGACACAAAGAACTTTATATTTAACAGAAGAAAATGTTTGGGCCTTGGTTACCTTCTTTGAATATTTCGAGTTGGAGTGATCTGATCCGGAACAACCAGGAGTCTTTGTTGGTATTTACATATTTAATTCCAGGATAGGTTTCATATTGTTGGACTTGAAGTAAGCAAGTGATAATTGCGAGTGTCTTTTGTTTCGATTATTCCATTCCGTTGTTTTAAAGGGTGTGCCTTATGTAGTAATGGCTCTGTCAGTCACTAGGAGTTTCTTGGGGTGGAAGAGGTCAATTCGGGAGTTTCATAGAGAGTGACTAATGTAAAGCTTCCTGAATTCGCATACAATCTTCAGTTCAGTTTATCTGGAAAGGAAAGTTCATTCTGGTCATCGTGCAGCATTTGCAATTGCCAGGGATGCTATCAAAATTTTTGAAAACAGCAAAACAAAACAGATGAAAAGAAAAATGAAATGCAATGGTTTGACTTACAATTAACAGCATAAAACAAAAAGAGAGAGAAAGTCCCGAGTGTACGAAATGCAAAAACAGAAATAAGTACAAGAGAAAGAGAGAGAGAGAAAAAAGAAAGGGAGAATAAGAGAGTATTTGGAATACAGAGTTTAGAATTGAGATATCAAAGTCAACGTAAAACAACAAAGCCAGAGAGGAAAAATAGGAGATGTGATGGGGGCATTGATGGAGAGCAACCAATCATCGGCAAATGTCTCGTGGGGATATGTTCAAATATGTACAAGTTTTGCCAAAGTTCGACGGGAGAGGGCAGAAGTCTTACTCGTTTCAATCAAGAATGTCCAAATCAATTAAAATGTCTATGACCATCAGGGTATTGTTGATCCAAACAAAGATGGGTCAACAGAGTGAGACACCTCAGAGAAGGTATCTCCTGGATATCGTGAGTTACAAAGTACCACCTGAGGTGTATTTGAGCCAGTACTAGAATCCTGCACAGAAAGTGTAGAGAATCTCAGGAGGGAACCTGGTCAAACTCACATTTTGTATCGAAAAATCAAACAAAGTAATTTTGGTGGTGGAGAGGGATATTAAAAGTAGATCAACGATATGATGTTATTAGCGGCACAATTATTTTGGAGGAGTTCAACATTCAATTTCTGAAGTAATGAGGACTCATATGGAAGATCAGAGAGTTAGAAAAACAATTTTAGCAGCAGAATTGGTAGACGATTATGAGTTAGTTCGTTAGTCAAAATTTGACTTCTGATGTCAATGATATTTTGTGAGGAATACAATCTGAGGAACAGAGAAGTATTTAAGCGGAAAGGGAAAAGGGGTCTTCAGTGGGGATAATAACGATAGGTAACCACACAGTTCCAAAAATGAAACCTACATTTACTCCTAAGTAAAAAAGCTCGTTTGCTTTCACTTCTACATGCCAGGTGAAACCATGCCAAAATTTGGGAAAGTGGTGGTAGGTGTGCCAGAGAAATTCTTGGTTCCAAGAATGCAATTTGACCTTGGCAATTAAATACCTTTATCACAAATGGCAGCAATTGTTACTGTGTTTGAAGAGTCATAAGAATGTCAAAGATATCCTGGTAATTCTGGCTGTGCGTGAACAAGTTCACAAAGCCACAGGTTGAAGCAGGAAGACAAATCAAAGATTTAAGATAAGGAATTTTGAAGTACTCTTCTTAGAGACCATGTTCAATCAAATGATTGAAAGAAAGAAATGGTAGAGGACAAAGTTGATTGTTTTATTTCAGAAAAATTGACTCAATTACAGCAGAAAGTTTCAAAACAAAAACAGTTGTATCAGACAGCATACACAGAGGATGAATATGAGTGCATCCCAGAATGTTACTTTCTTAAAATATGACGCATTGATAAGAAAATTGAGATAATCACATTCAGGCAAATGAGAAAAGGGCAAGGGTTCACCAACAGTTCACCACTGGATTGTTATAACATGGGGTAAACCCTCCTGCTTATGCTAACCCAGCAACACAGAAAATATTTATTCTGTGCAGTAATTTGTGAAAATTCGCCACAGGAAACATTGGTTTAAGTAAAAGTAACAACTTTATTTCTTAAAGTATAACAGAGAATAATTAACGAACAACTATTTGCAACTCCTTTCTCTAACCTATTTTTTGCCTTCTCCTTCTAAACTACAAATCTGATAAAACTCTTAATTAAGATTTTCAGACCAAAACTTCTTATCTCAAAACTGGGCAGCTTTCGAGTCTTCTCAGTATTCTGCTCTTATTTTCTTCCTCTTGGGGATTCTGCTTCACGGGTTTCTGGTCGATAAATATACTTTCTTGCAGTCTCTACTTGTTGGGTTGGCAGCTCTACTCTCAACTATTCAATCGACCCCGGTCTTATACCCCCAAAACATTGCATTTTCTCATTGGCTTTTAAGATTGTCTACATATTAAATTCAATATTGATTGGAATTTGGCATTTTCTGGGTATAATTTAAACTGATTGGCCGAATTCGAATTTGTTTTTGTCTCATAGCAAATCATGCAGTGCTACCTGTTGTGAGTCAAATGTTTCATTGCAAATTCTCCAGCACACAGTGTGCTTGCCATGTCCTTACCTCTCTTAACTGTGCAGTACACGTCTACACCTTCATATCAGCTCGCTGCTAAACAAAATAAATGAACTATTATAACGAAAAGGTGGCTTCACACTTTTTCTGTTTTAAAACACATCATCTTAACATATGGAGAACTTTAATATAAGTTTACCTTAACTTCTTCCCACATATCCGAACATATATAGCATTAAATACAGACAAGTCTCATGTAAACGTTATCACTTAAATCAACAGAATACATTCTTACGATCTGCAACATGCGTGAGTTTTAGAATAAAAGTCTGTAATATCAGACTCCAATGAAATAGTCTCGTATTCTTGTGTTTAAAGCTTTCTAAGCATGTAAGCTGATTGTGATCCGAGTCCAAATATTTTCCAACACATTGTTCTTGACATAGGCATTAAAATGTTCTAAGGCCCGTATCATACTCAGTAGCTCTTTTTTAAATTGTGGAGTATTTTCTCTGCTGAATGTTGATCTTCTTCAAAAAGTTAGCAACTGCCCCTTCAAACTCATCTTCATCTTCATCTTCCTTCAACTCCAATGTCACTAGCATCGAGATGGACTTTAAAAGTTTTTGAAACGTTTGTTGCAGCTAAAACTGGTGTGGTGGTTAATATTGATTTCAAATAGTGGAATCCTTCCTGGCATTGTTCTGTCCACTGAAACTTTGTGTTTTTCTTCCGCAAATTAGTTGACGTTAGCACTACACTTTTGAAGATTGGAACAAACGTCCGATTGAATCTGCTGAGTCCAAAGAATTGAAGAAACTTTTTCGTCGATGTTGGTCGTGGAAATTCCTTGAAGGCGTTTGTCTTTGCATTCCGTGGGGTCTACCTTCCATGACGAATGCTATGACCCACGAATGTCACCTCTGATTTCACGAATTCAGTTTTAATTAATTTCATCAACAGATTTGCTTCTCGTCGTCATTCAAAGAGCTCTGCCAACTGTACCATGTGATCTTTCCAGGACTATGTCAAGATTACGAGATCGTCCAAATAGATTGCACAGTTTGTTAACCAAGCTACAGCTCTGTTTCTGAGTATTTGGAATGTGGCCGGTGTGTTCTGCATTCCAAAAGACATCACTTTAAAATTATATAACCCATTTGGGGTTACAAACGTAGAAATATTTTTTTTCTGTCTCTGATAAAGGTACCTGTCAGTAAACATGGATTAAGTTCAACTTGGTGATGTAATTGGCTTGTCCGACTTCCTTGATGCAGTCCTGAAGTCTCAGAATTGGAAGTGATTCCGATTTTATAACGGCGTTGACCTTCCAATAATCGCAGAATGAGATATATCCACTCCCTCTGGTTTGGTTCGATTATGTCATCGTCGTGCATGATCTCCACTTCCTTGTGGATCTGTCTGGCTTTGAAAGGATTAAGCTAATAGGGACATTGTTTTATCGGATCAGTGTTCATTACATCTACTTCATGTACGTCTACTAACATATTCCTTCCCATTTGTTCCTTACTTATGTCCTTATACACCTCAGAGAAGGTATCTCCTGGATATCGTGAGTTACAAAGTACCACCTGAGGTGCAACAAATCTTCCAACTGCGTTATATGCTCCTGTGACAGATAGCATACAAACCCATCCCACTTTTCAAAGATTTCTTCATTTTTAAATCTAATTTGAGGCACATCAATATCCACATCTTCTGGATTTGATTCCTCACTCGGTGGGACAGTAACTAACACCTATTTCACCAGTTCTTCCCCACTAATATAATAGGTTTTCAACATATTCACATGGCATACTTGATACCTTTTCTTTTTATCTTGCGTCTTTACGAGATAGTTCACCTGACTCAACTTTTTTTTTCTCAATTTGCTAGGGTCCATTAAACTTAGCTTTGAAGGAACCTCCTTTCACTGGTAACAGTACTAACACGTCAACTCCTCGGGAAAACTTCTGAGTGTCAGAGATTTTTATCTGCCATCTGCTTAATTTTACATTGTGCCCTCTTTAGGTGCTGTTGAGCTAACTCACCTAATCTATTTAATCTCTTCCTCACCTCGGATACATAACCTAAGTTTATATCTCCAACTTTGGACCTGCTAATTTTCTTTAATTAACGCCAAAGGGCCTCTCACTTCATGACCGAATCTTAACTCACAGGGAGTGAACTGAATAGATTCATTTTGAGTGTGTCCAATGGCAAACAATACGAATTGGATACCTTTATCCCAATGATTTGGGTATTCCTGACAGTATGCTCTCAAGATGGTCTTCAAAGTTTGATGCCACCTTCCCAAAGTTCCCTAAAATTCAGGGTGATATGCACTGGATTTAGAAGGCTGTATACCTAAGCTATCCACAACCTCCTTCAACAGCCTAGCAGTAAAATTTGACTCTTGCTCTCTCGCTCGCCCATGCCATGTGAAAAAAGCTACTAACTCCTCTACTAACATTTCTGCCTTGATACTCCATAATGGAATTGCCTCTGGAAATCTGGTAGACACATCCATTAGTGTTAACAAGTACTAGTTTCTACCTTTTTTCTCGGGAGGGGATCGACACAATTAATTATAACCAGTGTGAAAGGCTCTTCAAATGCAGGAACTGGCAACTAAAAGTGCGGTTTTACTACCGCCTGTGGCGTACCTACCATTTGGCATGTATAACACATACGGCAAACGTTAACCACATGCTTGTGCATTGCAGGCTAATAAAAATGTTTTTGCCAGAGTCTTTCATATCCCTAGGTGACCTCTTTAAGGTAGTTCATCTGTTACCCATAACAGCTCCTGTCTCTATGCTACTGGCAGCACAATCTGAAACACTTCGGCCCATTTCTCCTGTACTAACCTGCTGTGTTCTCGAATTCCACCTGAGGATTCTATCTTTCAGATAATAACCCTCCAGAATATTCTCTGCCTCCTTTTAAGAGTACTCTTTACTTTTTCCTTCGTGCTGTGCCTTATGATAGTGGGTTCGGGTTACCACACAGTCTGGGAAAATACCAGGATATTTATGTTTTAACTCTTCAGTTTCTTAGTCTTCCTTGGGCTTCTCCATGACAAGAGTGTTACTTCCTCCTTGAGTGGTGCCAAGTCATTCCCAAGGGAAACAAAGCTGAATTCCTGGAACAAATGCTCTATCAATCACTCCCACTGTACCTTTCCCAGTCTGGGGTTGGCACTCCAACCTGATCTTACATATTATACGCGAACTTTCGATCCATCTATCCCACAAATTACCCTACTCACGAGTAAAGGATCAGAAAGAGTGCACATTCGTTCCGCTGTTATGCTCAGTGACTGTTTAGATGCTGTGCCTCTCAAAAAGTCGACTTCTTGTCCTTCTCCCCTTATTATTTCTTAGTAAACTTTACCCACAGAGGCGAATTCTTTGTGGAGATCAGTTACTAACTCCATACCAAACCCCTACCTAGACTTTGCAAATTCCTGCAGGTCCTCGGCTCTTCTTGGGGTCTCCTTTACTGCCATCACTAATGCCATTGGCTTGGCTTCGTTTACCACATCATTTCCCACATTGCTTTTCTTGAACAGCTAGCACTGTGACTTTATGTATCCCACCTTCTGGCAGTGAAAACACCTTTCCTACTGCCCTTCTGAGACCACCAGAACTTTAATTTATGGGCACCACGCCATTACAGTGAAAACACCCAAGGCCTTTCACCTCCTGTCCAGCCTCTTTGCGTTTGTTAACCTGAGGTCAAATCTTATATGTCCTCTCTACTCTTGCTTTCGTACTGTAGGATCTCCTCTTCTCCAAACTTCCATTCTTCGCAGGACGTCATTTTGGCAGGAAGCATGACTTAAGCACCATAAGTACTTACCTGCTAATTCTGCTGCCCTTCTCACTTCCTGGACATTCTGTTACTCTAGGTAAATTAATACCATCTCTGGAAGTGAATTTTGAAACTCCTCCAGCAGGATAACATCTCTTAGAGCCTCAAAGGTCTTATCTATTTTCAACACATGCACCCATCGATCAAAATGACTATAGTTAGTCCTTTCGCAATCAGCATAAGTCTGACCTGGTTCCTTCTTTGTGTTTCTAAACCACTGTCTATATGCTTTTGGTACCAATTCGTGAGCACTTAAACTAGCGTTTTTACCTTCGTCACGATTTCTTGATACCTCATCTGGCAGTGTGGCAAATAGCTCACGAGCTGTGCCTTAGTTTAATATGAACTAACATTGTCCATAATTCCTCGGACCACTCTGATTTTTCCTCACCAATTTTTCAAATGAAATAAAGACAACTTCAACATTTTTCTCAGCAAAATGTGACAGAGCTTTGTCATATTTTAATACTTCACTACCTTTTCTTTAAATCTCCATTCTATTGACTTCACTTTGTTGACTTCGTTGCAACTTCTCAACTTCGAATTCCTTCACTTTTTGCTCAGCTCAGAACTTTCTCTCTCTTTCTTCTTCCTCCCTCTCTTTCTTTTTATCTATTTCTTCACTCTCCCTTTGCCCAGCCTAGAAGCTTCTCGTTCTCTGTCTTTTTCCTCTCTCTCCCTCTATTCTTTCTCTTTCCCTTTCTATCTCCCTCTCTCTTTCCTCCCTCTCTCCGTGTTTGTCTTCAAACTCCATTTTCCTCAATTGTATTTGTTTTCTCCCTCTGCAACACTTGTCTTTTTCCCATGACGTACCTAAGTGTTTGAGTAACCCGTTTGCAATTCCAGCTTTACTTTTGCCCTTTGTTAAACCCAAATCTAACTTATTTGCTAAATCCAAAACAATATGGTCTTTTTCTTTCCATCCAGAAATTCTTGACAAATTTGAGAATCATGTTCAAATCCCGGAATCTTTTTTACTTAAATAATTCTAAGAGCCATTTCTGTCACATTTAATTTAATCAACCAGAAGTCATCAAAATTAAACAAATTGCCTCAGCTACGTATTATGTAAATATCTCGGACATTAACCTTCAAGTTTTTAAACCTGTTGTAATTTTTCTGTCCCCAAAATCCATTCACATCTGTCTAAACCAGATCAAATACCGACGATGAGCCCCCAAACTGTTACAACATGGGGTACATAATCCTGTGTATTTTAACTCAACAACACAGAAATGATTTATCCTCTCCGGTAATCTGCGAAAATCCGATAGGCCAAGTGCTAGTTAAAGTAAAAATCACAACTTTCTTTCTTAATGTATAACAGAGAATAATTAACGAACAACTATTTGCAACTTCTTCTGCTAACCTATCTTTTACCTTCCACTTTTACATCACGAGGTTCAATAAAAAAAACCCAATTAAGATTTACAAAACCAAACTTTTTCTCTCAAAATCAGGCAGCTTTCGGGTCTTCTCTGTATTCTGTTCTTCTTTTCTTCTTCTTGGGAATTCTGGTTCATACTTCAGGTTACTGATCGTTAAAAGTACCTTTAAAAGAGATAATTTTCGGGTCGTCTCATTATGCTGGCTTTGCAGTTCTCCTCTAAACTGTTCAATCTTCCCCAAGCTTATACCACAATAGCATTGTGTTGACTTTCTAACATTATCAAAATAGTAAATTCAAACTTGGTTGGAAATTGGTATTTTCGCTGTATAATTTAAACTGATTGTTCGAATTCGAATTTGTTTTTGTCTCATAGCAACTCAGCCAGTGCTGTATGCTCTGAACCAAATCGTAGATTGTATATTCTCTAGCACTTGGTGCACTTGCCAAATACTTCACTCTCTCAAAGGTACAATACACTTCTAGACCTTCATAACAGAATTTTAAAAAAGTTTTGCAGGTACCCCATGAATTAAAATTAGGACATTATTTGGAAGTAAGGAAATGTGAAACGAACATGCAAAAACTTTTTTTTCGGTCTGGGCTGCATCAGGAGATGCTTGATTTTTTTTCAGTCAAGTGATAAATATCAGGTAATTAGAAAAACTCAAACAGTGGTAAGTTCAACACTCTTCATAACCATTTACGCTTTTCAGGAACAATTTACAGTGGACTTAATTGTTTGTCTAGGACCCCTAGTTAAAGCAAAACTTGGGTATCATTATTTACTGATCACAATGGATGTGTCTACATGTTTTGCAAAGTCCGTTCCATATCGTATTATCACTACCAATAGAATTGTAGAAAAGTTACTCTTGTTTTATTTAATAAAAGTTACCCACATTATTGGGATAAAGCAATTCAATTTGCAATTTTTGGAAATACGTATGCACCGAATGAATGTGCCATATTTAGACCTGTTCAATTACCTTTTTGGCATGTGATGAGCGGAACACTGAAATTAATAAAAGCTAAACTGCTGAGTCCGAGTTTACAGACAACAAATTAAGACTCTGTTTCAAATGTTAGGGAAAGATTGAATAGCGTGGGTGAGTTAATTGGAAATTGTTTTAAAATAGCAGACAGTGCGATGAAACAGGAAGCAGACAAGAATTCGAAAAAGTGCGATCTTTCTGACAAAGTGTTTACGCTATTTCCAGTGATAGGTGGTGTTTTAAAAGTAAGTTTTGAAAGGAAAATGAGAAACGTGACTTAGTTGTTAAGAATTCCGGATATAAGGAAATCTCACAGAGTTTCTCATGTCAATACACTCAAAAAATACATTCCTCAAGAAAGGAAGCAAATGCAGAATGCGTTATTGCTCACGACAGCGATGAAAGAAGCACAGTTCAGATTATTCTGAATTGCACATTCGTCAAATTACTTTGGGAAATGAATAAAGACCCATTAATCCGGATAAATTATTCAGTTACCTTCCAGAGTAAAACCTAATTGCCCTAAGACAAAGATTCCATATCTGTAGCAAGATATTATGGAACAAGCTGATCTAATGTCGCATGATGTAAATATTGGAGAAGCCTGTTCGAAATGAGCACTGTCCTTATATCTGGCAGGTGTTCCAAAGAAGATTGAACAGAGTTGCAGCGAATGGAGCTCACACAAAGTAATCGAGCCAAAGCAGATAATCTCCAACGATTATTTGTGAACTCTCTCAAAGTCAATGCAGTCATAATGTCCTAAAATATCCTATTCTACGTTTGGAAGACTGCATTGAAAATGGGATAAGCAACTTATATTTCTAAGTTGGAATTACTGACAGGATATTGCCCAATAAAATTACTCGAAATAGTAAAGACAACTTTAGCTTTTATGACATAGAATGGTTTCATGCCAGTAGGTATCAAAAATGTGTCAACCACATTCCAAAGACTAACCAGCAACGTCAGTTCAGGATCAATCAATTGCGTTTTGTACATTGATGATTTCGTTATTTTTAGTTACATATGGAAGTAACATTTTTACAATCGATCTGAATTGATTCATCAATTTTTGGAATTGATAAACCTGACTAAGAATGAGTTCCCAAAAGCGCAACTCACGTTCCTGGGTTATTATTTTGGACAGAGTGAGATGGTACTTTGGATTATGAAATCAAAGGTTATTGGGAGGTTTTCCATTGCTGTTGACAAAGAGGGCAGTATGACGATTCCTGGGATTGTATGTGTGTGTCTTTTAAATCAGAAGATCACACCTAATTTTAACAGGGTCGTCATTCCCTGGGTGACTGTCCTATTAAAGAGTCTAGATTAGAGTGGTGCTGGAATAGCACAGCAGGTCAGGCAACATCCGAGGAGCAGAAAATGCAATGTAAAATGCACAAGACAGATTGTGCGCACCATTTACATCACGTTAATTTGATAACCTCTGTTAACGACATGAATGGTAAAATGTAATGATCATTAAATTATGTTCGAAGTTGTTCTTATCGTTTCAGTACTTCTCCAAAATCATGCAAAATATTGATGTCCTTACTTTAAAAGACATATCATAATCAACAAATATAACCAAGAATATCTCTTTTGTTCCAATGTTAGTTATATGTTGCCTGCAGCACACATGTTTTTACTTTCCTGTAGAAGTTTGAGCTATTATTCGGTCTATACATTAACAAAATAACCGGTTTGAAAATAATTTTAAATAAACAGAGTGTATTCATGATTGTTCCTGTTGTTTTAGTTTTACAGCTGTCTACTGATTTTCCGTTCTTCCTGACTTATATTTGACAATCAATATATCAATTGTAATACATTGTGATTAAAGAAGAATTATTTTCAGTTCCAAGACGCAATGTGGTTTGATTAGGTAATGCAAAAATATTTAATATGGTTCCCAGAGTCGCTGCTGAACAGTCTATTGGCGCATTCAGGAAGCAGATTTCTAAATAATAGATGTTTTTGTTCGAAAATCTACAGAAATCTGTCTGAATACAGAATTGCGGGTGGATGCCAATCAATAATTATAACCACTCCACATCAAATCATCACGACCTTGCTTTATAAATGAGTAAATATATTTTCCACTGCATTTGAAAGCATATCAGTAATCCAAACACCTCAAGATACCCTGGTCAACATAAATCCTGTAATCATTTCAATATAATGGGAATATGTATATTCCTTTCTGTTGATGATGAATATGCAACGACACACATAATGTCGTTTGTACTATAATTGTCAGTTTCACACTGAAGTCATGTTATTATGTTGTTCAAATTAAATTATGCTTAAAAGGCATAAAAGCTTGATTATCTCAACAGATCTGGCCTCATCTGCAGGAGGTTTAAAAAGAGTCAGCAATTTGATACAGTGTCCTTTATTTCTGGTTTTGCCAGAAATTACATGTTGTTTTTTTTACTTATATGATTTCAGATTTCCAGCGTCCATTAGTTTTATTTTATGTACTGGTTTTTATATCTGAAAATATCTCATGACTTGAAATAATAGTTTGCTATGGAATTGTAAGGTTTTTTTTGGAAGGTAAATAATTATCAGTGGAACCAAATCTCGCAAGATGAATTGAAGATAAGTTTGAGCTCTAATTTGTGTTTTGGTTCTTTATCTTCTTGATTTCAGAAATAAAGCAATTGAGAAAAGATATGGGTACAATTTCAACACTTCTGAAAAAAAATTAATGTTGTGATATTTACATAAACATATTTGCCCTCTCAGGATGGCAAGCCCATTAGCATATACGTTAAATGATATTATTTAGAAATCATAAGATCAGTAATTCAAGGCACGATTAAAGTGAACATAATTTGCAGAAAGTTTGAACATTAGAGTTTTAGTTATTCCGTCTTTCAGCAACTAAATGATATATTACTTGTAGGGTTTTTTATTTTAGTGGAAATTATCATCATTGAATTTACTCTGAAGATATTTGATGATATACAACTTCAACCGAAATGTTGCTTGGAAAAATTAGTCTTTGCAGTTTGTAGAAATAAACACGATGTCAGGGAATCAATATGTTTCAAACAAATACTTCAACAAATGCTGAAGGAAACTGTCAATCATCTTTGAAAGTTTGCTTTTTTTTGCACAAGCTAATATTACACCATGTGCAAAATTAAAGATTCAGCAAATAATATTTCTCTTTATGCTTAGTTTATTAATTATATTAGAAAAAATAGATTTTTAAACAAAATTATTGTTGCATGTAGAGGGCGGTTTCAAAGAAACAAAGGAAGGTAGGACACGAAACATTTAAAAAAAACATGCAAATGTTAATTTTGTTTTCCAACTCTGAAGCAACTACGAATGAGGTCCTTTCTAGTACATTAAATATATGTAAAGTAAGGAGGCAGCTATCACTTCACATTATTCTGGCAAATTCTGGATTCTAATGTTTTTCTCTGTATTAAACTGGGCAACAGACGTATCGTATCCAAAATATTTTGCATATTCCATTGTCAATTTGGTGACATCTCCATTTGGCTTCTAAAAGAAATGAAATCATTCGATGATAATATCAGATCTGTGCTGTTACTATTGAAAGAAAAGACATTGTCAGTACCTGATGAAGATAAATATCTCTAGGTATGTTTCGTCCTTGACGTGTAGACGACTAACAATACCTAATTATGCAACACTAAAGGCATTAGTATCACTTGGAAAATGTCCATCAGAAGTGAATCTTGATCCAGTCGAATTCTAATCAGAATGTTATGAAAAGTCACCTGTTTTGAAATGCATACTCTTTTGACTTTAATCAATTGCGCTGCAGTCATTTTTTAAAAAAGATAAATTGTCGAAAGTATGTTTGATACGTCCTCCTACAGTTTATTCTGCAATATAAGTTGAGAAAAATTGATGAATGGACACGAAGATATAACATCTGTATATAATTAAGGCATTAGAACCTATGTCACTTCAGGATATTTGGCATAAAAGTAATTTTTAAATGGGTTAAAGATGTCTTGGGAAAGGGTGTATTTGTTAACATTATTAAATAAAGGGGATAATGGGTCATATTCGTGAGTGGTTACAGTATACTACTTTTCTGTACATTGGCATTGCTTTTCGACAGAATGTTATATGATTAGGCAAAAATGAATTGAATCTGATAATGGATGAACGCGTATACTTCCCCTATTAATTGTTCAGTTGGTAATAGATTTGCAATGTGATGATGTTGGTGTTAGTACTGGTATGTGCTGCCAACCATGTGTTTGCGGGTTCTAGCAGTTTGCCTTACATATTGGTGGTATTGTAGTCACGATTACCAGTTGAGCAGGAAATGGAGGTTGCTAATGCATGAAAGTCAGAACATTAAACGTAAAATCAAAATTAAGAAGTTATGGCCGTCAACTTGATGGTCCACACAATAAGATCATGGCTAACCTTCTTGTAGCCATAACGTCATATACTGTCAAGTCCACATAAATCTGAGAACCATCTGTCTAACTCAACTTTGAGTACATGCATCGATTTATCTCCCATTGTTTTTGGGCACTGGCAATTCGAAACTCTAGAAGTCTGTGAAATAAGATGTTTCTTATAATGTCAGCAATGAATGAGAATCAATTTATTTTTGAAATGTTTATATTAAATTTGCATTCTCCAACGTTTGAATAATCCTCTTCGCCTATGTGCAACCCGTTTCCTTAAGTATTGTGAGGTTTACGAATATCAGTGCGTGTTCTTTTGAACTTCAAATAAAAGTGAGGAAAATGAATGGCTTTTGTTGAAAAGCCAGTATACAATATATCAGCTCGGTTACCTTTTTAAATTATCAGATGCAAGGTACGTTTTCTTGCTTATATAAGTAAAATTAATCAAAATGCTTTGATCTCGCCAACGCTTAGTACATCAGTATCAAGGCACCTAGTCGTAAATTTCAATTCCATTGCAAATTAGATCAGTATTCCATTTATATTTCTTCTTCCTGCTAACTGTAATTGCATGCTCATATGTGTATTTCCAAATTTAAAAAGGACTTTATGACTCTCTGCCTCTTTTTGTTCCTGATTATCTTTCCTTGCAATGAATTTGCTGTTTTCCTATTCTACCTGTCAAAGGGCAACTCAGATTTCCCCAAAGTGGATTACAAGTATTAGTAAATTTGTCCAATAATTTATCCTTACAAATTACGATTATCCTGCTCTGAAGTTATTTTCTATATCTTCATCCTATAAGCATATATGGATTCAATGTACCAGCGCCTTCAGCAATGGATTCTTGACGGTAAAGTCCCAGTAACTATCGTGAAATTTAGATACGACGCCATAATCTACATTTTCTCTCGGTAAAGCAGTGATCTCTTCGTTATTAGAATTTAAACTAATCTGAGTCATCAGTGGTCTTAAGTCAAAAGATTTTAGTCGAAATGTGAACGCTTTTTAAATGTCTTTTGAGAACTTCATCTTTATTCATCTTGCGTACACCAGACTCAATGAGATGTGATATATTTGTAAAACGATTTCATGTATTTTTAATTTTTTAAAAAAAACGTGATTGTATTATGATTTTCTATCTGACCGCTTTGTTTCATTTGATTTTGTAATGTCATTCCCGATTTTAACAACTACAATCGTTTTAGTAATCGGACCATGATTGATCAGTCATGTCAATAACATGTTCCTGAACAAAACGATTATGTTTACCATGTTCCAATTCACAACGGCCATTTCATAATTTAGTGAATGTTGGAATATTCTAGATAATACACCCAGAATCTCTATAGGTATATCGTATCAGAATTAAGGTTTCAAATCTCCAGGAGCTAAAGAGTGCATAAAAGAAGCTTGTCTTGACTTTCTTTTGCAACTATATTCATTGTTTTTCTTTCCTTCTTTCCTTGCTCATAGATTCCTTCGTTCAACCATTCATTCACTCAATCATTTATTGTACTGAAATGTAATTGTTGTTTCTATATTTGTCTCTGAAGAATGAGACTCGAGATTATTAGTAGACAATGTATTTTTTGTGTTTTCTCGTATGAATACATCAGTCACAATTTCCACCAGAGATGCACATTTAACCTTTTCCTCGCATTTCATCATATTTTATTCTTATATACCGCACTTCTTCTTATTTTACAAGTTTTGTCATATCCTTTCCTTTGAAAACATATTGACTGTTCTAAAATCTCTCGAATATTTTGACTTTCAGTAATTCTTCGCAGCGTTCTACACGTTTTCTTTCAATTTATATCACGCAGAATCTTCAGCTGCACTCAATTGCACTTACAAAGATCTGTTTGTAGGAACAAAATAAAGGGAAAATATTCATAGAAATAAATATTTATATCAATTTTTACAATTCCTGCCAACCATACTCACCACAATGTTAGAATTTGATGAGTTGGAAGATTCTGAATGCAGTCAGAACGAGGATCGATGGTGTGTAATTTACACTGGTACACCACAAATGTGCAAGATCATGCTAGTTTTACTGATGGATCGTGGGTAATTAATAGACTGTGGCAAGTATAGAATACCAATCAAAGTTCTGAATTGAGTCTCGGAGATGACTTGTTTGATTGTGCTGTGGAGCATATGAGTTATTGCAATTGCTATTACCCTCCAGATAAATGTAGCCAGACTTGCTACAGATGAACATTGTTTCAGTGTCCGAAGTTTTGTGAATCATTTGGGATATTTTAACGTCAAGCTTTGATATATCGACTTCTTAAGTTAGATTTATATAAATTGAAAGGAAGCAGTGGGGCCTACTTAGGATTGACGCACAGCTATGACTGACAGCTGTCGTCATATCCTGGAAGGTGATGTTTATTCTGTATCAAATCTAAACATTCATTTTTCTATCAGGTACGAATATAAGCTACGGAAAAATGTTTTGATTAACTTACATTTTCTCAGGGTTACTTGATGACATAAAAAGGGGGAAAATGATGTCTGGATGAGAAATGCATTTGGAAGACTGACAAAACAAAGTTTATGTGTCACGCTGGCAGTAAGAAAATGATCATGAGTATGGAAATTAGTAAATCGCATGTCCTGTTTATTTGCACTTTTGTATAAATCTTATGTCATTTTACTGATGAAAGGGAAAAAGGCTAGCGCACTTTCCTTACCCTGTTGCTTTTTCACAGCTGTACCTAGGCAATTGCTCATTTTTTTGTTTTGGATAATGCTTGTTTTGGGAAAGCATCTTCACCACTTTGTCAAAAATATATTAATGCTGAAAAATAAAACACATTTAATCTTGTTGCGTTGATCTTAGGGGCGCCAGTAGAATTTTCAAAATTTGTTGCCTCCAACCATTTATGGACATTACACGTGACAGATTGAATTGTCTCTAAAGATTGTAAGTGCTGAAGATGGGGACCTTAAAAAGAGTTAAATTCGGATATTAATTCGGCAGTTGTAAACGAGGAAATTTGCACAAGTTGCAACTTTACATTGGCATTGATTTCCTCGGCCATTTTAGCGATTGTTCAGCCTTCTTCTACTCTTATTTGGTTAGTTGTCCAACTCGAAATCAGTGACAGCACTTCAGAAAAAAAAACTGTTTTAATGATTGGTCCTGGGATTGATTACATTTCTCCATCACATGTGGTTTGATTTCGGGTGATAAAGCTCATGTGGACCAAAGTAGTAATAGACAACTTAATGAATAAATAAAATTTGATGGTATTTCCCTAAAAGATAAGCACGTGTTGCTGTCTATTTGCATTTAAAGATGGAACAGATGCTTATTCGACAAAATAAATGAAGTCACAATAGAAATAATAAAACTATGAATATATATCACGTTTGAAAGTTTGAAATATGTAAACAAATTCCTTTTTGTTCAAGCACAATCACTTCAGTGGTCGAATACCCGAGAAAGATCTCTTCTCCATTACTACTTTAGGTTTTACAAATATGGATCTATATCGCGTTTTCCTTGACTGTTACAAAACTCAACTTTTTTACTTTAAACAATCTGCTGTTTTCAGCTCAAGCACTAGTCGTTTTGGGATTTTAAAACTGAAATCATTACATTAATCAATTCTATCTCTTAGCTGATGCCAACTGTCAGCGAGAACATGTTGTTACTATATTAATCATTTTCTCAAATGGAAACTTTCACTACATCTAGTACCAATCACTTCCTTTGTGAATTAAATTGCAAAATTTGTGTTTCTGGTTTTTCTTCAAGAAAACACAACAAAAAGCAAAAGTTTCATTCTTGTAAAACAAAACCAAATGATTACATTTCAGCCATTGTCAGTTGTAATCATTATTTAATTTCACTCAATTTAGCGTTATCACTTTAGGAGAGCCCCAAATGTTTGAGCTTTCCAAAAATTGCATACACAGCCAAAATCTCTCTCTCACACACACACACGCGCGTACGCATACACAGAGCATGCACACGCATGTACACGTACACTAAATCATAGAATCTCTACAGTGTAGAAGCAAGACATTATCCCATATACCCACGAATCCACACCAACACTCCAAAGCAGATACCACTCAAATCTAATCCTTTACATTTCCACGGACAATTCTGCACATGTGTGGACTCTGTGAGCAATTTAGCATTATCAAACCATCTAACCCATAGATTTTTGGACTGTGGGAGGAAACCAGACCACACGGATGATTTTGTGCCGATATGGGAGACTGCAAATTCAACACAGACAATCGGCCAAGGCTGGAATCAGACTGAGCGAAAAAAATGGCACAGGGTTTGGAGGCTCCTTGTGAGCTGGCTACAGCAGACCTAACTGTTACGTATCTCATAATCATTCTGCTCTTTTAAATCTTTTCAAACTTATATCTAAGTCGACCCAAATTACGACAAATGTTCCCTTAACTTCATTTGCACATCTGGGAACTCTACAATTGATGAAGCCAAATTATGGACACTGGAAGAGAAGCTTTTCTGTTGTGGAAACAAGACCTGACTCCCGTGCTATGCACCTCTACAACTCTATCGATCTTTGATTGATCTACATTCAGGAACTCAGTGATCAACGAAATCGAGAATGCCACGACTGTTCAGAATTCATGATTAAGTGTGCAGATGATGAAGAAGTTCATACGAATGTTCCACAATCAGAAACCTTGGATGATTTGGAAAATTCACTCCCTACGGAAGGCCAGATCTCAGGTGTTCAATTCAGGTGACTGTGATCTACACAGTAAATCCAAGTATGACCTTCGAAGCCATCAGGAATGCTATGATCCAGTAGCAAAGTAAGCTTGAGACCCACATGGTAACCAGTCACTTATGGCAAGGCTTACACGACATGATGTTCCATAGTGTGAATTAAAACAGAATCGTGAACAACAGTTGATGCCAACCCGATGATCTCAATGCATTCTGTGTTTGCTTTGACGAGAAAGGCAGTGAAGCAATATTACCTGTCGCATCAAATGCAACTGTATCCTCGGTCACCAAACATTAGACCAGCTTTATTAAGGGTGAATGGATATAAAATGGATGGTCCCTGGCTCTACATGAATTGTTTGTAAACTGTATTCGTAGACATCTTCAACCTGTCCTTGCAATGGCATGGATTTACGAACTCCTTCAAAAAGGCCAGTGCAAGAGAAAAGTCATGCAGAATGTCCCAATGACTATTGCACGGCAGCTCTGACATCCATTGATATGAAGTGTTTTGAGAGACTGGTCATGGCTCACATTAATTCCAGCTTCCCAGATTACCTTTACCCTTCAAGTTCGAGTACTGGCACGACTGGTGCATGGCAGTACCAGCTCCCTGACCCGACTCTCATCCCTGGAAATCTAGACAATAAGAATAACTACTTCCGGTTTCCAACTTTTGGACGACAACATCACCTTAAAAATTATAATTTCAAACAAATTCACCTTCAAACTACAGAAACTTGGTCTCAGCTCTCCCTATGAAATTGGATTCTCGAATTCATGACCAGCAGACTACAGTTAGTAAGGATAGACAATATCACCTTCCCCACGATAATCCTCAGTGCCCCACAAGGTTGCATACTCAGCACCCTGCTATACACCGGATATAAATATGGCTGTGTGGCTAAATTCCACATGAACTTCATTTACACGTTTGTTGCTGACACCAGTGTTGTACGTCAAATCTCAAACCATGACGAATCAGAATATAGCAAGATTTTGAGTGCTTAATGACATGATGTAGAGGCAACAACGTCAGCAAAATGAAGGAGCTGATTATTGACGTTGGGAAGTGGAGTGGGTGGCATTTCCCTGTTTGCATCAATGGTGCGGTAGTGGAGATGGTCAAGACGTCAGGTTCCTGAGAGTGATGATCACCAACAATCTGTCCTAATCTTTGTTGGTGATCATCACATTTCCACTATGGTCATCAAAGTGCAGCAACGCCACTATGAGCCTCGTTAGGAAATTCTGCCTGACATTATAATATAAGGAATGGGAGCATATGTAGTCCAACTGGCCCGTCAACTCTACCCTAAAATTCAACGAGGTCATGGCTGATCTTTTCTTCAACTTAATTCAGCCTACCCACCCACTCTCCATATCCTATAATTCGTTTACTGTTCAAAAATCTATCTTTGTCTGAAAAAACATTCAACAAGGTGGTCTCAACTGCTTCACTGGCAAGTGCGTGAAGCAGTTCCGCCTCAATTCACTCTCAAATCTGCTCCATATTATTTTGTGGCTGTGCCATCGAGTCTTATTTACACCTCCAGTGATATCAATAACCCTGCTTCTATCTTACATATACCCTTCATACTTTTATATGTTTCTCACTTATTCTTCTAAATTCCAATTAATAGTGTGACAGTCGATTTCACCTATCCTCATAAACCAATCCTCTCAACTCCAGGATCAACCTAGTGAACCTCTTCTGCATCCACACCAGTACCAGTCCATCTTTTCGAGAGGAAGAAGAGCACAACTGTGCACAATACCTCAAATATTGCATCAGAGGACTCTGTACAGCTGCAGCATAAACTCCATACCTCTCGCAATGAAGTATTTCATCGATACTTCCTGCTGCATCGGGAAAGCACAACATAATCGAAGGCACGTCCCTCCTCAGTTATATTCTATTTTCCCAAATTCAGTTCGGTAGAAGGTTAGAGATTCCATACACCTATGTTTCTTCCCTCCTGTTATTAGAATTTTAAATGGAGATCTTGAAATTGATATTTCTCTCTCTCTCCACACTTTCTCAGCATCTTTAATATTGCATCTTTCAATTAATTCTGTTACCATGATGCATTTGTGCAGTACAACAGGCCTGTTTAGCAAGTAACACAACATGTTTCACTGTACTACAGTATGGGTGACAGTAATGAATCAAGTAGATCAAAATCGCATTCCACAACCTCAAAATCCAAATCTTGAAGGGCATAATTCAGTTTTCACTAATAGCCTTGGGATTTGAGTATTTGTCTCTATTAACAGACTTCAATGAAGAAAATATTAAGAATTCTGATGTTCTTACTTTCCCCATAACTTCGGTTGTTTTATGATGCAGATTATATTTAAAGATCAATTTTATGTTTACATTTGTTCGTTTGTTTCCTTCTCATTTTGTGCTTGCTTATGTTTTCTGTGTCAGTTTTGATATGCGTTGCACATCTGCTTTCATTTTCACTGTTCATTTTCTGGATGCTATGATTCGCTATGTTTACTTTGAATGTGTTTCTATGAATTTGGTATCAATCTTCTTGTTAAAACGAAGCCAATGAGATTTCACATGCTATTTTCTTCAGTAATTATAATCTGAAAAGTATTTTGATTTTGAGTTGATGACTATTGGAAGGAAATTTTCAAGCACTCTTTCATAGAAAGTCTCTTGTATTTTTAGAGATTTCTCATTTTTCACGAACAAAATTATATGCTGTAATCAAGCAATGAATGAAATTCAATATAAAATCACATCTGTAACGGTGATTCATCGCACCTGAATGTTTTCTTTCAAAATGGGGACACGTCCTTCAATGCACTCTAACAATTTACCATGCCATGATGTGTTTTGGCATTCTTAATTGCTCATTTACTTTTGATTATTTTGCTGTGAAGGGATAAATTATTTTGTTCGAATGACATTGAACTTGGAAGAATTGTAAATTAGGAGGGGGACAGGATGAATTTTCAAAGCATGATAGTTAGGGTAGATACATCACAGATAACGATCAATGCAGAAAAATGTAATCTCTTCGGCCCTGATTGGTAGAACACTGAGAAACAAAATAAATTCTAAATGAAGTGCAGAAGAAGAGGACCTGCTCATGTACATGCAAAGATTATTTGATATAGGAGGGCAGGTTGAAAGAATAGTTAATGAAAACTAACATTGTCCTGGCATTAGAAACTGGGCAGGGATTACACGTGTAAAAAAAGTTGAAATTCCACAGCATACTTACTGAACTTCATAATACTGCCAGCCGAACACTATAGAAAAGATTTGAAATACATTGTAAAGGTTTCAGAAGCAATTTGCAGGCATGGCTACTGATACTGGAATCTTCAGTTATTATGAGGATAAATTGAAGGGGCATTCTACAATTGTCGCAGAGTGAAGAAGGCCAGTTGACACATCACTTGCACACCAAACCTCAAAAGACCTTCCCACCGAGATCACACTCTTAACCCGACTTTTCCCATGGCCAGACCACCAAACCTTCACATTATTGGCCTGTGGGAGAAAACCAGAATATACAAAGAAAACCCACACTGGCACGCAGAGAACTTGCAAACCCCACATAAGCAGAGGCCTGAGGGTCGAATCGAAGACGAAAGCGTGGTATTATGTGGAAGCCGTGCTAATCACTGAGCCGCCATGCCATTCCGAGTAATGGGTCTGTTCACTTTGGAGAGATTTGCTGGATTCCTAAAAAGTTATGAGTGGGCAGGACGAAATCGAAGGGAGGATATATACGCACTCATAAAAGGAAACAAAAAGAGAAGACACAGGTTAAAAGTGATATGCAACCCAAAAGAAAGTGATGAGAGAAGTAGAATATATTTCCTCTGGTTGAGGAATTTGGAATAAATGGTCACATTCTGTGGATACAATCTGGACAATTCCGATTCAAATAGGGAGATGGATCCTTATGCAAACTAATGAGTCAAAGAAATTATCTACCCACAAAGGTGTGGTAGGAAAGGCACTGAAGATCGTCAAAAATTGCAATATTTTCATACATATTTTATTAGCAGCATGGAACATGTGACAAACCCGCAGCACGCCATTGAGAATCAACCATTTTCAATGGAGAAGCCTGCTTGAAAAGCTGAAGTGCCAACTCCGGCTCCAAGATTCTATGTTTCTTTGTTTTTCTCTGAATATGGTTCTCCATGAAATAAAGTGAGTATTGACTAGAATAATTATTGGCACAATACGCTATGTAAACATATTTCTTCCCCAAAAAATGGTTCGTACGTTAAAATGAATGCAATGCACATCTTATTTTTTTTAGATATTGATAATATTAAGAGCAAATTGAAAGTAGGAGGTAAGTGTACCTATATTTTTTTCAGTGTACTTCAGAGTTCTGGCTACACTGTCTATAAAGGTATTATCATTATTTGTCCTAATTGCAAGGCACTTCTGACTATAATACCTTCTGAAAGCCTATAATAGTCAGTTTTAATTTTCATAAGAAGAAGCATCGTGTTGAATGCACACTAGATTTCTTACATATGTAACAATTTGCAAAACCTTATGTCGTTACTTATGTCGTTCATTTTGCATGAGAACTACATTTTTCATAGCGACTGCTTTATTTCTATCGTTGTCTTCGATAAAACGAATCATGTTCATATCTATTTGTAACAGGTGGTCACAAAGGTAAATTTTCTAAAGCAAACAAAAACAAACAAATTTGCGTGCACTTATGAAGGATTTCACAATAATCCGATGTTTATTTAATTTTGCTGCTAATTATGCTGTCATAGAACTGTACATTTTGTTGTGCATTTTAAATTATTGTATTCGTTTTCATGGAAAGGCATTAGAAATTGGAACAGTTGGAGACTTCAGTGTCGACAAACGTGCTCAAGAGATTCTGTTCTATTTTGAAGGTTGTGTCTTATCACTGACAGAACATTTTCCATGCTTCTTTGTAAGGTTATGGATAATTGCGGAATTCCAGATTCAAAATCAATCAGTTTACCTGAAACTTCATTTTGACGAATTCCATATTGAATAGATCAGCTAAAGCGAATTCCACTCTGAACTGGCAATTCTCAGCTCAATTTGCACAGCTATATTTGTGCTGAAATACACTTTTCTTTTCTGTGACCTATGAGAAAATTAACTGAATTAGTTAATTTAAATGTAACGTAATAATTAGTTGTTATTTGCAATGTTCCCTTTGGAAACTTTTGAGCAAATAAGATGCAACATGCTATTGAATTACAAATAGATTATTTCCAATCTGTGAAGTAGAATTTACAATTCAACTTTAACAACAGTTATAATGGATCTGCACTTCGAAGTAATGCTTGCATATATTCTTCTTCTTGTTCATCTTCTGCCTAGTATTATTATTAATATTAATTTATTTATCGAACATATCTGTACTTAACGGATACAGAGCACATAAATCATTAGGCATGCAAAAAGATCTGATTTGGAACATTTAATATTCTGTGGACATGGTATTTAGGTAGTCATTACATGAGTTTTTGTGAGAAACAGTTTTGTGGATAATACGGAGAGATTAGGATAAAATAAATGATGGTATTCCTTCATACAAGAACTGTAATTTTTCAAGAGTCATAATGAGCACTTTCTGGTCTTGTATGCATTCTGTCCTCATTCCATTATTCGCCGTAACTTGAAAATTGTAAATTATTTATATATGTTCATTACATATAAATTATGAGCACTGAACCATTGGACGCAAAATTTATCATGCAATGATAAAGTCAAATGACAAATGCAGAAACAAAGAAAAAGGCAAATTAATTTTCTGTTGGCATTCTACATTAATTTCTTCTTTCCTGATAATTTCTTCATTTACACTGGATATGTAATCCACTTTAATAAAATGAGAGCTGCGTTAGATGACGGCACAGAAAATTGCAAACACTCACAGTAAAATGCGTATCTGATTCTTTGTATATTGTCTTGCCTTTGGCCTTCTCTTTGAAGGTATGTAAATGTCTCTTTATGTAACTGTGCGACCAAATTCCTTTCTTTTAGATTAGATTTCCTACAGGCTCTTCAGCCCAACCAGTCCACACCGACCCTTCAAACAGTAACCCACCCAAACCCATTTCCCTTTGATAAATGCACCAAGCACTGTGGGCAATTTAGCATGGCCAATTCATCCAATCCGAACATCTTTTGACTGTGGGAGGAAACCGGAGCACCCAGCGGAAACCGACGGGGAGAACAAGCAAAACCCATCAGTCACCCGAGGCTAGAATCGAACCTTGTACGCTGGGTTAGAAAGCAGCAGTGATAACCCCCGAGCGAGCATGACGGCCTAATTTTTTTACGATTAGGTTCCTGATCGTATGGAGACAGGCCACTTGGCCCAACAAGTCCACACCAACTGTCCGAAGAGTAACTCACCCACACCCATTACGCTCCCCTATATTTACCCCTTACTAATGCACCTAACACTATGTGCAATTTAGCATGGCCAATTAACCTGGCCTGCAAATCTTTGGATTGTGGGTGGGACCAGAGCACCCAGGGGAAACCCACTGATAACAGGGACCTAAGGCAGGGGGGAAACTCGATCCCACAATTTTGAGGAGGTGAAACCTTAACCCAGTGGTTTGGATCACTCAGCCCTGGCGCCAGTGGCAAAGATAATGGAGAGTATTATAATGGTTTTTGTTGGTTAGATTGTTTTTATGAGCAGTCTGCTCGGAGATGTTAATGCACACCTGTAGAGCAAACTGGACTTGAACACACCACTCCTGGCTTGAGGTATGGAACTTGACACTCAAGATGCCACTACCTCCCCAGCGGGGAATTGAACGTGGGCCTCCTGCATGACCGTGGGGGGGGGGAGGGGGGGGATACTAACCACTACACTACCAAGGACTTGAATTTGAATTGGCTTTATTTGAACTCCTCTGTAAATTACTAATTAATCATTTCACATCATCATGTTCTAAGGCATAAGATCAGATTTATAAGAAGTAAGACTAAACTCATCGAGTATGCTTCTGAATATAGCAGAATTGTCTTTCAATCACGTTTGTTCTGCCTTCTGCGCAAAACATTTGTTTCTCTTACCCATCAGCCACCCATCTATCATTCTTAAAATACACTCAATCACTTGGTATTTACCGCCCTTTGACACAGAACTTCACTGATTAACCGTTCTCGGACTGAACAAATTCTTCTTCTGTTTAGCTCAAAAGGACTGTCCCTTCAAGTCTGCGGCTGAACCCACTTGTTTTAGTTTCTCCACTAGCGGAAACGTCTTCTTCACGTCCACACTATCTATGCCTGCTAGGGTTCTGTCAGTTTCTGTTGGATCCCCAACCGTCCTTCTAATCTGCATAGAGTATAGACCCATAGTCCTCAACTGTTCCTTGTATAACAGACCCTTCAATGATGATGTCATTCTTATGAAATTTCTCAGGATGTCCTCAAACGTTTGCACAACTTTCCTTAGATATAGGGTGAAAACTGCCCACACTATTCCAAATGCTGTTGAACCAAAGCATTCTGAGCATCAGCAGTACATTTCTGCTCTTGTACTCTAGTTCTCTTTAAATGAATGCCAAAATTTATTTGCCTTCTTAACTGTCATTTGAAACTACTTGTCAACCTTAAGTGATCTTAAAATAGAACTAAATTTCGTTTCTGCTCTAGATTTTTGAAACCTTTCCCAACTTATAAATTCGTCTATTTTTCTAACAAAAGATTATAACCTCATACATGTTACTTCTTTATCCACTCACTAAGGCTATTTAAAAAACTTCTGCATCCGTTTCCCTTTTTCAACTACTTCTCGTTCTGCCAATCTTTGTGTCATCTGCTGTCTGCATTCGACCAGTCTACCAATCGTCTATCTATGCCTCAAACCCAAAGTTTCCTATCTGATTTAATAGCCTCTTCTGTGGTACCTGGTCAAAGACCTCCTGGAAATTCAAATCGACAACACCAACTATTCAAAATCGATCACAGCCTTCGTGAAATTGTTACCTTTCAACGAAGCCTAATAGCCTTTTCAGGCAAGATCTCCTTTTGACGAATCCATGCGGATTAGTCCTGCTCCAGCATGCATATCTAACTACTCCATAATCTTTATTAATAGACTCTAAAATATTATCAATGACCGAGGTCAGGCCAATCGTCTTATGATTTCCATTTCTGCCTCCTTTCCTTCCTGTACAAGCGTGTTATATTACCCATTTTCCAGTCCTCTGGTGTGCTTTATGATTCTGATGATTCCTGAAAGATTACCACCAATATCTCTATTTTCGTTAACAAGCTCCTTCAGAAATCTGTAGCCAGGTTGATATATCCACTTTCAGAACTTGCAGCGTCCTCTGTACCTTCTTAGTGATGGCCAGTACACTAACGTCTAACCCCTGACTCTTTTCAAGTAATAGTATGCTGCTGGTGTCATCAACTGTAAAAACGAATGCAAAGAACCTATTTCGTTCCTCCGCCATTTCTTTTTTCCCCATCAATATATTTTCAGCCTTGCTCTCCCTCTGCATTCCTCCATAACTCTTGCCTATTAGAAATCTAAGTAAACTCTTACAATCTTCTTTGAGTTTAGTAGCTAGCTTAGTATTATACTTCATCTTCTACCCCCTCGATTATGTTTTCTTATTATCCATTCTACCAGTTAGCGCCTGCTGATTTTTAAAAGACGTCCCGATTTTCTGGCTTCCACTAACCATCACTACATTCTATGCCGCTTCCAGAAGCTTTTATATTGTCCCAGAACTTCGTCAACATCCTCCCCTTGCTATGTTCCTTCTTCCTTCGGATGAATTTCTGCTTGACCTCCTATATTTTCTCTGGGTACATTTGCTTGAATATTTAGTTTCCTGCTTTGATGCCATTGCAGTCACATCTCCATGAAACCCATAAGATTGCACCTGAAAATTTCAATCTGTGCTACAAAGCAGTTTGTCTCGTTTCATAGACTGTGTGCATTGAATTACAGCACGCTGAATCTTGCGTTGACTGCACTCTAGTAATAGTTGACTCCTTATATGCTGTGCCTTAAATTCGATTCCTGACCCTTTCTATCGGATTACTTGCGCTGGAAAACTTAACAAACTGCACTCAGGTTCCCCCTTTAAGTTTCTCCATAATCCATTATTTTTTTTTCCCTGCAAATGAACACTCTCCTACGGCTTCCCCATCCCCCACGCCTACAAACACACACACACATACACACACACACACACACACACACACACACTCACACACACACACATACACTATTTAATTCAAAGGCCTATCCATAGCCCGAGTATTGTGGTTCACTAGTATGCTGTTCCCTGCAGGAATTTGTTCCTACATTTAGTTTACTCGACTGTTGGTTCTTTTGTGAAGTGACCAAAGGGAAATTATTTTGTTCTTCCTTCCTAATCTGTCACCGTGCACATCTTTCTTGCTTTGCCTTTCAGTACCAGTGTTCTAGAATGTATTTTATCTGTATATATGAAGAGTCGTCTGGACTTAAAACTCTAAATTACTCACTTTCCACGGATGCTGTGTGACCCACTGTGATTTACAGATTTTTTTTTTGTTTTCAAAACGAAACATTGTTTGTTTGAAACATAATGCACATTTGTTGTTTTAGCATTTGATTCTGAATTATGTGTCATATAAAAGTTGCATAATATATGTAGCATAAAATTCTGTATGCTTTTTAAGTACTGTTTAAATCACTCACCTCCACTCACTCATATCCTTCACTGATGTTTCTTCAATGAGCGTATAACATCTCACCACTTTCTGCTCTTCATGAATATCCCTGCTCTTGCATTCACATTTATAATTGCGTCACTTACAAAAAAATGCAAGTGAAGTCAAAAGTCAGCGGTAAAGAGTTACTTTCCACTTGTATCTTATTGTACAACAAATTTGCTCACGTGAATCTTACACATTTCTGGTGTCCACTGAATCCACCTGTCTGGACACGAACTCATGAATAGCGTTTATATGAGCGTAAATGTAAAGATATTTCTCAGATTTTCAAAATCAGTGCATGTATCTAATGGCACCAAACGTCCAGTTCTGCGTCGACATGTTGGGTAAAATAAGTTGAAAAACAAATTCATTACAAAACAAGCAATTCGATTGCAAGTTATAAAATCCTCAGAGGCATTGATTCACCATTGCAACTTTTTGCATGGCACATTGGCACTAAGCAATCTTATTTTAACATGAGTTCGTACAGTTGTTCACTTTTTTTTTGTTAAACGTATCGGGTTGAAATCCACAAAATGAAATATTGCTTTATAAACAATTGTTTAGTTTCTTCAGAAGCAACGTGATTTTGTCATAAAATGTCAATTTTTTGTTTTGCTAAATTTGGGCAATTGTAACCAGTTTAATAATGTTTAGTCAAATAGCTGTATAACACTATTTTCATGAAAGAATATTATGGATGATTGTTTGCAGAACAGTCTACAGGCACACGTATGTATTTCAGAAGATAACAACATGAGTTACAATGAGTTTTATTTTTCGTAAATGGTGACATTGTCACAAAACTGTATATACTAACTAAATGAAACGTGAGCAAATATTTCATTTTTAACAATCATTGAATTAGGTTAACCAAATGTTGTGTTCTTGGTAAGAAAGTGTTAGAATACATAATATATTGCAGTGCTCATTCATAATTCGCATTTGACCATTCATTTCAAGTAGCATTTATATTTATTCTGTAACCTGGTATATTAGTAAGGATTAGCATGCCAACATTTGTCAGCGGCATGTGCGATTCAACATGTTTTATATGTTTTCTGCATGACTTAGTGTTTTTTTAATACAAGCTCATTCTAGAAATATAAAGGTCATGTTTCATGGTCTGAGCAAACAATAATGCTCCCCTTTCATTAGAGAGAGACGGCTCGGATTGGTGTAACCTGAGAGTAACCATTCCTGGATTAAGAGAATAGTTTGCAAAGGAAAATCCTTTGTGCTCATTTGAACTAATACAGAAATTGAACTCACACTCTTTGCATTATCCTGTATCACAAACCAGTAGTTTATCCAACTCATGTAAACTTCAAGCCTCACATTCCATGCATTTTTCAAAATTAGTTGCTTGTGAAACCTAAGGAAAAACCACACAATCGTCGACTGAATTTGTTGTTTCTATCTGCAATTAACCATATAATTATGGGTCTCACACATACGTTCTCATGCATATATCTTTAACTTTGCTCTTAAAATACTTAATTAATTCAATAAAATTCAATCTTTGACTCTCCATAATGTACATTTCCTACGTTGCCTTTGCTCTCAACATGCACACCATGTTAATCGATGTAGTTTAACACCAATTAATACAATTTTCAGATGTTATGTCGCCTGAATTTCTGATGGCACATTGCACTGTTGAGTATAAGTATTACAGACACATAATGATATTTAACAGCGGCAAATTCTGACTATTGAGCAGAAGGCATATGGAGTGTGGTTCTGGAACAGCACAGCCGGTCAGGCAGCATCCGAGGAGCAAGCAAGTCGATGTTTTGTGCATATGACAATCCTGATGAAGTGCTTACGCTCGAAACATCGACTCTCCTGCTTCTCTGATGCTAGTCCACTGGTTTTGCTTTTCTAGCACCACACGTTTTGACTCTGAACTCCAGCATCTGCCGTCCTCACTTTCTCACAGAGGACATATAGATATGTTAACACCCTCACGAAATCCACATTAAAAAGTGAGCAATTTCAATTTTGAAAATGAAATGCATTTCATGATTGTTCGCATCTATTTCATATGATCTGTCGAAAGAAAACATTTGAATTCACTCATATTTCGGCTCTCTTCTCCAAATTTGAAACCTTAATTCCAGGAGATTTACCAACTTTAAAATTAGTGAATCAGTCGGAAGCTGACGGTTTCGTTTGTCAGCATATATCTTTTTGAAGTTTTATCAGAAAAAAAGATGCTGGTTAATAATTAGCAATAGAATGTAACTAGCATGGGAATATCAAAGCATAGCTTAACCTGGAATCCAAGTATTTATGTTCCTTTTCAGCATCTTTCTATCTTCAAGAGGAATGAATCATGAATAGGATGCACTATGCTCGGACACACATAGAGTTTACTTAAGCTATAAAAACTGATATTTTTTGCATAAATAGGACAGCTAATTTACATCCATTACATTTGGAAAAAAAGTTGGTGTTTTCACCACCATGTCAGGTAAACAACACAAATTGGAAAATCATAATGGAATATGTATAACATGTTTGTGGTTCTTATTTGTTTTCAGAAACGGATAAAGGTGAGAAAACACAGAAAGTATAAATTGGCCTTTAAATATCCACTTTTCTTGAGATTGAAATTAAAATGATTGTGAAACGCATGCTCATGTCTATGTGAATCTGTCCAGTACAATCTTGATCACATCGAGGTGAGGCCTAATTTTGGAAAATCGAATAGAAATTGCATTTGATATATTTTAGTTTTTATAAAAACATAGAATCGTACCGCTTACAAAAAAGGACATTTTGATCAGTTTGCTTTCTCTAATTCACAGACCAGTAATATCAAGTGGCTTGCACTTTCTGTAAACGTCGAAAATGCCTCCAATTTCCAAAATCCGTTATCCATTAGAAAGAACTATGTTGAGCACATTCCATTTCATTATTCAATGCATTCTAATTCAAAACACTGGAGTTGACTTTTATCTTCTATAAAATCAAGTTCTCAAATGCTCGATCTTAAATTAACCTGATATGATGTCAATTATTCCGCAATTTTCACACAAAGGAGTGTAGCTTTGTTTATTTTGGCAAATTCTTATGAAATTTTGTATACGTGAAACAAACTGACCATTTAGCATCTTCTGTTGAACAAAAGAAAATTAAACTGAGATTGTCTGATTTTCTCATTCATCAAAAATGTGCACCTGTGGTAGTAGCCTTATGGATACATGGTTTTGAACTATTGTTTCTTGATCCACAGTGATATAGAAGTCTTTAGGTTCGGGTAGAATATATTTCTCGCATCAATACTTTAAGCAACGAAAAGCCAAACTCTTATTTAAATATCTTTTTTTAAAAGAACTCACACACAAAAAGAAAACCAAGAGGCATTAATTTTCGCAGATTTTTCAACATTTCAAGATACTGTTGACCTTTTTAACCTGCATTAATAGTTTGATTACGTAGTTCTAAATATCTTGGTCGGCACAACATCGTGGGCTGAAGGGCCTGTTCTGTGCTGTACTGTTCTATGTTCTATTTAAACATTGAGTGAATCATGCATCTTCATTTTCAATTGACATTGTGCATGCTAATGAGTAGTTTTGAGAATGCCCAATCTGTTTTAAAGGAACAGGCAGTCCATTTTTTCAAGAACTATATACAGAATGCAAAGGCTTAAATGTGTGTAAATAGAATTATTTACAACGAACATTATGATGACCTGAAATCCTTATTTCCATTCATATTAATTACAATTATATGGTGGGAAGAACAAAAATAAAGTGTTAATATTTCTTCTCATATTTTTAATACAATACCTATTCACAGCATGACATAATAGTTCTAATAAAAGAAATTTTAAAAAAGAAGAAAAAACTGCATGATGCATGGAATACCAAAATTCATTGTACGGGTGTGATTTAAAGAAAAAAATCTGAACAATTCAATGTCATTACTGCATGCTTTATATGATATGGAGATGCTGGAGTTGGAATGTGGTGTACAAAGATGAAAAACACACAACAACAGGGTATAGTCTAACAGATTTAATTGGAAGCGCTAATAATCGGTGCGCTGTTCCTTCATCAGCTCATTGTGGAGTATATGATTGCAAAACACATAATTTATAGAAAAGGTTTACAGTGTGTTGCAACTGAAATTAGATATTGAGAAATACCTGGATTGTTAAGTCTTTCACATGTAAATCGTAAAAATGTTTTTTTAGAAGTTTCGTTCTCAAGTGAATTTTAACAATGAGTCTCTGTCAGCCCAGATAATGTATTGAAGGTGTGAGATTCCTTGTGTGATGTTGTCTGTGCCACAATGTTTAGATTGATTCTAAACTTAAAAAAAAATAATTTACAGAATCTTACATGGACTCATGCAGTTTTTAACCGAAGTAAAATGGAACTCGGCAATTACAAATTCACCCCACTTACATGTATGTGTGTGTTTCTGTGTGTGTCGCCAACTTCGGTACTCATGGGGATGGCCTCAAGCAGGACCTTGGGTTCATGTCACACTACAGGTGACCCCATTTCACTATATACACACACAAACTCCTACACACGAACACATACACACACACTCACAACCCCTCCTACATATTCACATGCATCCTCCTACAGATTTATACCCATTTATACTCACACTCACACACATGCACCCACTTCACACAGACACTCACAACAACTCCCCCTTTCCCCCCCCCCTCCCCACACACAAACACCCACATGTGCACATGTACATATAAGTTGGTGTGGTGAATTTGTACTTGCGGAATTCCATTTTACTTCGCTCAAAAGTGCATGAAGCCATGTAAGATTCTGTAACACCATTTTTGTAAAGATTAGAATCAGTCTGAGCATTGTGACACAGGCAGTATCAGACAGGGTATGTCACACCTTCACTACATTATCTGGGCTGACAGACACCAAATATTAAATTTCACTTATGAATATAAATTTTAAAAAAGTTTTGCAATTTACATATGACAAACTGAAACCAACAGGCTCAATCTAACAGATGAGAGACTTATCAAACAATCCAGGACGTTTTCAATATATAATTTCAGTTACATCACAACGTAAACTTTTGCTATAAATTCTGCGTCTTACAATCTCTGAACACTAATGCTTCCAATTAAACCTTTTGGACTATAAGTGTTGAGTGATTTCTAACTTTGCATGATATAACGTTTCATTACTGGATTTCTCAGATTGTGCACGACTGTATATCAATCACCTCATCTCACCGTCTAATTTCTTGTTTAAAAAAATGTTTCTTTTTACAAGGGCAGAATTTATGCTGGACAGAATGGAATGTATCACATTTTAAACTGATATCGCATGATTCATTGCACATTCTCAGCATATTTCAGACATTAAATACTTTGTTTCATTTGTAACTGCGCAAGTACAACTGTTAAAGTTGATTATTCATAATTATATTTATGCAAACCATCATTTATCGGTAAGGTCATTCTTGCAGGCAACACCAGCCAGTATTATACAGTTAGCATTCCCTTCATCAGAGAAAACAAAAACGACGTGGAACGCCTCTTTTTGTTTCATTTCTCCTCATCACTTTGATGTGGAAAATAATTCAGCTGTTGGAAAAGAGCACTGGCCATACAGGAACTGAAGAGAGACAACATTCAAAGAAAAAGAGAAAGGTAAAGTTTCTAGGGAAAAAAAAACTCGTTAACATTTTATTTTCACGTTAGAAGAAAACAATTATATTTCTGAGAAGTTAATTGAAATCAATTGAATCGAAGTAAAACATCATGACGGTATGCAGTTTGTTGGAAATGTAAGAAACTCCATAAACAAAGTGAAGCTGATTTTGTTTTCTGCAAGGATGTCTTGGGAAGTGAAGTACCGTTGCGAGATACTAAACACATTGTTGGGAATGTACTGTCTAGTCATTTCAATTATCTAATATTATCAAATAAGAAACGATATGATTTACTTGCTCGTGTGATACCAATTTGTTGTTAGCAATCTGCATTTCAGTGAGCAAATGATAATGCCATTTCAATTTCATCAGACATTGCTTTTTGACTCGAATACATCAAGGCACCTATGAACTGCTCTCATAGAACTGCTGAAGAATGAAAGACATATTGAAAATTATTGCATGCATATCATTCGAATGATCAAGTGATAAAAAGTCGCCACAATTTTTTTAGTTAAAAAAGCGATTCCTGTGTCTTATGACGTTAGATTGACTACAGTTTGGAAACAGGCCCTTCGGCCCAACAAATCCACATGAACCTCCGAAGAGTAAACCACCCAGACACCTTCATCTACCCCTGACTTAGGCACCTAACACTATGGGCAATGTAGCATGGACAGTTCACCTGGCCTCCATATCATTGGATTGTGGGAAGAAACAAAGGACCTGGACGAAACCCCCGCTGACATAGGGAGTATGTGCAAACTCCACACAGACAGTTGTCTGGGGTAGTATTTGACGTTGGTCTCTGGCATTATAAGGCAGAAGTGCTAACTACTGAGCCACAGTGCCGCCCTAATAATTGTAGGAGTGTAGTTCATATAAGATGTTGCATATGTTATATATTTGTACACTGACTGATATGGTTACATTTCTTGAATGTTTAATCCATGTTGAGTGCACCATGTATGAAACACAATGGCATTTTCTTTTATTATCATTTATTTCTTTCACTTCAATGCAGAATCACTTGCGCTGCCAGTTATTTGCCATGAACTCGTTTTTTATTCTGGGGGGAAAAAATCCTTGATCACAACACTTTGATTGAAATTACCTCAAACTTCAAGACAAATTTAAAATATGCGTTGTCTGAGTACTGTCAACGTGTTATTTGTGCTCAGTCGTGTAAAGGACAACGTTAGACATTCCTGCATTGTCAGTAGGATGCATAGGGAAAGTCGATAATCACTAATTAAATCCGCTTGAGCTACTCTTGGGCAAGGAAATCTGAAGAATTATGTGAAATTTCTTTAGTCAATTTTATATTCCGTACAATTTTTCAAAAGTAAAATAATCTTAATTATATATATTTTTAAATCGCTAAACAGACGCAACTCGAGAAACAATGTCTACAGGTATGTGTATTGAATACAAATACAGAAAAGGAAATGGAAGGTATTTGACAATTGCAGTATATATTGTCTCAATTTAATGCACTGACTTGAATAATATGATTGAATGTGACATACAGTGTGTGCGTGTAATCTTGTCGACTCTTTAAGATTAATTAATCTTGTTTGAGAATATTCATTTAATTCACGTTAGCAGTGGTGAGTAGAAACTTCGTGCAAGTCAAAGCATAAACTTATTCATCTTCGAGTGATAGCTAATGGTGAATTGAAATTTCAATAAGAATCATTTCATCTTACAAACGGATATAAAACTGTTGTTTTCATGCTTTCAGGAAACAAAACTCACTGAAGTGAGACGGAAAATTCAAACAATGTATCACATTCCATCAGTGCAATGTTCCAAATCATTTCACATTTGTGTAAATCTGAACAATAAGGGCATAAAGGCAAAAAAAAGGCATCAACACAGTAGACTGAAAATGCATCGAACAGAAACGAAGAGAATTACTTTAGAAAGAGAACATAAAACATATGTAACATGTAGAGGCATAATGTTTGATAAACATTTCCAATCCTACACCCGCCGAAATATCTGGAATGAGATCAGATATGCATTTCAGAAGCAAAGGATTCAAAGAAGTCAAAGCATGTCTTTGCTTGCTCCACAAGAGTTTTTCCCAACATTAGATTGTCAAATTCACAAGCTAAATCTATTCACTTCTCTCTCAAATATAGGGACAATTTTCAGTACTCACACACATTCCTGCAGTTAGGAATTTAACTTTCTCACCTGCTGTGGCAACTTAATCAGAATGAATTGCGATTACCATATGCTGTTGCTGTCAAGTGGTACTATTTCCGAAGTTGAAATATTTGAGCAACGTCTATAGAGATTAGAATTACATGAGTTATGGGGTAAAAAACAGAAAGACAATTGCTGGAATAACTTGTCAAGACTGGCAGCATTGGTGAAAAGAAATCATAATTAATATTTCCAGTCCAATGACCTTTCCTCAGAACCGATGGTGGCAAGGCAGAAGTCACTTGATACACGGAAAATAGAATGTGGAAAGGAGGTAAGGAGTACTCGATATGTGTGGATAGAGGCCACAGGGAAAAAAGGATGGTTGGACAGACAACGGAATGGAACATCGTCTAGATAGGGCGGTGACTAGCTAAATATGTGGACTATTACTATGTGGCAGAGCCGGATAAGAGTTCTTTTTAGGTCCATCCCGTCCTCAGGAACATTTCACTTTGTCTTCTAGCTTTTTTGTTTGCAAATTGGCAACGTGAGTTGCCTTTTTGGCAGCAAGTTACAAACTTACAGAGATTACAGCTTATTAAACACGTAATTAAAAGCACAACATGCACCATTATTGCTTAGCTTGCTATCATAATAATGGTGCCAAATGCAAAATTCAACGTGATGAAATTTCGATGTGTAAACTAATGCAGGAATGCATCGTTACAAAGAATCAATATATTGCTTAAGACTAAACAGGATCTCAGAAAATGATCAAGTGACATCAAAAGTTCAGCACTCATGTATGGGTGCTGAAACCAAACATTTTTTTAATTCACACGAAGAACATCGGAACCCTCTATTCCACTTGCAAGCAAATTTAATAAAAATATTTACTTTCCACGGTACAACAGCTAAAATTGAAATGTTGCATCTGTGCTAGGCTCATAGCACACTATCTTTGTGCTTAAGCTCTACTCGTGCCTTACGTTCATTTTTTCTTTCTTCTGCTTTCATTCGAAATACAAATTGCTTCATTTCCTTTTCTGTTTCTTTTTTCTTTGTTCAGCAAGGCTTTTTTAAAATTTTCTTTTTGTTTTGCGACGGTTTTTTTTTCTTTTCTACCCAATTGTCTCTAATTCAATTTGTTTAATTTGCAATTGACGTTTAGCCAATTTCAATGACAACAATTACATTCCTGGCAATTGAAAATGTTCTGTGATTGCAACAACCACTTCCCCTTCCCTTTCAAATGCAGTCAGTACAAAGTTAAACTCTGGCAATCTTGACTTTGTTTGTTTATGATTAATTACAACTGCCAATCCTGAAAACATTGCTTTTCTCACTTTTCGTAAATCTTCAGAAGTCACCTCTCCCACTTCCAGGAAATTCTTAGTGACTGAAAAAGCCATTATTACCCAATACACAATTACACAATACCAACTGGATTCAACATCCTAAATAAATAAAAAACGCAAGTATGATGACTCGCTGGCTTTGAGTCCAATAAATCTAGTGGAGACCATAATCTGTTCCTTTTTTGAAATCGGAAATGTCAGGTTTCGCATTCCAGGTACAATTCAATTCAGCATATTGCGCTCTATTCATGACTCAACAATGGATTTAAAGAAAGGCATGATGCATCAACTATACGTAAATCAAAACAAAGAAGGAATTGGAAAAGAAAATTCTCTTCGAAATCCACGCAATAAAAGGTGCAGTAGCTATTACGAAATAACAGTTCCAGGATGGTAATATCCCGCAAACACACTCTTTGGTAAAAGGCAAATTGAGAAAACAATTGGAGCTGGAAATGTGTTGCTGGAAAAGCGCAGCAGGTCAGGCAGCATCCATGGAACAGGAGAATCGACGTTTCGGGCATAAGCCCTTCTTCAGGAGAAAACAGATTGCCTCACATGCAAATGTCCCAATTGCAAGGGAACCCCACCTATGGTTTTTAGTAGAACGAGGGAATAAAAGAAAGATTCAAGTTCTTCAAAAACCTAACAACAGCAGCTGACAGCTAAAACTAAGAATGCCTAGGTTCTGTGAAAATGTAACTAATTCAGACTGCGCCTATTGTCACAACATAGAAAAACTCCAAGACCTCAGAAGAGTGTTTGTTTCTCTCATGGCTGTCATAGACTTGCGTCATACACTACCTTAAAAACTCTTCAATAAAAACAAAAAAACGTTTTAAAACTACAGATTCATGCTTCATTTTGGTGCAGTTGCTTTTGCAGTGCACAGCAAGAGAAATCACAATCGCAAAAGTCATAATTGCACAATTAACAGCAACTTTCCAAAAAAAAGCTCAGTCTAATCTCATCCAAGCAAGCAACATGAGTAATTTCCCTTTTTCCACTTCTGACAATAAGTCGTACATGTTCATTTATCAGGCGTGGAGAGAAACTGATCGAACATCGAGACATGTATCACTAGGTGACCTGTCGACATTTTTGTCAAGACTATTCATCCGTGATGAACATATTCATGCCGAATGCAAGTACAACCTACTTGAGGTGAGCTGTTAAATATTGTGGGGCTCACGTATTATGGAGATGGATCATCAGGCCTCTTCTGGAACGCCGCAAGACCTGAAGATTTTGATTCTCGCATTTGCCTCTAGTTAAATCTGCTTCAATTGTAATTGCTGTTTAGTCAAATTTAATGGCATTCCTGACAGTTGTAAATCCTGTGTAATTGCTGCAACCTCTCCCCTTTCGGCACCGTTGCAGGCAACACAAAGTCCAGCTTGTCTGTCAACTCTGAAAGTGTTACGTTGCTCACTTATCTAAGACTTCTGTGCATTCTTGCGTATATATGGCATTAACATGAGGCCTCCTTGTACCACCCTGTCTCTTCCTGATTTCTGTAACGGGTAGCATGACTGCTCGTCTGGTTTCCCAAACACCAGTTGTGAATTCTTTTGACACTGTTCTCTTCAAATCCAATTATTGGTTTATGGATTGCATGTCTGACCGTCTCACTAACAGGTCTTGGGTGTGCTAGGCGTAGCCGTGCGTTTCATCTGCAATCTTTCCAAGAAGGCAGTCAGATATTCAAAGAACTCTGTGCCATTACCATTGCTGAGAAATGAGACCATTCGTCCTACATTTTACTTGCAGTTGCACTTGTTCCTCTCTGTGTATGTTCGTGAAACCCTGATTGCTCACAATACAATATTGTCTTCTGCCTGAGGTAGAAGATTACCTTTGTCTCAAGCAGCACTTGCAGCGACACTGGATGTGTGTTTCTTTCTCAGCCAACTGCCGACCTATCGCAGTGAGACACTCAACAGAATGAGCTCCTACATGACGGAAGGAGAATTTTCATACCAATGGGTTCATATGAGAGCAAGTTAGTGGTGGGGGGAGGACTCCATTTCGGTAATTTGCCACGCCCCCGGGTCATCATATGTTGACACAATACGTTCTTGAGGCCCAGTTGAGTGTCTGCCTACGAGAAACAGGGGGACTGTTCCTGGCCTAGAATGCAGGCATTGAACAGAATTATCAGCGTGGTGAACCAATGGTAACTTCTGGAGTGTAATGCGTAGAGACCTCTAAGGCATCTATGAATTAAAGTTGCGTGCATTGTTCCACTGTCCTGTCTCTTTGTGAGAAATGGACAAATGGCGAGTTCAGCAGACTCCCTCGCAAGTTAAACATGTTGGCAAATTCTACAACGCTGCTGGAGGCTGACGGGGGATGTTTTGACGAAGAGAAAATTATGCAAACCATATTGAACAAGCAGAGAATGAGTCTTGGATGGAGCCAACTAAATTGTAAGCACAAGTTTGGAGAGACGGTCATAGATTGGTGCAACAACAAAAAACATTTGTATTCGCAGGTCTTACTTCATCATTCTTTACACCATGTATATTATATATCCTGGATTGCGAATGAGAGCGAATTTGCCATCTGGTAGTGCAACCTTTTTGATGTTCCTTCAGGAAGAACACGCCAATCTGCAGCATTGCCATCTCCAATGGAATTTCGAAGTCCCAATCAGAATTTCGGCTTCAGCTTCCACTTCTTCAAGATCACCAAATTCTGTCCGTCAGAGAGCAGAGCAGCTTATGAATTACAGTGATCGTTGAGGCGTGCAATGCATTTTTTGAGAATGGAGTGAAGTTCACCAATGGTGATCAATTTGCAGATAACAAGTTGCTGGGTTGCTTTTAGAAGCAGCTCTAAAATGAGAACAATCGCACGTACACGATGTCATAGGGAAACATAAGGAAGTCAGACCTGCAAATCTGGTGTAACACATGGAAACATCTCCCTGGAATATGTGTTCAGAATACCTCAACTAAATGAAACACACCTCGTACTTAGAAAACTAAAAATGAAAGATGTATTTTATATACACACAAAATTGGTGTCAAAGTATAAAGTGAAGAAGGTTTTCTAAGGTAACAAAGTAGTTTTGATCAAAAGGGACAATGAGCTAAATAAGAGCACATGGAGGTTCATCTGGATAAATGAAAAGTATTAACTTTGATTCAGCAAACGGGGCAAGACTTACACAATTAATGGTAGAACCTTGGGTAGTTTTGAACATCAAAGAAATCTAGGGATTCAGGTGCATGATTTTTTGAAGTTTGCATCACATAGATACGGAATGTTTAGAAAGACGTTTAGTACCCACTTCATGCTCAGTCCTTTGGATGTAGGACAACGGATGACATGTGGAGGTGCACAGAACATTGGTGGGGTATGTTCTTGAGCAATATTTTTAGTTATGGTCACTCTATTATGTGGAGGATATTATTAAGCTAGAGAGAGCTTAGGTAATAGTTGACCAGCATGTTGCCAGTTATCAAAGTTTGATGTGTAGAGAAAGTTTGGATAGTCTGGAACTTTTTTCAGAGCAGCAGAGCAGGTTGCTCACTCACCTTATAGGGGTATATAACATCAAGAATGGTAGAGAAAGTGTTAATGGTATGTACGTTTTTTTTTTCCCGAGGATGGCAATTTCAAGGCTAGGAGACGTACCCTTTAAGTTCAGTGGAGAGATTTGAAATAAAAAGAAATGTGGGCATTTTTTTTTCACAGAGGGTGGTTCGACTGCAGAATGAACTTCTTGGGAAAGTGGTTGATGCTGGTCCAATTGTAACGTTTAAAAGATATTTCAGTATGTGCATGAATAGAAAATATTTGCAGGGATCAGGCAGATGGGACTAGTCTCGTTTGAGACTATATATGGCACGATGGCTACATACCGTGCTACATGATTTTATGACTGTACGAAGATAATTTAGTAAACAAAAAAACATAATTGAAAATTGATTAATTCACATGTCACCCCAACCCCTCTGAGTGACACAATAAGTACCACGTAATTTGTGTCAACCTCACGCATAATTGCTTCGCAACATAAGTTAAGAGTTACAAATTAATATATTGTTCAAATAAAATAAACATCCTTACCCGCCAAATTTTAGGTTACCTTCTGGATCTTTTCGAAGGACACAACTTTGTATGTTGGATGATGCCATCAAATATATTACATTCCATAGCACTGCTGTACGTCCATGACATTTCCTAGACTTTTGATTGAATGCATTGTTCAGCATCTATAATGATTAACGAGGCAATATTTACTCATTGATATTATCCGATAAGATAAGTTTCCTTTATATTGAATTTGTAGAAGAACATATGCATTTATTAAAAGTGGAAAGGTTATTGGATTTAATTCAAAAGTTGTTCCCATGTCGACAAAATTAAAAGAAAAACACCAAACATATTACACCATTTGAAGAAACGTCATGAAATTCCAATCATAATGAAATTGTCTATACAGAATGGAATAACGATTCTGAAAATGCTTCAATATTAAAATATTGGTAATCTCAGATTACAGAAGGAAAGTTGCCTGCATCTTCTGCAAAACATTAATATATTAGTATCAAATCTGTGCACAATTAAGTTAGTATTTTAAGAGTTGCCTTTGAATCATGGGGATAACTATTATTTAACAGTGTTGATGGGATTCTTCATCCTAATTAATAGTCATATTTATAGTCTAAGAGCAGAAAAAAACTAAGTTTATTCACGAAGAATATTTTTGTAGAGAATGAATTGTATATTGATTGCTATACCCTCTGATTTATTTAGAAACAAAACTCCCAGTTAATAGTTTCATTTATTCATTTGAAGCATATTATTGGAACTTACTCAAAAGGTACCTCCAACTCAGGCAGTTTGCACCAATTACTTGTTTACTTTGTGGTCAAATTCATGATTCTGTCCTGCAACATGTTGTGGTGAACTTGTTTCTACCAACTGTTGTTGTGGAGCTGACGCAATTGCTTCCTCTCTCATGAGTATTATGCAGACACCGTTAGTACCAAATTAATGATATCTTGGTAAACGATCCATGCTGCTGAATTGAATTCTAACAGTTCAACCCAACAACCAGTGATCAACACAAACCTAAAAGGAGGCACAGAGCTTAGAGGGAACAATTGCAAACTCTAACAAGCGTCGTAATGCAGATTCACATCTTACAGTTATCGTCGTCGTCCACAGCATCTTATTTATGTTAACAAGAACGAAAAAAAAGCGCAAAATGTAACTTACCAGTGTCACTAAGCTGTTTCCTCAGTGGTAACTATAAGAGTCAAGCGCAAATGACGTTTGTGAGCATTCAATTAGAATTAGAAATGATTCTTAGATTTTGTTTTCAATTGCTTGCAGTTTTCTTATCGGAAACATGTGTTTTTTTTTACTGCATTGGAAAGCGAACTAATAGTGCTGAAGTCAATATCAACAATATAGTCATTCTAGCATCGCTCCCAAATGTAACAATTGTTGTTTCAATAACACACTGCAAGTATAATAGATTTTTACTTGAGAACACAGTAAGAGACTCTTTGGCCCACCGTCACATATTGCTACGTTACACGTGTTGCATTGATCACGAATATAATTCTATAATGGGGTGGACTAGAGCAGTGATTGTATTAGCAAAGATGAAAAGCAATAGAAAATGTGTGGGGCAACTTTACTGGTGAAACAGATACAGAAGATGAGGCATTAAAGAACGTAAAAAAGTTCAATATTATATGCTAAGCTTAGAAAAAAAAGACGTTATCAAATTTTGACTTGAGACAATTAGTTCAGGATTTCTTCAATAATGCACGCTAGTGGTATTAATGGTATTTCCAATTAGACTTTTTAAAACTTTTGATTGGCGTGAACACTGATATTGTAATCAAAACAAGCACTGAAATTTTCAGATGATGATTGTATTGAATAACAATATGTTCCTCCAATGGAAAGTGATTTGATTGATTGACGAAGAGATGACAACGCATGTGAAGTTTTAACAACGTTCTTTAACTTTTGCATACGGGTTAGAAGAAATATTAGACATGGAAATTCTGGACTGCAAACTGTTCTTTTTAAAAGAAATCTGACTTCCATAAATTAGTTTTGCTGTTAACAATAATAAAACGGTGAATTATAGTGTGGTCAATTCCAAAGACACGACATTCTATTAACCATGGAAAGTGAAACTGTAGTAGTAGTTTATTTCTTTAATCAGAATTTCATTAAACAAGTGCAACCTAAGTTGGTTTCAGAGAAGACGATTTTAACATCCTTTCCTGAAATTGAGCTTACCTTTTGACTCTCAAGAATAATTCACGGCTTATTTGATGACTATAAATGGATTATTTCATTTTACAGAAGAACACTGCCTCATAAATTGAAAACATATCACTGTTGTAACAAGAACTGGGGATACATCTGTCTTGACTCATTATGGAACCTTTAGTGTTTTGCAAAAAGAATTAAGCTAGAATCGAAAGTTCACTTCAAATCTCATGCTCAACAGCTGAAACTTGTAAGGAAATTAGATTTCAGAATATTGCAATGTTTATTTTTATCTTAACAAGAATATCAACTCGCCCTCTCTATCAAGTGCATTTTGTTTTATTTTTCTTAATTTGGATGATCGGAAAAATTACATAAATGCACGAAAAAAAAATGCTTCACCAATAATAATGTTACTTTTTGGCTCCCAAAATGGGATTTATTTGTTTTTCGATTTCATGCTATGCGTCAAAATATTTGTCAATTTATTCGCTGTCTGACTGATTTGAACGTTGTTCCAAATTATTGTATGTTTTATTTTGCCTTACCACTGAATCTTATAACTTGTTGCATACTGTTCATCCCCGACGAAATCATTTACCTGCTAATATAAAAGTTTATTGTTTCTTTCCACGGAACTAGAGTCTGAGAGACTGAGAAAAGCCCTTGATGAAGTTGGTGAGAAATGCTTCAAAAATACGGCATAAAACAACAAACATAGGATCAACATAAATGTTATTCAGTGCTCGTTAAAAATGAATTAAATAGAACAGTATTAACGAGTTGTCTTTTAAGGTCCAGCCGGCTTCTTTAATTGCCTTACTCAGCAACGAGTATAACAATGATAAATATTGCTTTCATTCAGGTTGAAGGTGAGTATTTCCGTCGCCTGGCATATTGAATTGGTCACCATATTTGCCAAATAGTTTGAAAGAAAGAAAAAGAATTTAATTAGTTAACATAAATATCAAACACAGCTGCAAATATTCAACTGGATCTGCAATATTACTGCTTCTCCTGCATCAACGCATGTTTATGAATTTATTCGATTGAGGTAAGGCCTTGGATCAACAAAATTCAAAAGATTTCAAATTTTAGGTTTTGTCATATTCCACGAGGATATCAGTCTTTTCGAATATTTGGAACGTTAAGCACAATATGAAAAGGAAAAAAAGTCTTTCAATATTTTTTTCCATTACCTTAGTGAGATATTGGTCTCATTAACTGACAAACACTACCTTCATTTTGCTACCCTATTCGATATCCTAATTAGATGTAGAGTTGGTTATGACCAATTGAAGGTCTCTGTCATCATTTTGTTGAGCATCTTCCCGATGTCTCTGCGCAACTGAATAAGTTGATACCCGACAGCAAATCTATTTTACAAAATTGGGTGGTGTCTCCAACAATGTTGCTTGTCTCCACGTGTGGAATATTTTGCTTCGCCTTACTTCTCTGCCAGTAGAACAGATTCTTCAAGTATTAGTTTAACCAAACTAATCACAACAATTTACGACATTTATATGATGAATAAGAAACCAAGTAAGCAATGTTGGCCGTCACAACACCAGGATAGATGTCAGTGAAATTAGTGGAAAATTTAAAATGAGGAGGACACAGTGAAGTTGACTGTGAAGGCGGAGCAGATGGTGGGTGACCAGGCTTGACACGTATGTTTCGAGGGAAAACTAGCTCATGAATGAAAAGAGCACAGAATTTTATTTACATATTCTTAAAATTTTATAAACATATATTAGAGTAAGTAAAGCAACTGAGTAACGATTTAAAAAACAGTGGCAGCTAAGTGAATGGTAATGGTTTGTGCAATCTCGTAAGGAACTGAAGTCAATGGACAACGACTCAATTAGATGATTTTCCTAAAAGCTTTCAATTTAATAGAGAGGAGATGAGAGCATCAATTGATTGCTTTTATAATCAATAATATACAAAAAATGACAACTCGAGTCAGTTTTCTTTCAATTGGTCACCTCGTAAAGAATGGAAAAGCGCAACAGGTCAGGCAGCATCCAGGGAACAGGAGAATCGACGTTTCGGGCATAAGCCCTTCTTCAGGAATGCTTATGCCCGAAACGTCGATTCTCCTGTTCCCTGGATGCTGCCTGACCTGCTGCGCTTTTCCAGCAACACATTTTCAGCTCTGATCTCCAGCATCTGCAGACCTCACTTTCTCCACCTCGTAAAGAATGGCAAGCACCATCAAATTGACACTCGAACAGAATTTCCTGCACTAAAGTGAGACCATTATTTTAGATCCATCCAGAACAGAATTCATCAATAATGTAGAATTCATGTAAAATCTTCCACAGAAACATCGGCTGGTAGCGCTTAAAACTCCATGTTTGACAAATACTTATCCTTTTCGGAAAGTAGATGCTGCTTCCTGGACTTGAATTCTTATTCAGTAAAATAACTTGGAACAATCTGAAATTTATTTTCTTTGTGATTCTTAGAAAAGTTAATGTTATTTAGTAAGTGATATGCAATTAGCAAACACTTGACATACTGTTGCCTTCGTTCCAACACGGGCTGGCTGAGGGACGTTACAAAATTTACTGTTGAAATTTGTCAACAAATTGTGTGATTGAGTTGAGTGTATCACTCCGCCTCAGGTTTATGCATTTTCACCTTCACTCTTGTTGCCATGCAGAATCTTCATTTATGGATGCAAAAGAATTTCAGGCATACGTCTTTCTTTCACCAGTTTTAAGATGTGGAGTCCAGCAAAACTGCCGAAAGACTAGTGCATATCTATAGTCATGACCTTGACGAAACAGAGTAAATCTACTTAAATTCAGAGCAAGGTTAGGCAGCGACAGTTCCTCGCTATAAATCTGAAATAACTAAACAGAGGCTAGCAAGTCACCCTCCATTTACAAGTACATGAGCACAGTACATTGATTCTGACCAGCCTGTTCACACCCAGTCCCCAGAATGAGGAGACCCGATCGATCTCCTTTTTCATATCGGTCAAATATGTCTTCATGACGGGCCAAGGTTAACAACACGTAGAAAAGATCTCCTAGTCCATCAGATCCACCTGGCTGTCGTTCCAAACACGAGACACCCTCTCCAACCACCACCTGCACCCTTCAAGTACAAGGATGTCGACCTCTTTTTGTCCTTGTAGTTCATCCTGGGACGTTTTCACTCAAGGTCAGGCACATCTGACTCTGAATTGGACAAGGACAGCATGCACTAGGCCGCAGTCTTCCTCTTGTGAACAGAGCATCACAGGAGAGTTTCCTCCTCTTCGTCAGGCAGTAAGAGTATCAAGGCTGGATCTACATCCGACTCTGAGATTTCTTCAGTGCTAAACTGCGGTTGAGACCCCATTATTTCTTCAAGTCTTTGTGGATGTTCTGAGGCACCAGATATGTTTTGTTCCTGCCATTTTGCGAGGTAGCAGCTTTCGGATGACCGATATGTTAGTTCAGCACTGCCTCATCTACGGGATCAAAATTCACTTTGACTGTCCAAAGACCTTCTTGAAAATCTCCAGGGTATTTCAGTCGTATTTCGTTGAGGCATCCATTTTCTAATCCAGAAATGTTGAGCCAATCAAGTTAAATGTTTCTGAACCAATTTCTCCGCATCTATATTGGGACAAAGCATTTTACTGCAAACAGTAGTAACTGCACAAACTGCTTCTCTTAAGAGACCAGAACCGTACTCGCCTACTGAATCTGTAATGGTTCTCAGTTTGGCCAATGCCCTGCATAACCCTAAATCTTACAATCCAAACGGACTTTATTAAATATTAGTCCTGGAGTCACAAATACAGCTAAGCTCGTACCACCCTCCTTTAGAACTAGGTGACCTTTTAACCAGACATTCATTTTACTTGGTTTTTACTGAACGTATTTGCAGTCTCAAGTCCGCATTTTGGCAACAACTATAATGGCTTGTCTGTCCGGATCCTAAAGGAAATTTGACCCATTTGGCTGATGCTTGGCTTTGTTTTAGGGTTTTGTTGTGGGGTGAACGAAGATCCTTCAGTTCAGGATATACCCTGCGTGAGGCCGTTCAATACTCTACACTCAGGCTGTGTTCGGCATGCTCATTCAGGCAGGTGAGAGTGGCCACGTTCGACGGGATGCCATCTAGTTCCATTCTCCACTTGTCACATGCTTTTTTGACACAGCCAGTTGCAGTGCCAGTTTGAAGTGCTGTTGGACTTCAGCTGGCAAGCGCTTATGCATGGCTAGATCATTAATCGCATAAATGAAACGGTTTCTTAGCATTTCACTCATTATTGACAGAAAATAAAATGCCTCTGCTGATTGTCTGAACCTTGTCTCAAATCCTGGTGCAGACTAGTGTGATTCTTGATCTGCCGAATAAAACGGAAAACATTTTAGAAAAAGAGGAGTCTTGGGGCTGTATTATTCCTTAACTGAATCAGTCATCACTTCAAAGGTTTTATACGTGGTGCCTCAGGGAAAATTAGGCTCATTGTAACTGAAAAACAGCTCCAGGTCCAGAGATGAGAGGGGAAGCAGTAATTTCTTTTCATCTACATGAATTCTAATTACTGAGAAAATAAAATAATGCATTATTTCTAGATACCAGACCCAGTCTTCAATGGCAGGTTTGAATGAGTCAAGCTTCTCAAATAAAGGCATGATGATTACCCGAACTCAAAGATCGTTGTTGTGAGTGACTGTATAATCGCATAGAGGACGGTATCCTGTTACCAATTCAACCATTTATGCACACGTGCACATCAGATGGGCTCTGACTATTCAATTTAGAATCAATCCTGAGAATGAATAGCGTATGTTAATCAGAGACAGTATGGACTGCAAATGATGAAAGACTGAGTCGATAAATGTGAAGATGGAAAAACACAGCTGGTCAGACAGCATTCGAGGAGCAGAAAAGTCAACGTTTCCGGCCTCAACGTTGAATTTCCCTCTCCTCTGATGGTGTTTGACCTCCTCTACTTTTCGTGCTCCACATTTAATGACTGTGATTTTCATGCTTAACGTCTTTTGCCTAGACTGAGCATAGTTTCTGAATCTTTTTTTTAAAATGCACGTCCCTATACCTCGTACACGTTCTCAATGTCCTATTTATATCGATCAACCATGACTCCCTGATCTTTCCAGTTTAACAATCCCAATCGAAGGTTTTGTAGTCAATGTCATCCACATGGCCCTAAAGAAATCTCCATTCCAAAGCATGCTGTTCTGATGTCGCCCCAATTGCTATCCATTTTCCTAGTATTTTTCCTGAAGAAAATGGTAATTATTTCAAAATATAAGTATTTTAACTTTGCATCATTCTTTGCAATGTTTAATTAATTTGGATTAAACATGTATTGAAGTAATGAGGCAAGTGCATATGTTTGAAAATCTCTGAAAAGAATATGGGCACGCTGGTTCAGTGTTTATTTATGAATCATCCAGAAGCAAATACCCGAATTGTCTCAGGAATGTCTTGTATGAATGTCATATAAACTATATCCATGTATATTCAATTCTAATCACAAGACACGATGACATTTTTTCACTTTGTTCGCTGTATCCGTATGAAAAACATGCAATTCATACACTAGATACCACATATCTCTACTCCTCACTGTTCCATTAATGTGCTTAAATTTCCTTATTATTACCACAACATACAATTGCAAAAGCTCCCACATTATACAACAATTTATCAGGTTTCTGACTGGCTCAATCTATCTATGCTCTATTGTATTCTTCTTGCAGTGTCACAATTTACATTAATTTGTGAATAATAAAGGCTGCATTAGGTGCCTTCATTCTTTACATGAATAGTAAACATTGTCGTCTCAAAATTGATTACTGCATGCTATGCATTAAGGTATAAGAAAGAAAAAAGGCTTTAAGTGCCCGCTTTAAGTGTCTGCATAATCTAGTCATATCAGTGTACTGTTATCTTCAGCAGGAGCATTTATCTTCCACAATAAATTTCAATATTTCATATTTAAAAGGAAATCCTAAGTCAAAATGTATGTTGTCACAGTTCGTCTGTTTGATTAGAGAGAATACTAATGATGATGCAACCTAAGGGTGGCATTGGCTCAGGCAAAGAGAGAGAGGGTGAGAAGGAGGGACTGGCGTGGTAACCTCAGCTGCTAATTTGAATTGAACTGTTACTCTGGTATTACTCTGCTTCACAAATGGGGACCAGATCCAAATGAGTTAAGAGGTATAAACAGATCGCTCCTTATCCACTGTATTTCTCCCCAATCAAATATTTCAACCAATTTGTTAAAACTGCTTCATAAAACAATACATTTCAGTTCTTCATCTTCACATGGATCCCTTCAAATTTAATGATATGACTTCTTCTATTATACCTTCTCAGAGATTCCCTGATTAGCGCAGCATCCTGAAGTCTTCTGGGAATTGCATATGATTTATAGTGACAATCCGTAATTACGGAAGTACTTCAGCTGTACCCCTCAATGTACTCCATGGAGATTGGGAGAAATACAGAATGAAGAGTGTGTAGTCGCGTATCATGTCTACTATTCAGAAATGGAAGAGAAGCAAAATTCTTTGGTGACAGGAATGAATCAGGTTTCTGCCTTAGCTACGTGATGTCAGAGTGAAAGTTTCCCTCAAGTAACACATAGACTTAGCGAGTTTAGAGAAGATTTGTAGCTCAGGTTGAGGCTTTGGATATAGATATGCTGGCTGAGCTGAAAGGTTCATTTCCAGACGTTTCATTACCTTACTAGGTAACATTTTCAGTGGACTTTATGCAAAGCAATGCTGATACTTCCTGCTTTCTATTTTTATGTTTGGGTTTCTTTGGGTTGGTAATGTCATTTCCTTTCGTGATGTTATTTCCTGCGATGAAGTCACTTCCTGTTCCTTTTCTCAGGGGTTGGTAGATGGGGTCTAACTCGATGTGCTGGTTGATAGAGTTCTGGTTGGAATGTCATGCTTCTAGGAATTCTCGTGCATGTCCTTGTTTGGCTTGTCCTAGGATGGATGTATTGTCCCAATCGATGTGGTGTCCTTGCTCATCCGTATATGAGGATACTAGTGAGTGAGGAACATGTCTTTTTGTGGCTCGTTGTTGTTCATGTATCCTGGTGGCTAGTGTTCTGCCTGTTTGTCCAATGTATTGTTTGCTACAGTCCTTGCATGGTATTTTGTAAATGACATTAGTTTTGCTCATTGTCTGTATAGGGTCTTTTTAGTACATTAGCTGCTGTTTTAGTGTGTTGGTGGGCTTGTGGGCTACCATGATGCCAAGGGGTCTGAGTAGTCTGGCAGTCATTTCTGAGATGTCTTTTTTGGAGGGGAGAATGGCTCGGGTTTTGCCTGCTTGTTTCTCTCACTAGTATCCTAATGAGACGTGCACGAGATTTGCTGGAAGCATGGCATTTCAAGCAGAACTCTATCACCAAACACATCGAGTTGGACCCCATTTACCACCCCGTGAGAAAAGGAACAGGAAGTGACGTCACCACAGGAAATAACGTCACCAAAGGAAATAACATCACCAATCCAAAGAAACCCAAACATATAAATAGAAAGCAGGAAATTTAAGCATCGCTTTGCATAAAGTCCACTGAAGATGTTACCTAGTAAGGTAATGAAACGTCTGGAAATGAACATTTCAGGTCAGTTAGCAAACCTACACCCATAACGCATGGACTTTCCTGAACTGGAAAAAGACAGCACATTATGAGACGCTGTCAATTTTTTTTTTGAATATCTCTCAAAGTAAACTTCAATTTTTTTTTATTAACCGGAAAATATTTTGGAGAGAAATGCACCTAGAAGGTTATGGACATTAAGTTGTTGTGAGTTGGCGATAGGGTACGAAGGAATGAAACGATGTCTGAAATAATAACAGTCTGTGGATATTTCAAATTACTGAGAGTACAAAGTAATTATACTGAGTTTCTGGTACACATTAACTTCTGAGGATATGGTTCCATCGTGAGAATATGATCCAGACATAATAATAGAAAATAAACGAAGTATTTTTTTTCATCTAATGGAGTCAGTTAACTTCATCACACATACAGAATGGAGCATGTGGCAATATTAAGAAAGAGGAAATTGTGCGGCTTGAGAGAATAGATATCCTAACGATACTTTTATAATCAATCCACAAGAGATCAAAAGTAATATGTTTACCAATTTAGTCGTGTATAGATCGGTAGCATGTCATCTAGTTAGAAAACAAAAGGTAAATATTTTAACAATATTATTGAATTTTTGTCGAGTTCTTATGTTGACGTAAAAGTCAAACTGATTTGCAGTCTTTAGATGATGACGCAATAGAGTATCAGTTAACACGAGGGAAATAGACAAAATTGGATGGCAAACTACATGAATAACAAGATTCAGTGCTCACTTATTTCAAATAACCGTGTGTTTACATACGTTAAATCCCAATACTATCTCTTACTTTAAAAAATGTAAAACCGAATAACGCTGATATTGTAGGGATAAATGTTATTGTCGTGAAAAAATACCGAAAAAAATGAATAGTTGAGTTTTACTTTGGCAAAGGCACTTATTTATGATATATTATTGTGGTATTGTCAGGCATTCTTTTTCTGCACGCTAGTTATTGTGTTCTATGGCAATGAATTACAGTGTAAGTGCAAATGATGCACAATTTCATACTATGTCCATGAGCCACATCATGAAAACAGTTTCATTCCAATAAGTGAATGATGATTGTATTGAAGAAGTGTTAAGCGGGATAGGCAGTCAAATTGCAAAGGAAGCTTAATGCAGCCAAAGTTTAAGCTAATCATATAATTAGAAGGTGGAGCAGATAAAACATGCATAAAACAAAACCAAGGTATAAAAAAACTGCTAAATGCGGAAAAATAATAACTTTAGCAAGAAAAGATAAGCAAACAATTACCGTAGCATACATGGCATTTAGCACCTATAAAATAGTAGAATACGCTTCATTAACAATATATGAGAACCTTGCAAAAAGCTGTGGTTATTCAACAACTGTAGTAATGACTCGGAATCTGTGAATAATATGTGTATACTGTCAATAATGTCAGGATAACAAAAATCGTTAGAAGAATAATAGATCAATTCTATGTTGATATATGTGAAAATCCGGTGTTTTCACCCTTAGGAGAAAGAGATCTTTTCAGCTGCTTCAAAATCCTAAAGCTTATGGACGCAGAAGAAATTCAAACCTTTATGTTAACCAACTTGTTGAGAACCAGCGACTGAAATTTAAACTTATTTTGGAAAATGGGCAAAAGTGACAAAGAGTCGTGACAATTTATGTTGGGTGTGTCTTTGCAACCTTCAGACTGAGATTGGAAGAGAGCAACTGAAATATTCTCTTTGAAAGATAATGATTCAATTAATTAAGTTAGCAAATTTTGCAGGTCCATACGGAACAATTAATAATTAGGAATAATGATGTGCATTTTCCTTCAACCATCACAGACTTTATCTGTCGAGGAAATATGCCTGTCGGGATACGCAGTGTTCAATTAAGTGAAGGTTTATGACAGGTTTTTGCTTGGGGCACAGAACAGTGGAAACTGTAGATGAGTATAGAAATGCGAGAGGGAACGTAAAATAGAGATTAAAAGGAGCTATACAGGATACATGTCAGTTAAAATAAAGGCACATTCTAAATCGTGTCTCAGGTAATTAAGGGGAAAGGAAGATGATGGAAAGAGTAGGGCACGTAAATGGTCACAGTAGTAATTTGTGCATGGTGCTAACATTTTTAGACATGGTACTAAATAATTTGGATCATTGTTCAACAGTGAGAGGGATGATATGGATGGAGAAATCAGGGAAGAAATCTATTGGTAAAGGAATTAGCATTGACACAGAAGAGTTTCTGACAGGTTTATGAGTAAAAGAAATGTCCACACCAGATGTATATAAGGTTTTTGAGTTAGGGAAGAGAGAAAGCAACACAGACATTGAATGTGTTCATTTCGTCTCTGGCCATACGGAGACAAACCAGATGAATGGAAACTTTGTTATGAAATAGAGCAAAAGATAATCGAAGGGAGAAAAAAAATGACCTAATAACATAAACTCAGTGGTAGCATAAGTGTTAGAAGCTATTTTGAGAGAGATAATTAAGATACATTTATGGATGCAAGGATTAATCAAGAACAATCAGGATGGTGTGTTAAATTATGATTGTATCTGATCATACGGATGGAATGTTTCGAAGCAGTGGCCAGAGTGTGGATAACAAAAATGTTTTTGATGAAGTCTAATTGGGTTTTAGCCATGCTTTAGATAAGAACAGTATGAGAAACTTGAGCAAAGGAGTAGTCGATGGTAACTGTGGAAATTTGTCCAATTGGATCTGCAATGGCATGGGTGGTGGCAGACAACTGTACTGGGTAAGGGTATTGCTTTTCCCTGACAGGAATTCTGTGTCCTGATGAATTACACATTTTTGGGGCGTTTGGTATTTGTGGTTTATACAATGAATTTCCACTTCGATATAAGAACGTTTGTCTGGACAATACAAACATTAGTTGTGTGGTTAATGGCAGAAAACATAGCCTCAAAATAGGAGAGAACAGAGACAGGCTGGCCAAATAACGTAATCAGTAGCAAATGGATATCAATGCGGATAATGTTAGCTGATGTAATTGGGCAGAACAAACAAGACGATAGGTTATGTGATAAAGAATATGAGAGATCTTGGCATGGTATACAATGATACCTTAAGGAATGTGGAGAGGTGAATAAAATAATGAAGTCAGTGCATAATATACTTGCCTATCATAGTCAAGGCAAAAAATTCAAGACGAGGGAGGTGACTCTGGAAAAGTTTAAAATCTTAGTTTAGATCAAGCTAAAGTTCTTTGTAGTCTTCTGAAATCCATATCATAGGAGTGAGAAAACACGTGCAAGGTCCAGTCGAATTTTACCACAATGTTGCCTGACTTGTGGATTTTCAGTTGTACAGAAAGTTTGTAGAGATTGAATGTGATTTCCTTCGAACAGAGGAGACTGAGAGGGAACATGATTGAGATGTTTTAAATTATGAAGGCCTCAGAGAGGGTAAAGAGGAAGAAATATATTTCCTTGATTGTGGAATTAATGACGGGTTGCATAGGTCTGAGGCAAGAGGAAGAAGGTTTAGAAAGGATGTGAGAAAAGATCGTTCTTCACCTAAAGGGTTGTAAAAATCTAAAATTCATTGCGAGTAAGGGTACTGGAGGCAGCAGCCCGCATACCAATAAAGACATATCAGTTATGCACTTACAATACAAAGGTAAGAAGGCTATAAAGTGCTGGAGAATTGAATTAGGTCAGTTACATGGTTGCTGTTGATCAGTGTAGATGCCATGAAAGTTTTATGCTGTTGTGTACTTGTACGTTTGTGTGTAACGTTTGTAGTAATCATTGATGTACTTCAGTCGATATAATTGATAGATTTTCATAAATATGCTGGGGATGAGATTATTTTGTGATTTTTCGAAGACACCTCTCGAGTCCTATTCCTGAGTGGCATGTTACCTTCACTATTTATAAAAGAGATAGATAAAATAATTCAGCGTAGTTGCTATTTTGTCCATTGACCAAACAATACAGCAATCTGTTGACCAGCTGTGGGACACTGGCCCATGTGTAATGTTACTCGTTTCGATCAAAGTTAACACCGGTCTCTTCTGGGAAAATACAGGATTCTAAGACATGTGTTGTACACTTGCATGCACACTTGCGGTGGAGTACGCAGTTTCCTACTGGTATTCTGTTTGCTTAAAATGATTGAAAATCGTATACTTTGGAAATAACTGAGCCAAATAAATTCAAACGTCTTGACGTGTGCTGACCAGTGAGATTGGCCTTCCGACAGTGTGGAAACAGGCCCTTCGACCCAACAAGTCCATAGCAACCCTCCAAAGTGTAACCCACCCAAATGCTTTTCCTTCTGAGTAATGCACCGAACACTATGGACAATTCGGTATAGCCAATTCACCTGACCTCCACGTCCTTCAACTTTGGGAGGAAGCCATAGCACCCAAAGGGGACCCATTAAGCCACAGCGAGATTGTGCAAGCTCGACACAAACAGTCGCCCAAACCTGGAATTGAACCCGTGTCCCTGGCATTATGCAGCAGCAGTGCTATCCACTGAGGCACCATGCTTTCCTCCTTTGAAATTCCGACCTCCAATAGGTTGCCAAGCATAACCCATCATATATGTTGACGAGGAAATATGTTGGGCTTGTTTCTCTAATACCGCTGAATAGAGCATAGTTCATATTATTTGAACTTACTGTCAAGATTACAGGCTTCATGTACCGCCATCATTATCTCAACAGTCAGATTTTAATTTTCCAGCCATGGTTCATGAATTTCTTAAATATAGAGATTGTTTCTCCTTGATTCAAATATTAAGGTATGTGTTATGTCTCAGATTGTGTGTAATCAATGCCTGAACGGAGAGAAACATTGCACTTACACACAAAGGGGAACTTCTAATTTAGAATCGTCCATGGGAAAGTTATTGGAAATTATTCGTAAAGGCAATACAGAATGACACCTAGAAAAATGTAAAATATCATGTGGCAATGGCAAAGTCCTCTGAAAGAGAATTCATTTTTATCCAAAGTATTCAAGCTCTTTAAAGATGTCAACTATGGTGCCAATTATAATGTACTGCAATATGGACTGCAATGAAATTACTTATTTCGGGAGATGAGTGCACTGTTCCTGTTCATGTTTCATGAATCCATTGTTCGTATATTATGTCCAGAATACCGATATTGATGTTTACCTCCATTCTACATTGCAATACATCCAAACATATGATTACATTTGATTATATGTGTAACCTAGATCAACCAGGTCTTACAAACCAGAGGCTATTTCCTTGCTTTTATTTATATTGTTCACTTCTGAATTGAATGCACTGAGCGGCAGTATTCATTTGATTCCTTTGTGTATTCTCACTTACAACTTCTGTATATTTTCGCTTCCTTTCACAAAGGCGATGTGAAAAGCAATCTCACCTCATGCGTAAAAACATTATTGATGCTGTTCGATCTATTTCCCATAGGAAAAAAAACATTCTCCGGACATCCAATCTCAACTAGCACATGCTAAACCATGATTGAATTCAATTATCAAGAGAGGAACACTGTTCATATGAGCACTCTTCATTATTTAGGAGCTAACCCTTCTGAAGAAATAATCGACTGTTTAGGAGATGGAAATTTAACAATTTAGTAGATCTATTTAGTAGATCCAAATCATCCCAATTATGGAGCACCAAGCAAAAGATTATTGACGACTTTAATCATAACTGCGAGTTTAGTATCATTTCCTTTCACTGTGAAGTAGTAATGTCAGCGCTCTTATGCAATTAGAGATATGGAAAACAAACACTATTGAGAATGCTGTGCAAGTGATGCATTTATATGATACTCCAATTCCATTTGTAAAGAATGTGGTTGAACAGCAAAATGTATGCCCATGCCAACATGCACACCATGGCAAGAGGAATCATATATCTGAAAAAAAGGATACCAACGAAGATTCTCTATTTACAGATTCCTGTCTTCGGGCAGGAATCAGGCAGTCAGTGGAAATGCTTTATAGATGTTCTCACAAGATATTTGAGCCGAAAACAACACTTTTCTTCAGTCTCATTAGAGTCCATTTCATATGACTGATAAAGGGAAAGAAGTTCATTCCACGATAACACACAAGGCCATATTTCGATGAGGTTTCAGGAATATTCAGTTAAAATGTTAATTAGGAAGGGCAGTGCACAAAGAGCAAGCACAAAAGTACAAGTCATTCTACCAACTAATCTACATTATCTGATTTAAATGTAGCTGCGACTGCAGATTGTACATTGTAACATTAGTCATGTCAGAGCAATCCAAAGGCCAATATCTCATTAAGTTGAACGATCCCTAATTTATGGCGTTGTCATAAAATCCATGCAAATGATGGTTACATAAGTCGTCATACCTGTAGTGAACATTCTTTTGTTTTTTTTCCCCTTTTGCTGCACCACAAAAGGTGCCAGCATTGAAGAGCTGCCTCTTGTCAATGACAATTACCGGACGTTGGTGTATTAAATGACTATAGTCATTTATGTTAGCGGAAAAGTATCAACTCCAAGAATCATATTGTCGAACATTGTAGCAAACTCTATTTACTTTCGTAACTTTTATTCATATTAACCGTCATTTCACAGTCATTAAAGAAATACTGATATTTGTAATTTACTGTGCACAAATTCCAAGCACAAATTCAGGAGAAAGGTGGGACTATTATGTTCAAGTTAAGATTACTGCTCAAGAAAAAAAAGAGCTACTCATCGATTGAAAAGCAAATTTCAGAAGCGAAATTAGAACGAAGGAATAGAAATGACATACCAGTGTTTTAAAGGGGGAACTGTATAATAAGGCCCAAAACTCTGCCAAACGCTCAGAAATATCTAAGTGGACTAAAAAAATACCTATTCCTTCTGTCTGTTTGAACGCTGTATATACGAAATGTAGAGGGGGTTTGACAGTTGTGATTAAAATAAAACATTAACGTGAGAACTTATGTAATTTAGTCTATCAGTAGTGAGCCAAAGTATATACGTTTGGAATATATGTTACACAAGGCTATGTTTTGTGCAACAAATATGACTGCCACAAATACTTAACTTTCACGTACTAACTGAATCTTGCATTTTGTTTTTAATCATCAGCTTCACTGCAAGAAAGAAATGCAGGTATGAAGAAAACTATGTTTGTGATTTGTTTGTGAATCATTACTTTTTTAAAAAAATATGGAATTGTGAGGAAACTTTTAAACATGACAGATACGCTTGCCAACTATCTTTCTTTTGCTTCATTTAGCTTTTTACCTTTCATTTGTCAAGTTTAAACGTGAGACAATGTCAGCTATTAATCGACTCCCTGGTGTGTGAAAAATATTAAGCTTGCTTAAACATTCTTGTGCATTACGCGTTAAAAGTAATTCTAAATATCTCCAAACTCACAATAGACAGCTAGTCTCAGTTACAACTGACAATGCATTCTGAACGGCACAGACTGAAACTTTTTTTGCTATATTGAGATTGATGGTACAAAATGGAATGGAAAAGTTACTTTGATAGTGAACTTACTGTTTGTCTTTCTGTCACGTATACTGGTTTTTATTATTTCATGAAAGAAAATGTAATGTCGCCAGCAACCCAAAAGACCGTAGTGTTGCTTTTTCAAGGGGTTTAGTAATGGTGAGTTTAACCTGAGGTTCACCATTACTCAGACAGAGTCAAGATGGAGAAGATGGAACCGTCATTGTAACCACAGCCAGGATGACAGCTGAGCCTGCTTGCATAGCGTCACTCTGCATTGCAAACTTGCAATCTGGTCAATTCCATGTCATGTCTTTTCTTCCTTAACTATTTTGCATACTTCAAAAAAAACAGAAGTTTTCTTTTCCGAAATAAATAAATTGATTTGCATATTTAAAAATCACACAACACCCGGTTATAATACAACAGGCTTATTTGGAAGTACGCACTTTTAGAGCACAAATTCTACAAATGCAAATGTATTCGATATAGGTGTGTGTGTGTGTTTGTCTGTATATATGAGGGGGAGAGAGAGTATGCATGTGAGTGTTTGTGTCAGAGAGTACGTGTTTGCGTGAGTGCCGACCTGGTAGATTGTTGCATGAGTACGATGCAGTATAAGCCTCTGAGTGGGTGTCACTGTGCGAGGTGTATGTGTATGCGTTTCTGAGAGATAGCGTGTCTATTAGAGAGGATCTGCATAAATGTGTGAGTGTGTGAGAGAGAGAGGGAGGGAGAGAGACAGAACAAATGATAGATAGACAGGTAGACAGAGATAGATAGATAGATAGATAGATAGATAGATAGATAGACAGACAGGCAGATAGACAGACAGATAGATAGACAAACAGACAGAAAGAAAGACAGATAGACAGGCAGACAGACAGATAGATAGACAGGCAGATAGATAGATAGACAGACATAAATAAATAAATAAATAAATACATAAATAAATAAATACTGTTGTGGGGTCACCAGTAGTGTGATAAGAAACCAATGTCGCAGTTGAGGCCATCTTCATGAGCATTAAACGTAGCTATCATCTTCTGCTCGGCCACTCTGTGTTGTTGCACATCCTGAAGTCCACCTTAGAGGATGGACACTGAAGATCCAAGGCCGAATGTCCCTGACCACTGAAGTGTTCCCCTCCCAGTCACCTTCAAAAAGCCTTAAGTTATCTCGAGAATGTGACTTAAAAGAAGTTCTGATATTTACATATGAATGAAATGAAATCTGCAACCCAGATAGATAGATAGATAGATAGATAGATAGATAGATAGATAGATAGATAGATAGATAGATAGATAGATAGATAGATAGATAGATAGATAGACAGACAGGCAGATAGATAGATAGACAGACAGATAGATAGACAAACAGACAGAAAGAAAGACAGATAGACAGGCAGACAGACAGATAGATAGACAGGCAGATAGATAGATAGACAGACATAAATAAATAAATAAATAAATACATAAATAAATAAATACTGTTGTGGGGTCACCAGTAGTGTGATAAGAAACCAATGTCGCAGTTGAGGCCATCTTCATGAGCATTAAACGTAGCTATCATCTTCTGCTCGGCCACTCTGTGTTGTTGCACATCCTGAAGTCCACCTTAGAGGATGGACACTGAAGATCCAAGGCCGAATGTCCCTGACCACTGAAGTGTTCCCCTCCCAGTCACCTTCAAAAAGCCTTAAGTTATCTCGAGAATGTGACTTAAAAGAAGTTCTGATATTTACATATGAATGAAATGAAATCTGCAACCCATTCAAAATATGAAAGACTCAACAGTAATCTAGGTTATTACAAAATATCGTTTTCATTAGATTACACTGTGATCTTTTGAAATAAAGTCTGTGCCTTACGTTCCTGCCCCACTTATTACCTGATGAAGGAGCAGTGCTCAGAATGCCGTTACTTACAAATGAACCTGTTGGACTATAATCTGGTGTTGTATGATTTTTAAATTTGTTCAGCCCACCGGCACCACCAAATCTTGATTTATATATTAGATTCAAATTCAACACAAGATGTTGGACACTATAAGACTGAAATAAAAGCAGATCAAGCAACATCCGTGGAGAGGCAGATATGCCGAAATCCACATCCCCACTATTTTGCATCTGCCCTCATTAGTGCCATTCAGGGCTTTATTTCAGAACTTCTCATATTTGTTCACTATGTGACAAAACTGCACACTTCATGGAATAGCCACACCAGCTCCACAATCTTAATTGTTTTGCGCATTTTTCAAGGTAAACAATTGGATTATTATGCTGGAGCATATGATGTGATGAACAAACATGCCCACATCTTTCCGAGAATATGTCGCAATTAGGAGAACTCTTTCTCAAACTCAGGTTGAGTAATGCTTTGTTCCCAGCTGATAGTTGACATGTTGGTGGAAGAAGCTCTTCTGAATGCATAGTCAAAAACTTGGACCAACTTTTCCATTAATATATTATTTCTATAATCGATGCATGAATCACTCAAATTGAAAAAAAAGGATCGTTTTCCCAATACATTTGTGTCTTCATTTTGTTTCTCACTTCTGAAGGGTGGTAGAAATTGGAGAACTCTTTTTAGCCATTTCTTTATTTTCAAACCGAATTTGCGTCATCAAGTAATTGTCCAATCAATTTTGATGTCTAGTGTCACTTGTTGGCATTATGTATTTCTCTGGCAGCATCTGCTCTAGCAGTTCTATACTTACATTCGTGTAATCTAAACTTTGAAATCTGCTCACTAATGTAACTTTTTTTTTGACTCGATCATCTCTAACTTTTCATTAGGAGCCACATAACTGTTCCCTATTTCCATTTCTTGATAACCAGCTTACAAACTACTTTAAATAAATTAAGTATATATAAAATAGTGAAATGAATCTGTGTGGTGTTGTAAACAGGTTTGGAAATAGGCAAAGCTTTCGCTTTGGACACTTACTTTATTCTATAAAGGACGCTGATGCCACCTTAATATTGGACCTTCTTTCATGTCTCATGAACTAACACACGTAATGATCCTTTGTACCTTCCAGATTTCCTTGATTTGTCATTATGCAAATTTCTTCTATCAAATTTCTTAATTACAATTGCCGCCCTTTAAGATCTACGTATATGTTTCTCATATATGTTGCCTGTATAACATTAGTAATAGAAGGGCTCTTTTGACTCAGTCCAAAACACTGACAAGCGATGGGCCTGGCTAGCATAGTCGGTAGAGTATGTGACGTTTATCTCAGGATTTTGAATTCGACACCCAAGCTGGGCACCCTCATTGGTGGTATGTTAGGTCAGTGGTCAGAACTGCATCCTTACAGCACCAAGGAATGCAGTTCAATTCAAGCCTTGGTTGACTATCTTTGTAGATTTCGCACATTTTCCTTATGTTTGTGTGGGTTTCCTTCAGGTGCTCCGATTTTCTGCCAAGACCAAAGATGTGCAGTTTAAGTAGATTGGCCTTGTTAAAGTGGTCTGTACTGTCTAGGCAGTGGAGGCTTCGTAAATTAACCATGGAAATTACATGTTTGCAGGGATAGCATAGGGGGTGAGTCGAGATGGCATGTTCTTCAGAAAGTTATTGTTGACTTTTTGGGCTGAATGGCCTGTTTCCACGCCGTAGGGATGCCAAAGTAGCAGACAGTAAAGTGACTATAAAACTCCAGCCAGAGAACCTAAATAAGAGATCCCTAATCAATTTTGATGTTATCTTGTACCAATACAATTTGTCTGTGACACAATTTATTAGCAAGCAAAAAACCGTTATTTTGTTTCCCATATATGTAAGATCCAATTAAATATAAAACCACAAAGAATTTACTTCGATTTCATTTTTTCACAGATTTGGAGAGACTTATTGCAGAAAGCAGTGAGTAGATATATTTTATAATTCTATGACACAATATGAACGTCGCTGAGTAGATTAACATTTATTGTGCACCTGCTGTCCTTGAAAAGACAGCAATGTCTTTCATATTCAGCATGAACAGTACACCGACTGTGCCTGGAGAGAAGCATTGCAATGAGTTTTGCACCATGCTAGTGAAGTGACTTTGTTATGGCTGTTCGTGAAATTGGCGTCTGGGGTGCTTTTCAATTTGTGTGTGGTGTTCTCGTGCGTTTATTGCCCTTCATTACTGAACCATCTGTTGGGTATGCATACTTTGAAGATAACTTTGAAATGGTTTCTGCAGTGTACTTTGCATGTTTAATGCAACGCAACAATGGGTTATTTGTGTGGAAGGAGTACGTGATAAAAATAATTAATTTTGCACAAGTCATATGGAGAGGAATTGCTTCACATAATTTCGATTTTATCTAGCATTGTTTAGCCAGGTCTAGTGGGAAAGGATTCCATCACGCTGCTATATTGTATTATATTGATATTGGCCAGATTTAGCAAATTCATTAGGTCAGAAAATCTCCACAGAACTGCCTACCTTTTATTTGCCAGTTCTGTTGTTCAACTGATCCAACACTCTCTTCTGATCAGTGGTAAATCTATGGGAAGATACTTGCATGTGGGGTGGTGGGAGTGGTAGCGGATGTGGCCATTGGATACGTTTAGCGATGGCAATGCCATTGTATGGAAATGGCAGATGTTTGTATTTTCTTTTCAGATTTGTAATTTGTGTGGCAATGGCATTCAACATGTCTGACGAGACACTTCAATTTCTACATCAGAATGTTCAGATTTTGTTACATAAGCCTGCAGATATATTAATATGTGCACAATATCTGATATTGCTGCACATGACCCTGAGTGCAGAGAACGCCAGAACTTCCAATAACATAATATCCTCAAATTAATTGTTGAAACATCAAAGCTGATGTCTTGAGTATATCCTGCAACTAAAGCCACAACCATAAAATGAGTCTGCGAAAAATAAAAACAAAATCACAAGTAAAGACGAGAAACTGCTGAAGTGCTATATGTAAATCCAAACTGGATTGAATCCCCTCAGATTCCCTTAGTCTTTACTTCTGCTTGGGAAAATTGTTGCTCTAATTCTAAACGTACCTTGCTACCGTGTCCAGTCATTCTCATCGCGAAAATCGAGTTCAAGGTGATCATTTTTGGAATATTAATATAACAGCTGACTTGCTCAAGCAAAAGAGAAAAAAAAACAAGAGAATTGTTGAGTCTTGTAAGTCAAAAATCTATTATTTTTATGTGTTGCTATCTCACACTGTTCCTTCTATGAGTTTTGTTGGGCATGTGATGCTTTTATCTATCCAGAAATGGTGAACTACACGAACTGTCAATTTCAATTCGGATCTAATTTGGCAGATGGAGGACTTAAAAAAATCGTTAGATGCCAAGACATGAATTTGAATCCATTCTCCAGATGGCACACATAAATAGCATTCATCCAAATGACAAATGTCCCTCATCACACTTTGGTGGGCTCTGTATTTCGCATAACAAAATTTTGATCATCTTTATGTTCATTTCAAAACTACCAGGCAGCTTTATTTAAAGTATTACGAACTGCAGGAAAAAAGAAATTCAATGAAATGAGTGCTTTCCACAGCATTATGAGATCAAATTTGCAGATTTCCTTTTATTGCAGAAGTCAAAAACCGTCACAGCTACCATGCAAAATATCGATGTAAAACAGATTGTTCTTGTTATCACTGCTGTTTGCATTCATTTGGGATACTCAGACAACAGAATAGTGTCTGATTAAGAGCAAATAAATAATGCTAGACTTCCATGGCTGCTAGTGTCTAGCAACCTACCCTGCCAGATATCTGCTGTTCGTCTGCAGCAGCAAATAAGTATATTCTTATAATTTCATATCCAGGTTATTGCCCGTAAGCCTTGGACGTGTAATTGAAGAGATAGATTGAAGAACAAAGGTTCAGGTGCGACGTTCACTTTGACAAACAATTATATTTTGGTCACAAATTATGATATTTCAATTTCCAATGGTCTTCAGCACCTTCCAGTTTTGTTGCTGTTCTTAAAACGATGAGTTGCAACACGATCAAGCTGAGATCAAAATTACTGTATTATATTGTCAGGAAGTCCTTAGCATTCACATAGTTGCCTCCATAATGGTGTAACAGGCTACACGACAGCATCTGTATTCAATAGAACTTGACAAATGCTGTTACCTGTGATATTTGAACTTATTCAGAGAAAGCAATACATAGAAGTGAGACGTTCTCATTGAACACGGTGTAAATTGTTCAAACTTGGAATTGCAGTGATAGACTAGGTTTTGATTTCATTGAAGTGGGAATAACGATGGAACCACTACTTCTAATTTGTACTTTAATGATCTGACATCATGCATTAATGACTATGCGAGAGTGCTGTGTTAAATTATGATTATTTGGCTGAGCATCGCTTCACACTGTCTATCTAATCGGCGTCCACATGCACATAGAGCTGTGTGGTATCGCTGTCAACTTGAAACAACAGCGTTAGTTGCACTTAGTGCTTTCCCTGGCATGTCTGACCCCTCCATTAGTTATGATTTAGAATAAATTTAAATTATTCCAATTCTTTATTTCGCTTGCTGTTCTTTACCAATAGTTGATGAGTATAATGCATTTTGCTTTTAACCCGTAGCTTGACCATTCAAATTGCATTGGCAACACAAAATCTCAAACTCACCTTTAAACTAAGAACAGTTTAGGTGATTTTCTCTGTTCCATAACAAATTTGGGACACTTTTAGGGATCTAAATCTCTAATTCCAGGTTGGTTTGGGATTGTTGGAAGCAAAGGTAGGGAGTAGTAAATATTGGAGTCTTTTACATCAGTTATTGTATTAGGTTAGTTCAAAAAGAAGTAATGTTGCTTTCAGTCACCAAGATTCCTGTGCATAGAAGTGGTTACATCGGGAGTTGAAAAATAAATGTGTGCCAGGCAAAACTTTTGGAACTGACAAAAAAGAAGTTGGAGTTCGTGTTGCTTGCTTGTGACAAAAGGATATATATTTAGTGGCAGTGTTGCAGCATTTCATATCATCAGTGATATCATTTGATGCAACGAATATGGATAAAACTTCAATTGCAAGTGAAACAGATTGATACAGAGGCATTAGGAACGGAAAAAGAAAATGGTCATGGCAGAAGTGAAAGGAGAAATGTAACAATAGCTCTGGCTGAAAATAAGAATGCGGAAATGGACATTAGATGGATTGAATTGGAATTTAAAGGAGAGGAATAGGAAAGGAACAGAAGAAGAACACATGGTGGCAGTGAGCAAATTGGAAGTTCATAATTTGGTGATTAGAGATGGAAGTCGACTTAGAAGGAGGTGAAGGTAGAAGGTAGGCTTAATCGGAAGGATAGTAATGGCGAGCTGAGTTCGGATCACTTTAAGTAATATTTTCAAGTGTTGACTAAGACTGATGAAAAGGATGCAGGAAATATATTCATTTCACTTGAGAAAGTGGTTGAAAGAAAAAATGGCTGGTGAAAATGCGAGTGCTGTTGTGTTTCAAAGCTGGTCCTTTTTCCCTCAAAGTTAGTTTGCCCTCTTTTTTATTGCAAAGGGGTTGTACAGCCCAAGCTCGAAACGGCTCAGTTGGTGCAGAGATGAATGATGTATTGGGGCCCTTTTTGTTTGCTGTAAGCCTTTGCCTGATTTTACCTTTTGTGCTCAGGGATGTGTGTATTGGGACTGTGGCATATACTTTCAGAAGAGCATCATTATGTCAGGTTTGGGTAAGGTAAGTTACACGGTATTAGATTACCCATAGTGTGGAAAAAGGCCCTTCACCCCAACAAGTCCACACCGACCCTCCAAAGCGCAAACCACCCCGACCCAGTCCCCTCCACCTAACACTATGGCAATTTAGCATGGCCAATTCACCTAACCTGCACATTTTTGGACTGTGGGAGGAAACCGGAGCACCCGGAGGAAACCCACGCAGACACGGGGAGAATGTGCAAACTCCACACAGATAGTTGCCTGAGGCGGGATTTGAACAGGGCTTCTGGCCCTGCGAGGCAGTAGTGCTAACCACTGTGCCACTGTGCCACCGTGCCGCCCATTCTGTTTTCTGTTCTTTGTGTTTCATTGTATAATTTTGCAAATCAGTTTTTTTTTAAACTTGGCAATCGACCCAACTAATTTTCACCAGAAGTGTTGTTATGATAGATGGTAAACCACTCTGCAAATTTAAACCAGCAACACAGAAAAGATTCATCCAGTGCTGTCATCTGTTAAAATTCGAGAGGCAAATAACTATTCCAAAAGTCATTATTTATCGCAAAAAATAATAAATAACAGAGAATAATTAACTAACAATGACTTGCAACACCTTTCTGTAAACCTATCTTTTACATTCTATGATACAATGCTGGTCTGATAAAGCTTCCTAATTACGATTTATGTAAAGTATAATCACTTTCCAAAGTCAGTCAGCTTTGCCGAGTATCCTCTGCAGATTTTTCTGTCTTCTTTCCTTCTTCTTTAAGACTCTGTTTCTCAGGTTGTTGATATTGAAAGGTACCTTAAAGAAAGCAAACTCTTCTGCAAGCAGTCTCTCTCTAGTTGGTGGTGTTTGGCTGCTCGTTGCCACCATGACTAACTGTTCAAACTGTCCGATACTTATACCCCAAAACATCGGGTCGTTTCATTGGTTTTAATATTTCCAACATTTAGGGTGTAGGTATGCTCGCTGAGCTGGAGGTTTGATATCCAGACGTTTCATTACCTGGCTAGGTAACATCACCAGTGGCGACCTCCAAGTGAAGCGAAGCTGTTGTCTCCTGCTTTCTATTTATATGTTTGTCGTGGATGGGAGTTCCTGGGGTTTGTCGTGATGTGATTTCCTGTTCGTTTTTCTGAGGGGTTGATAGATGGTATCTAGATCTATGCGTTTGTTTATGGCGTTGTGGTTGGAGTGCCAGACCTCTAGGAATTCTCTGGCACGTCTTTTCCTAGCCTGTCCCAGGATAGATGTGTTGTCCCAGCCACCACAAACCCCAGTAACCCCATCCAGGACAAATATATAAATAGAAAGCAGGAGACAACAGCTTCGCTTCACTTCGAGTTCACCACTGATGATGTTACCTATCCAGGTAATGAAAACGTCTGGATATCAACCCTACAGCTCAGCGAGCAAACCTAAACACTAAAACCTCAACCTGAGCTACAAACCTTGCAAAATTTTAATTTCAAACTTGATTGGAGCTTGGTATCTTGGGGCATGAAATAAGCTGATGGGCTGAATTTGAATTTACTTTTTTCTCTCAGAGCAGCCCAGTCAGTGCTAGCTGTTCTGACCAAGCGTTACACTGTTAACTTGTTCCAGATACTCTGGGCCTCTCTATATCATTGCATGCTTTTCAAGTCTCTTACAAGTACAGTACTCCGTACAGCTTCACAACATCTTTTCTGTTAAGAAAAAATGAACCATCATAAAAAAAGTTGGCGTCATTTTCCCTATTCTTTACACACATTGTTGTAACATAGAGATAACTTTAATCTAAATTCATCTTAATTTCTTCCTATATATATATATAATATATATAACCTTGAATAAATACAAATCTCAGCTAAACTTTATCAGTTAAAACCGCAATAACGCATCTCAATTACATTCTTACGACCAAAAACATGTAGAAGTTTTAAAATACATATCTGTGACATCAGGCACCAACGAAATAGACTCATATTATTGTCTTTAAAGTGATCTAAGAATGTAAGAGGAATGTGATCCGTGTAAACAACCATCTCCAAAACATTGTCCGTGACATTGGCCCAACAAGTCCACACCGAACCTCTGAAGAGTAACCCACCCAGTCCCATTTCCCTCTGACTAATGCACCTAACACTCCGGGCAATTTAGCATGATCACTTCACCTGACTTGCACATCTTTGGACTGTGGGAGGAAACCGGAGTACCTGGTAGAAACCCACGCAGACACAGGAAGAATGTGCAAAGTCCACACAGACAGTCGTCCAAGCCTGGAATCGAACCTGGGACCCTGGTGCTGTGCTAACTACTGAGCCACCGTACTGGCCTATGCTATGCTCCAAGAACATTCCGTCTGTTTTTGCAAATTCAGTTTTGTTTAATTGTAATACCAGTTTTGCTTCTTATAGTCATTCAAAGCCCTCTGCCAACTGTGCCATCTGAACTTTCCAAAGACTAAAGATCACTACATCGTCAAAATAGACAGCACGGTATGCTAACTCAGCCACAATTCTGAGGCTGTGTCTTTGAAATGTGTTGGGGGGGCGGGGGTTCTTCATTCCAAAGGGCATCACTTTGTATTGGTATAGCCCTTTTAGGGTTACAAATGCAGGAATTTCTTTCACCATCCTTGATAACTGTATCTGTAAGTAATCACTCAGTAAGTCCAACATCGTGATGCAACTCTCTTGTTTGACTTTCCCGATAAAGTCCTCCAATCTCAGAATTGGAAATGAATCCGATATTATCACAGCATTGAGCTTCTGATAATCCGCGCAAAATTGCTGAGTCCCATCCAATTTGGGAACTAAGATTGTAGGCGAACTCCACTCACTCTGGCTCGCTTCAGTGATATTCCTGTTGAGCATGGCATCCACTTCCATCTGCACCTGTCTGCCTTTGATAGGATAAAGTTGATAGGGGTGCTGTTTTACCAGAACAATAATCCCTACGTCTACTTCATGTGCAAGATAATTAGTCCTCCTGAACTGATTCTTACATATGTCCTTCTAATGTAGTAAGAAACACTTCAACTGCGTTCTTTGCTCATGAGACAGATACTTCACTAGCCTATCTCACTCCTCAAGGACTTCTTCATTTTTAACTCTGTTTTGAGGCACATCAAAATCTACATCATCTGGATTTGATTTCTCCATCTGTGGGGCAGTAACTAACATCTGTTTCTCCATTTCTTTTTCTCTAGTATAATACGGTTTCAGCATGTTCACATGACACACCCAATACTTTTCTTTTTATCTGGCATCTTTACTTGACAATTCATCTGACTCGACTTTTTCTCAATTTGATAGTGATCACTAAACGTGGATTTCAAGGGATCTCCTATCACTGGTCACAATTCTAAAACATCATCATATCGGGATAAATCCAAGTCTCAGACTGCTTCATTCTATACTGTGCCTTTTAGGTGCTGTATAGCTAACACTCCGACTCGATCTAATCTCTCCCTCACTTCCAATATATAATCTGTGTGTGAGATCTACGACTGTAGTCCTGTCAATTTTTCTTTAATTCATTTTGTAGGACCTCTCATTTCATGCCCGAATATTAACTCGAAGGGAATGTTTCTCTGATAACCTAAGTGTGTGAGAAATTCCCTTTCAATTTCAGCTTTTGGTTGTCCTTGGTTAAACGTAAACCTAACTTCTTTGCCATTTCCAAACGCACGTTTTTTTTTTTGCTTCCTTCTAAACGTTCTTGGTAACTTCGAGAAGCATCTTCAAGTACCAGAACCTTGTTAAAAATGTTAAGAGCGATTTCCCTCATTTTTCATTTAGTCAACCACAAGTCACCGAAATTAAACAAATTGTCTCACTGATATTTTATTTGATGAGCCAGGACAGTACCTTGCAAGTGTTTAAATATACTGGCCTTTTTCGTACCAAAAATCTGTTCAAATCTGCCTAAACCTCTGACTGAATCTGCCTTAACCTGTTCAAATCACGAATTAGAGACCCAATCTGTTCAAACGCTGACAACGAGACCCCAAACTATTACGATATAGGGTAAAACCCTGTGCTAATTTAAGCCATCCTGAAAAGATTCACCCAGTGCTGTAATCTGTTAAAATTCGAGAGGCAAAGAACCATCCAATAGTTACTATTTAAAGTAAATATTAACAACTTAATTTTTTAAAGATGAGCAGAGAATAATTAACCATCAACTGTTTACAACTCTTTTCTTTAAATCTAACTTTTACCTTCCCCTCAACAGTACTGATCCACTAAAAAAATCCCGAATTAGATCTCCAAGAAATATAATCCAGTTTCAGAATGAGTCACCTTTGCCGAGAGTCCTCTGCAGAGTTTTGTCTGTCTTATTATCTTCTTAAGCATTCTCTTTCACTGTTCATTGATAGAAAAAGTTATCTTTCAGAAACCAGATTTTTTTTTTTGACGAAATGACTAACTGTTCAAACTTTCAGATACTTATACCCAAAAACATCGAATCGTTTTATTGGTTTTAATAATGTCAAAATACTAAATTCAAACTTGATTGGAGTTTGGTATATTGAGGCATAATTTAAACTGATTGGCCGAATTTGAAGTGAGAATCAAAAAAAAAAAACCTTGCCAATCCAACGGAACACCCATGGGATATCCAATAACAGGATTCTTAGCAGAGGCAGTAATGCCAAGACTCGAACAAGCAGCTCTGACAACCATCCAACCCAAACTTTGAGTCTGCTACATGGTGACACCTTTGTCATCTCTAAACGAAACAAATTAGACGAAACCTTAAATACCATCAATAATATCTTTACTGGCATAAAGTTCACTAAAGCGGAGGAAAGCACCAACAAACCGCCATTCCTAGATGCAGCAGTAGAGTGAACAGCCACTGGGGAACTTCAAACCGACGTCTTCAGGAAAACAACACATACGGTCCAAGTATTGAATTACAAAAACAATCATCCCAACATCCACAAATGCAACTGCATTAAAATATTGTTTCTTCGATCCAGCACACACTGCATCACAGAGGAACTATGCAGAGCAGAGGAAAATCATTTATACGGTTATTTAAAAAGAACGGGTACCCAATGAGCACAGTCCGCCGATTTCTCATCAACAAACCCAAACAAGCAGACAAAACACGTCCAGAAACCCTAGACACTCTCCCTGTCATCGTGAACATCACAAAAATGACTGCCAGACTCCTTGGCATCATGGTAGCCCACTAACAGACTAAAGCAGCAGATAATGAACGTGAAAGATCCTATGCAGACAACAAACCAAACTAATGTTATTTATGAAATATCTTGCAAGAAAAGTAACAAACACTACAATGGAAAAAAAACAAGCAGAAAACTAACCACCAGGATACATGAACATCAACTAACCACAAAAAAACATTATCCACTCTCAATAGTATCCTTACATGTGGATGAGGAAGGAGACCACTTCGACCGGGCCAACATATCCATCTGAGGACAAGCCAAATAGAGACATGCACGAGAAATATTAGAAGTATGGCATTCCAACCGGAACTCACTGAGACTCACTGAAGATGTTCCGTATACTGGTGATGAAACATCTGAAAACAAACCTTTCAGCAGAGCATGCTAATCTACATCCAGAACCTCAACCTAAACTACAAATCGCGTCAAAACTGGCTAATAGTATAGGTAGTATAAGAGATGGTGAAATGGAAATCCATGGATGGGGTGGGGTGGCGGTGAGCTCAAATGTTTTCATCGTAATAAAATAGCCCACACGAAGTCATCACATTGGTGCTTTAGAGAAAAAAAAGTACTGCTGTGGGGAAAACAAAAAGGATAGCCTGGGATTCTGTTGAGTTATAATGAAAAGCACAGAAGAATCTAAAAAGCTGCCCAGAACGTGCAACGTTGTCAGGGTTTGGTTGTGATGAAAGGGCAAGATCTCTTTAAGGAATTTGCTTCTGTGATTAGAAGTTAATCGTATGTTTTGGGTGGAGCGGGTAAAGAAATTGAGTTTCGAAAAAAATACGGCTGCAAGTGAGTTTTGATTGTGAGAAACGAGAAGAAATTTAGTTCAGAAATAATATTGACAGAAAAGATCGGAACGTATGCATTTTATGTTAAGACTGGATGCATCCTCGGATAAAGTGAGGTTGCAGAGTCCAGTGAAAAGTTATGACGTGGTACTAGGAATAATGGAGAAATTCTCAGTTCCAGGAATACATGTTTGTTTTTCTCTCTGTGGTACTGATTTAGTTGCGTGACAAGTGGGAGAGAAGCCTACTGTGGTAGAAAAGTCAGTGGAAAATCAGGCAACTGGCATATTACAGGAATTGTATCCCGGGATTTTTCCTGACTCTGTGGTACCAAGGTTAAGGACTCACAATTTGAAACAGCAGGATGAATCAACGAATAATGCTAAGGGATTTCAAGTTCGTCAGAGGTTATCTGTTCAAACAACGGATAAGCAAGTTGACGTTGATTTCTCGGAGACTTGTTTTGATCAAATGGTTGAGAATAATAAGCAAGAACAAGTCGAATCAAGAGTGAATATATTTAGTTCAGCAAAAAAGTCAGTGAATAACAGGGAATAATTTAGAAAACTGAAGCAATTTTATCAAAAGTCAAACACAGAAGAAGAATCTGGATATAAACCTGAATGTTACTAAAATGATGTCTTGGTGTGGAAATAGAGATACTCACATATTCAGGCAGATCAAAAATCGGCAGAATTTATCAAGTTGTATTAACGTGGATTGGAGAAAGAAGCTGTTTTGGGCAGGAGATGAATGGCTAGTATGACGTCACTCAAGACAACATACAAAAATATTTTTAATGGACTGGATTGCATAAGAATGTGAATTACGCATGCCATCTGAATCAGATAGAAACTGAAGCAGAATTAGCTTTATTGTCTTCTGTATTCAAGTGAGTACAGTGAAAAGTACACAAGTCGCTGTTTATGGCACTATTTTAGACACAACGTTTCTGGGGATAGCTTCTTTAGTTACATTGATACGAAAGATAGAGAAATAAAAAGATGCACAAATGAGAATTTATGAAAATATATATAGTGAAGCAAACAAAACATGTTCAGTAAAATGGTCTTCCAACTTAGTCCATGCTGGCACATAGGCTCCCGTGTGCACTGGACCTTGCCTGTAGATCAAATCGGACTTAACCTAAGGTTTCACGATGCCTTGGAATAACGTTGAGACTGTCCACACTGAGGATACACTGGGCTAAGAGACAGCCCGATGGCTTGCTCGGAGATTGCAACGCCAAACCAAACAGACTGCATGCCGGGGACAGAGACTACCAGACAGGGCTAGCAGGCGTCCATTGCAGGCCGCTGCATCAGACCAAGAGTTCCAGGTCTGAGCTAAGGCCAGCAGTTTGCAATCTGGGATTTCCTATTCTGCAAGATCAGAGACTGGGATTTCTGAGGCCACGAGATAGCAGGCTGTGAAGTTGGAAGCTGGGACATCAGAGGACAGCAGTTCAAAGTTTGCGTGGCACTGAGGCTATGGGATTTGAGGACGAATATTCTGAATCTGGAAGGTCAGAGACGTCGATATTCAAGACTGGGAGGCTAAGAAGCACAAAACAAGACAAAGGGGAGAAAAAGAGAGAAAAAACAAAATACAATGAACAGATAGAGTTGATGAACACTTCCTTCGCCATCATCGAGGTAAATCAAAAATCTGAGGCAGCAATTAAGCAAACACCCTCAATACATTTTCCCACAGTTGAAGAACTTTTTGTAAGGGTATAAATTGATGGTGTAGGATCCATTCAAAAATCAAAAAGTGGGAATATGTGTTTGCTGACCATGAACGAATGTGTTTACTGGATCATCAGAAGTCGGTCCATTCTGCTGCACAAGGACTAAAAGTGTTGCTCAAATGTTTTAGTTGATATGAACTTCCCAGAAAGGCATAATCAGATGAATATTCTGGATCAGTGGTGCTGGGAGAGCACAGCAATTCAGGCAGCATCCGAGGACAGGCAAAATCGACGTTTCGGGCAAAAGCCCTTCATCAGGAATAAAGGCAGAGAGCCTGAAGCACTTTCTTTCTCACTGACTGTTTCTTTTCCTCTTTTTGATCTTCCCCCCTCCATGTCTCTGTCTCCATCGATCTCTCTCTCTTTGTGTATCTCTCTGTTTCTACTGTCTCTGACTCTCCCTCATTCACTGTCTGTCCGTGTCCTTCACAGTGTCTTTCTCTCGCACCATCTCTCTGTCACTTTCGATCTCTCACTGCCGTTCTCTCTCTGTCCTTCTTTCTTGTTCTTCCCCGTGTATGTCTCTCTGTCTCCCTGCTGCCTCACTCTTGTTCTCTTTCTCGCTCTTTCCCTCTCTGCCTCTCACTCTCTGTCGTTTTCTCTCTGTCACTGTCACCTCTGTCTGTCCTCCTTTCTCACTCTATCCCACTCTACACGTCTGATTGTCTCTCTCTGTCTCTTACTCTCTGTGTTACTCCTTGCCTCTGTCTCTCCATCTCTCTCTCTCACAAAACCACAAACTGTCTTTCTGTCTCCTTCTCTCACTGCTTCTCTGTGCGTCTGATTTTCTCTCTCTCACTCTTTTTTTGTCAACTTGTCTCTCTCTGTCTGAAACATGTAGTTGAAGTCAGAACCGTATATTTACAAATACCAGATTTCACAAGGTAATGATTGGACTAGGTTCCCGACAGTGTGGAAATAAGCCCTTCACCCAACAAGTCCACACCGACCCTTTGAAGAGTAACACACCCACATACATTTCCCACATTTACTCTGACTAATGTTTCTAACAATATGGGCAATTTAGTTTGGCCAATTCACATTACCTTTATATCTTTGAACTGTGAGAGGAAATCGGAGCGCCCAGAGGATCGTGCAAACTCCACACAGACAGTCGCCCGAGGTTCGAATGGAACTTGGGTCTCTGGTGCTGAGGCAGCAGTGCTAACCACTGAAACACTGTGCCTGCTTAATCCGATGAATTCTAATTCTTCAATAACAATATTATTTGGATGGATGGTAAATGATATTTTCCAGCTATACTTTGGGTAGGTTGGTACATACCTGCTGATCCATACCAACATCACACAGACCAAATGCCTGCAGGTCAGGAACAACAGCTCAGTGCTAATGTAATGGAGCCTAAAAAATTTTAATTCTTATGTATCATTGAGGGGGTGATTATCTGAAAATTGTGTTCCAGGAGGCATAAACCTAAGCTTGATTTGCAGTTTGGAAGTATCTGTGCTCAGAGACATTACGGTGTCTGCAGGGGAGTGCAGTTTTCGAATCTCCGAGTTCGCAGTGGAAAAACCTCAGCTTGCACACGCTGGTGTATTCACTGGCTAGAACAACCTCCATTATCCATCCCTAACTGTCTTTGAAATGAATATGGTGAACCGCGAATCACTGGCAGCAACTGTGGGAAGCAACCAGATTTAATGCTTTGAGTCTGTTTCCCCTTCATCACAACTGATAGCAGGAGAGAATAAGGAGTATTTAGAGTGTTGTGTGTGAGAAGGTTAGAGTTGAGCAGATAGGTGGAGGTGGAGCAGAGAGAAAGAGAGAGAGAGCTGTGTGTGATAACATAAGCCTTTAAGAGCGATTGGTTCTATTCTGTTTCTCTTCAAAGAGATGTATTCTCAAGAAGAAACAGAGTACCTTGCTTTTTTTTTTGTTATGGTCTCGGCCAGAACCCCTCATAATGTTTTAAGAAGGTAGCCGAGACTCTAACGTCTTCCTATTTTAAAGGCAGATGTAAAGTGGATATTCCCGGTTTAATGCAATTGGTCAAACCATGCGGCTTTAAGTAGAAGCTTTTTTTTTGTTATGGACTGGGCCAGAACCCCTCAAAATGTTTTATGAAGGTAGCCGAGACTCTAACTTCTTCCTATTTTAAAGGCAGATGGAAAGTGGATATTCTCGGTGTAATGCAATTGGTCAAACCATGCGGCTTTAAGTCGAACAGAAGTTAATTAAACACTACAATTGAAAAACGAACTAAAGAAAGCGAAATTTAAAATAAACTAACTATGGAACACATTAACAGAC
>NC_057746.1:21573109-21804025 GCF_004010195.1 Chiloscyllium plagiosum | reverse complement strand
GCCCTCAGACCCAACCCCTCCAACCGCAACAAGGACAGAACGCCAATGGTGCTCACCTTCCACCCTACCAACCTTTGCATAAACCAAATCATCCCCCGACATTTCCGCCACCTCCAAACAGACCCCACCACCAGGGATATATTCCCTCCCCACCCCTCGCCTCCTTCCGCAAAGACCGTTCCCTCCGTGACTACCCAGTCAGGTCCACGCACCCCTACGACCCACCCTCCCATCCTGACACTTTCCCCTGCCACCGCAGGAACTGTAAAACCTGTGCCCACACCTCCCCCCTCACCTCCATCCAAGGCCCTAAAGAAGCCTTCCAAATCCATCAAAGTTTTACCTGCACATCCACCAATATCATGTATTGTATCCGTTGCTCCCGATGTGGTCTCCTCTACATTGGGGAGACTGGGCGCCTCTTAGCAGAGCGCTTTAGACAACATCTCCGAGACACCCGCACCAATCAACCAAACCGCCCCGTGGCTCAATATTTCAACTCCCCCTCCCACTCTGCCGAGGATATGGAGGTGCTGGGCCTCCTTCACCGCCGCTCCCTCACCACCAGACGTATGGAAGAAGAACGCCTCATCTTCAGCCTCAGAACACTTCAACCCCAGGGCATCAATGTGGATTTTAACAGCTTCCTCATTTCCCCTTCCCCCACCTTATCCTAGTTTCTAACCTCCAGCAACAATATCCCCTTGACTTGTCCGGACTTGTCCGACCTACCTTTTCCACCTATCCACTCCACCCTCTCCTCCCTGACCTATCATCTTCATCTCCTCCCCCACTGACCTATTGTACTCTATGCTACTCTATCCCCACTCCCACCCTCCTCTAGCTTACCTCTCCACGCTTCAGGCTCTCTGCCTTTATTCCTGATGAAGGGCTTTTGCCCGAAACGTCGACTTTGCCTGTCCTCGGATGCTGCCTGAATTGCTGTGCTCTTCCATCACCACTGATCCAGAATCTGGTTTCCAGCATCTGCAGTCATTGTTTTTACCTCATTATCAGATGAAGGTCAACCATTAAAGCAAAACAATTCAAAGACGTTTCTGATATCTTTGAAATAATAATAAAACCATATAAATCCACTGCTCACTCTCCAAAATCGCATGGAACATTACAAAAGGAGCAGGAGTGGACACGGGACTATTGGGTAAATTAGGATTTATATTTGGGTGGTTGCTTTACCTGGAACTCTACTCTGGTAGTGTTTCTCACCGTACTCCTCCTCAAACCAATAAAAAATAATCTGTGTGCCAGGTTGGTAAGGTGACCATTTTTTTTTCAGATTCTCAGTAGGCTCCCTGAGAATTTAGAATAGTGGGAATGAAGATTAGGGCATTTCATTGTTTCTCCTGCTAACACATTGACAATCACGTTTTTGCGACCTGCGAAATGCACAATTGTCAAATTAAATGGTTGCAACAGCATTTAAACAGTCTGGCATTTTTGTCGTTAAATGTTTCCACAAGTGTCAAAGGTTTCTGATCAGTGTATACGATTGTCTCAGATGCATTGTTGGTAATATAAACACTTCAATGTTGTACGGCCAACAACAAGCTTAATGTCTCTTTCTCCATCTTTGAATATTTCTGTTAATGAACGTTCAACTTCCTGGAAAAATATCCCCTCGTCATCCTCCCGCAAGTGCAATGCACTGAAACTCATATCACTGGCAACAACAGCCACTTTGAAAGGATTGGTGTAATCTGGTGTGGCTAATGCTGTAGCAGTTGTTAACACAATTCTGAGGCTGTCAAATGCCTCTTGATAGTCCGCTGTCCACTGAAACTTCTTGACACTTTTTTAAGCAATTCAGCGAGAGGAGCAGCCACACTGATAATGTTCGGTACAAATTTTCGATAGAATTCATTAAACCTCAGAAACTCAGTTCTTCTTTTTAATCAACAGTGTGAGAAATCACCCAATTACTTTCGTTTTGTATCCCGTGGGTCCATTCGTCCATATCCAATATCATCACCCAGGAAGTTGATTTGGCCTTTGGTAAATTCACTTTTAGCTAGGTTTACAACCAAGCCTACCTTCCAATGCCGATCGAACAACTCTGATACATACTGTAAGTGCTCCTGCAATGAGTGACTAAAAATCATCAGGTCATCAATATAGATTACACAGTTGGATAACCTGGCAAAGACCTTAATAGTCAGTCTCTGAAATGCGGCTGGAACATTTATCCTATCAAATGGCATGACTTTGAACTAATATAGTCCATTTGGCGTTACGAAAGCCAAAATTGCATTTGCTCTCTCTTACAGGGATACTTGCCAGTAGCCTCTGAGCAGGTCCAACTAAGAAATGTAAATTGCTTGTCCCGCTTTTTCGACACAGTCCTAAAATTGTGCAATTGGAAATGCAGTATTTGTAACGACATTGAATTTGCAATAGTCCACACATAGCTGTTGTGTACCCTCTGGCTTTGGCATCATGACTTTGTGTGAGCTCCAGTCACTGCAACTCAATTCGATTATGCCATCTTGGAGCATAAGCTCTACCTCCTTCAGAACCTGTTCCAACTTTAGAGGTTTATACATATAAGGATGTTGCTTAATCGAAATTGCATCTCAGAGAGTACATCATGCACAGTTAGGTTAGTACTTCCCAGTTTATTACCGCATATCTCCCCACGTGATAGTAATAATTCTTTCATGTCATTTCATTTTTTTTGTGGAAAGTAACTCAATTATCAACAACTTTCTGCATTGTCCAATTTGATTTGAGGAATGTCCAATTCAGAATCATCTTAGCTTCGTTCTTCCTTCTGTGCTGCAATCATGAACACCTTCTTCAGTACTTTCTTTCCTTATCAAAATACCTTTTGAGCATAATAACATGACACACTTATGAGATTTCTTATGCAGCCAAGTAGTTCATCTCACTGCATTTTTCTCAATTTGATGAGGTCCACTAAATCTGGTGTGTAAACCGTCTTTGCATTTTAGTCCATGTTTTCCTCACCCCTAAGTGACCTGCAACTGGTAGCTCATGTGGTACACGCAGTATCTCCTTTCTATAGCCTACTGCCAAAAAATATTGATGAAACTGCCAATTTCTTACTTGCTTGAATGTTTGATGGTCTCTATTTCCGCTTTAAGACAGCATTTGTTAAGTAATAAAATACAGGGATGCATTTACGTACTTTTTCTGTAAATGCCATTTTTGATATAACTGTTTTATCTTCTCATAATTCAGCTGTAATTCAAATGGTTTAGCAGAGCTGAAGACACTTGCATGTTTACATATTTAAAGTTTCACTGTTCCACATATCTGATCAAAAAGGTCACAGATAACGCTATGTCAGCTTCCTTATCTGTGTCTTTTGATCTCTTCTGCTTCAACTTGTGCCCGTGTCATCTTGGGCTCACACAACCAGGGAAATTCCAGGATAAACAATTTTCTGTGTCTTCAGTTTCCTGTGTTTCCGCTGGCTTTTCACCTAGAGGCAGCATCACACTTACCAGTGAATCAGCTGTATCATTTGCAGGGACAAATTGTATTCCTGGAACTGAGAGTTTTTCAGTACTCCTTCCATAAATTCTCTACCGTTCTCTTTACTCTCTAGCCTCACTTTACATAACTGAGCACTTTTTGCCTCAACATGAGTTCTGTTAAAAGTATCTTTTCTGACAATAGTCCCTCAGGAGTACACATCTCCTCAAACTAAAGCATTAGAGACTGAAAGGATCCTATTACCTTTAATATTGTAACCTCCTTCCCTACTACTCCTGGCCTATGTGAGTAAACTTAACCCTTGCAGGTCCATTTTTAAGCAGATCTGCCACTACCTCGTTAATCAACTTTGGATCATCTTGTACACTCTGAGACAGTTGTCTAACTTCCCTTGTGTTTTTTTGTTATTACTAGTCCAACAAAATATCCAGGCTTGTCTGGTTTTCATACATCTGGCTTTCTCCGAGTCCAACAAGACTATGATTTCTTGTGGCCCACTTTATTTCAATGAAAACAGTGGAGGTTTTTTAACTTCTTTGTCTCCCTCAGGGGTTTTTCTTTTTACCCTGTGGTAAGTTAGCCTTATGATCGTCACTGTGATCCACCATTCCCATTCTAAGTGAGGATTTCTCTTTGCCACACTTACTGTCCATCATCGACTGAAATTGATTATGGAAAACAAACAGCGTTTCCTGGCCCAGTTCATAATCATCAGCCACTTCAATTGCTGACCTAACCGTTACAACTCTCTGCTCTTCCGCATGAGTTCGCACTTCATGAAGCAGTAAATTCATGAATTCCTCCAAAATGATTACCTTTTGAAGGGCATCATAGGTTTCCTCGACTTTTAAAGCTCTTCTCCATCAATCGAAATGACTCTGTTTGATCCTTTAAAACTGAATGTCGATTTGACAACGGTCCCTACTTAGATTCCAGAAAAGCTGTCTAACGGTCTCTGGTACAAGCTCCTATGCACCTTAAATTGCTTTTTTTCACCTCCTCATACTCCCGGATAACGCCTCTGATATTGATACGAATGCATCAACAGCCCTACTTACAAGTTTCGTTTTGATCAACAAAACCCACATTGCCAGTGGCCACTGCATTTATTACACTGCCTTTTCAAATGAAATTTAAAAGAAAAATGCTTCCACATCCTTCTCATCAAATTTAACAATGATTGAACATACTTAGACAATTACTCACTAGGCATCTGACTACCAGAGGCTTGTTCATTTTCACTCTCTTCCACACGAAGATTACCCTCAACCTTTATCGCCAGCCTTTGAAGCTGACTTTCCTTTTTAAGTGTCAGTTTTTGAAGTTCGAAAACTCTCTCTTTTTCTCTCTTTTCTGTTGCTCTCTATTTTCTCTCTCTGTTTTGCTGCTCTCGCTTTTTTCCGTCTCTTCTGCTGCTCTCTCTTTTTCTCTCAGTTCTGCAGCTCTCTCATTTTCCTCTCTTCTGTTTTTAATCCTGACTCGAACTGTTCCATTTCTGCCTCCATTTCCTTATCTCACGCCTCTAACTCAAACTGCTTCATTTGGCATTAATTCTTGACATCTTTTTAGATTCTGATGGTTTCTCCAGCAAGTTTCAATGCTGATCTGCTGCTGTAATTATCTCCCCTTTTCTCACAGAATTCGGCTGTTCCTATTCCAGCTTCTCTTAATTCCTGCAAAGTTGTCTTACTGACTGTTTGCAAAATTTTCAAATTCACCTCAACCACATCCAGAAAAAAAATGGTGACTGAAACAGCCATTCCTATACGAAGTTTTGTCTACCCAATCAAACCAACATCCGAATCAAAGACACTAGCACCTACCACTCGAAGTTTAATTTCCTGCAAGGAGCACCAGTCTGTTATAGACTTGGCCAGACGACTCAAAACATTCTTAAGCAGGCAGCCAATACCAATAATTCTGTAAGTGTACAGCAATAATTATCCGGGTAATATTAGCAAAATTGGCTACCAGATTTTAAAACAGACAAAATTTATTCATAAAATTATACAATGAAACACAAAGAAAAGAATAAAGAACCCCTACAGAACTCAGTCCATCAAAATTAGACTTCAGTATCCTGTTCTGAACATAGGCAACATTCCCAATCAGCAAACTCCGTTTCAAAACCAATATAAATGGACGACAATCTCACAGGTTGAATTTGAAGGGCAGAAAGACAGAGATAAAATTTCCGCACACCTCACTGTTGAACTCCTCACCAGTTCGAGACTGAACTAAACTGCTCAGCTAGAGAGATGAACACTCCCCTTCCATTATGCAGGTCACTTCTGAAACATAAGAACTTTGGCCTGAAGTCATATCTTTTTACATATACGCAAAAGGCTTCTCAAAATCCTTTTCACCTCTGTACAAAATTAGACTGATTGGAGCCCAGCCTGGTTTATTACCCCTCTGAAAGAACTCAAGGACTTACTATCCTTGAACCAAGAAACAGCTTTTAGAGAGAGAAAAAAAAACTAGCTTTGTGACAAGCTGTAAAAACTCTGGTGCAGCCACATTTGGAGATTTGTGCACAGTCCTGCTAACTAGAACAAGGACATTTTGGTTTACTTTCAGTCGCAAATGTTGTTGGGTTTCAGCAGGGTTTGAAGGCAGTGAATCTCTCCTGACTGTAATTTATCCGTCTTGAACTACTTCAGTTGCATGTAAGATCGCTCTGTTTTCTGAATTTGCCTTTTGCCATGTGTATGCTTAGGGGAATGTTACGACTTTGGAATAGTTAATGATCAGCAGTAAAATACTCCATTAATCTGTTAAGTTTTCGATGCGAATTAATTTCTCCCAAGTGCCTCTTTCTAATCCTACATTTACGTATATTGCCCGAAGAGATTGTGGTTTGCTTAATGTCGGGCAGTTTGACGAATTGAGTTGGATCTGTGACATAGTTACTCGATTTCCTGTCAGAATAATGAAACAATATTATTGATAATTACAGGCCTGATCCTTACTAAATTTGGGGCAATTGTGGGAATCAAGTCTTCCATCCCAGGTTGAATTTAGAACTATTGCACTCAAAGGTAGCGAGTAGCAAGATTTTATATATGAGCTGAATTCGGTTGAATTAAACAGGATGTGCCTTGTGTAATAACGATTCCTTCAGTCATGAAGAGTTTTCTGGGCGTGGAAGAAGTCACTCCGGGGGTTTTAGATAACTTGAGAAAGGCGAAGTCCTCCGAAGCTCCAAGCAATCTAAAGTTCGAGTTGTCTGTAACTCTGAGAAAAGGGGTAATAGTTGTGGGAATCCTACAACATTTACAATTGCAAGGAATGGATCAGAATCTTTCGAAATTACTAAAAGTCTAATTGAAAATGAAGTCTGAACATGAAAAGGAAGTGAAACAGTTTGAATAATGTTTGAAAGCATAGGAAAAACACAAAGAAAGAGAAGGGTTTGCGCTGGAAAAATTAGAGGAAAACATAACCCTCTATGAATAAAAGGCGAAAGAGAAAAAATAAAAACAGAAAGAGAAGACAAGAAAGGCATGAAGAGAGAGTTTCAATTTCAGTGTTGAGCAAGAGAGAGGAAAATCGACTTAAAAGGGCGGAGCTGAAAGTAGAATTTTGAGTTAGTGAGGAATATAGCGATGACGAGCCAACCACCCCGAGCCAGATGTTACAGCGGGGTTTTGATTTAGAATTGCAAAGCATTGCTTTTATTCAAAGTAAACGGTGGATAAGTTATATTCATTTAATTTTGGAAAGTGGCTAAACAAATCCAATGGTTGGTGACTGTGCGGGTATCGTCTATACAAACAAATTTCGGAGATCAACCTCATTGGGGAGTTGCACCACTCTCAGAGGAGATACTTGGGAAGTAAAATGAGTTGAAAAATGCCATCTTTGGTTTACGAGCTAATATCAGAAGCTAACAGACAACGTTTCATGAATCAAAGGAGGGACCCTGGACAAACGTGCATTGAGATTGAAAGAATGACACGAAGTAATTTTGATAGTCGCCTAAGAGCATTGAAAATACAGAGATGATTATTTTGGAAGAGATTAAAATTCACTTCCCAAAGTAATGAGAACTCATGTGGAGAAGCAGACAGGTAAACTGCAAGATTAGCAGCGAAAGTAGCGGATGATTATCAATATGTGTATAAATCATATTTTGTCTTCTGATATCCACTTCAATCTGTGAGAATGGGAAAAGGGAGAAAGTGATATCCTCGGATACTGAGGGAAAGTTATATCTCATTGAAGACAGAAACGATAGTTTACCACGTGTTAAAAGGAATTTCACGACGGAAAAATAGAAGTTTAAAATCTCAGCTGTTTTTGCCATACCATAATGAAGTAGGCCACATGAAGTTGTAGTGCTGGTGGTTTCCAAAGAAAGAACGAGCAGTATTATGTGGAAAACATAATAAGTCAGTGAGTTTCCTTAAAGTGGAAAATGAAAACATCGTGGAAGTTAAAAAGCTGCATAAGGTTGTGCAACTGATTATGAGTTCATTGCTAAGAAAGTGCCAGATCACTTCAAAGAAATTCCTTCCAAGAGCACAGTTTACTCAAATATGACTATAGGAACCGGTAATGAAGTTAATCTATTAAGAGATCATGGAAATAGTCAGTCTTTGATTTCAAGAGATGAGGAGAAGCATGATTTAGAATGAGTGTTGCCACAAAAGGTCTTATTATTCTAAATGCATAGTGAGAAGTGGAGAGGTTCATTCTAATGGGTAAGTTCAGAGACTCCGGTGAAAAGTGGTAAACTTGTTGTAGGAGTATATAGAGAACTGATCCGTTCCAGGAATCCGATATATTCTTTTTAATGATATCATTGGATGACAGGTGATAGTGAAGCCTATTGTTTTTGAAATGCCAGTGGACAATTGGGTAACTGTGGTATAACAGGATGTGTATCCTACGATTTTCCTGATTGTGTAGTAAAAATGTCACGAAAGCACAGTTTGAAACTGAGACAGAAACCACAGAATTGAGGTTTTTTTTAAAGTTTATTTCCCATTTATCATTGTCTATGTTTGATAAAATGGTTAAGAAAAGAAAGCTGAATAGATTGAGAACAAAATTGATATTTTTAGTTTGGAGAAATTAAAATATTACTGCAGAAAGATGAAAAAGTAAAACATTTGTATCAGAAAGCGTACATAGATGAAGAATGTGAGAGTATCAGAGAATGTTGCTAACTTAGAAGTGACAAAACTAAGATTATTACATGTTCAGGTGGATGAGAAATTGGTATACATTCGTCATGTTTTATTATTGGTGAGTTACCGAAAGAAAGTATTGCAGATCGCAGATGAATTACCTATCGACTGTCACTTGCAATTAAGGAAAACTGAAGCCTAATTACAAAATGATTTTCTTTGGCCCGGGTTGCATAAAGATGGGGTTGAACAGACTTTACATGTCAGATAATTGGAAAACTTGAGGCAACGGTAAAACCAGAACTCTTAATACCCATTCAGCATTTGAGGACTCCTTTAGAAGGGTCTTAGTTGGACCGCTACCTGAAACAAATGTTATAATCAGTATTTCCTGACCATAATTGACGTGTCCACTAGATTTCCAAAGGCCCATTCCATTCTGTCGGATGATGGATAAAAGGAGTGTCGAAGAATTAGTTTTTCTTTTAACTAGATACGGATTACCAACAGATACACCAGCAGATCAAGAAAAAAACATTTTATGCAAATGACTCAACGAGGTTATGGATAGCTTGGAAATAACACAATTGAAATCCACTGCGTTTCATTCAAACTTACAGTGAGCATGAGAACAGTGTCACCAAATTACTCAAGGAAATTATGAATGGATTGGAAGTAGAATAATTGAAATCGGTCAGAATTTTAGTGAGCATTAGAACAGTGTCATCAAACCCTAAAGACTATGTTGTGACCGTATCTTCAAGAGTATGCAGCTAAAGGAATCCTTTCGTACATTTTGCAGTTCTGGATACACAAAATGCATGTACCAAATTCAATCCATTTGTATTAGGTATTGGGCGTGAGGTGAGAGGATCACTGAAGATAATTAAGGAGAAATTCAGGAGTTAGCTTTCAGAAAGAACACATTTGGACAATGTATCAAAATTTAGGAAAATAATAGATATCGCATATGTGTTTGAAATTAAAAACAGCATAGCAAGGAATGAAAAAGGAAGGATAAAAGAAATCGAAAGTCCTCGATTTTTCTATTGTACATACGGCATTAGTGCTACTTTCAGTGGTACTTTAATCTTTAAAAACAAAGATGAGAGAAACGTATCAAATCAAAAGGAAGTTGAGTCAGGTCATCAGATAGAAAGAAATCTTACAGTATGTCATGTGAATAGAGTCAAAAACTATTTTGACAGAGATGGAAAACAAACGGACAGTGTGATACTGGTTACAACACAAAGTGATGCTGTGTTGGAAATTCCTCAAATTAAATTGGACAATGAGGAAGTTCTCAAAAACTGACAAATTATTCACATACCTTCCGGAGAAAAAAATGAAATGTACTGAAAGATTAATTATAGCGAGTTTTGAGAAGATTTGTACATCACGTTGAGGTTCTGGATCTAGGTTTGCTCGCTGAGCTTAAAGGTCCGTTTTCATGAGCAATGGAGTGAACAGCCAGTGGGGAACTTCAAACCAGCGTTTACCGGAAAATAAGACATATTGATCAAATGCTGAACTGCAGAAGCAATCGTCCCAACAACCACAAACAAATCTGCATTAGAACATTGTATCAACGAGCCACCATACACTGCAGCACAGAAGAACCACGAAGAGCAGAGGAAAATCACCTATGCAATGTATACATAAAGAACGGGTAACCAATGAACACGGTCCGCCGATTTCTCAGGAACAAACCCCAACGAGCAGACAAAACACGTCCTTAACCACTCTTCCCTACATCAAACCATCTCGGAAATGACTGCCAGACAATGCAGACCTCTTGGCATCATGGGAGCCCAGAAACCCACCGACACCCTAAAACAGCAAATAATGAACTTGAAGGACCCAACACAGACAATAAGGAAAACTATCGTCATTTACAAAATACGTTGCAGGAACTTTAATGAACACGACATTGGACAAACAAGGATAGAACATAGCCACCAGGGTACATGAACGTTAACTAGCCACATAAAAAAAAGACTTGGCCTACTCTCAATCGTATTCTTACATGCTGAGGTAAAAACAATGACTGCAGATGTTGGAAACCAGAGTCTCGATTAGAGTGGTGCTGTAAAAGCACAGCAGTTCAGGCAGCATCCAAGGAGCAGTAAAATCGAAGTTTCGGGCAAAAGTCCTTCATCAGGAATATTTCTTACATGCTGATGTGGAACGAAACCACTTCGACTGGGGCCACACATCATCCGACAACAAACCAAGCAGAAATGTGCACGAGAATTCTGGAAGCATGACATCCCAAGCAGAACTGTATCAACAAACAAATTGATTTGATCCCATTTACCACCAACTGAGAGAAAGAACAGGAATTGACATCGCCGACCCAAGGAAACCTTAACTCCTAAATAGAAATTGGTCCATGTAGCCAGTACTTCATCCGAAGGCTCACTGATGATGTTACGAAGTATGGTGATGAAACTGGTGATGATCTGAAAATGAAATTTCCAGCTCAGCGAGCAATACTACATCTGGATTAATTACAATCATATTGGGTATAACTTAGTATAAGCGTGAAAGCACTAATTTGAATTATGCATAATGTAAATATATGATATGCTGCTCCATTTGCGGAGACTTACCCTTTAAAATCGGCACATGTTCGAAAGTATACAGAATGCATGCTGAAATACAATATAATCAGTGATTTGTAGTGAGTGAAGGTCACCCATAATAATGGTGCTAGAATCAGATTTTTCCGCAATGATTTTGTGTGGACTGTCAAAAGCCAATGGGATTGCATAATCTGATTCATATCTTCTTCCAAGTTTGGAAGACTGTATTGTAACGTACAACAAACAACTGATATATCAAGTTGAATTACTTTGCAAATACGGACAGTTACCTTTTTCTGAAAGAGTGAAGTCAATATCCACTATAATGAAACATAATGGACAGTATAAATTAAAGGTCATGCCATTTGGTATGAAAACAAATCCCAGCCGAATTTCAAAGGTGAATCAACGAAGTCCTTTCCTGGATTATTCAACTGTGAGGTGTATATTGATGATCTCGTGATTTTTAAGCAAAGATTTAGTTCACAAAAGCCCGAGCCAAATTCCTGGATCATCTCCTTGAACAGGGAGAGATGGCCCCACTCGACGTGAAAACAAAGGTTATTGGGGATTTTCCATACTATCGATGAATTTGGCGGGAGTATGTATCCTGGAAATGATTGCCTGCATTGTACGTTCATCCCTGATTTTGGTAATGTGGTTTCTCTGCTGACTAGCTCATTGAAGAAAAACAGCAACTTTCAATTTATTGTGGACCATCAGAAGACATTTGAAAGCCTGAAAGTTGCTACACTGTTAGTCACAACCAATTAAACAAGACCATTCAATGTGGCTATGGATCACCATCAAATCAGCGGATGAAGGGGGTGCAGTGGTAGTTTGGTGCATTGACCTCTATACCGCTGAAGACAGACGCCAATCCGACGACACTTCCTCTTACCGCCCCTACGACCATGACCCCAACCAACATCGCCAAACCATCATCTCCCAGAGCATACAGAACCTCATGACCTCAGGAGATCTCCCACCCACAGCTTTCATCCTCGTCGCACGGGAACCCCGCACCGCCCAATTCTACCTCCTTCCCAAGATCCACAAGCCTGACCACCCTGGCCGACCCATTGTCTCAGCATGCTCCTGCCCCACCGAACTCATTTCTGCATACCTCGGTATTTCCCTATCCCTCTTAGTCCAGTAACTCCTCACATACGACCAGACACCACTCACGCTCTTCACCTCCTCCAAGACTTCCGTTTCCACGGCCTCCAACGCCTCATCTTCACCATGGACATCCAATCGCTCTACACCTCTATCCGCCGTGACCAGGGCCTCCATACCCTCCGTTTCTTCCTCTGTCGACGTTCCCAAGAGCATCCTTCAACTGACACTCCCATTCGTTTGGCTAAACTGGTCCTCATCCTTAACAATTTCTCCTTCGAATCCTCGCACTTCCTCCAGATCAAAGGTGTAGCCATGGGCACCCGTATGGGCCCCAGCTATGCCTGTCTCTTTATTGGCTATGTATAAAAGTCTATCTTCTGTAATTACTCCGGCACCTCTCCCGCTTCTTCCTCCGCTACATTGATGACTGCATCGGCAACACCTCCTGCTGCCGAGAGGAGGTTCAGCAGTTCATCAACTTCACCAACATATTCCACCGTGACCTTAAGTTCACCTGAACCATCTCTGACATCTCACTCCCCTTCCTTGACCTCTCCATCTCCATTAATGATGATTCGGAGATGCCGGTGTTGGACTGGTGTGTACAAAGTTAAAAATCACACAACACCAGGTTATAGTCCAACAGGTTTAATTGGAAGCACACTAGCTTTCCGAGCGACGCTCCTGATTGTAGACCATCAGAAGACAATCACCTGATGAAGGAGCGTCGCTCCGAAAGCTAGTGTGCTTCCAATTAAACCTGTTCGACTATAACCTGGTGTTGTGTGATTTTTAACTCCATTAATGATGACCGACTTGAGACTGACATTTTTAACAAACTCACCGACTCTCACAGCAACCTGGATTACACCTCTTCCCACCCTACCTCTTGCAAAACTGCCATCCCGTATCCCAAATTCCTCTGCCTCCACCGTATCTGCTCCCAGGAGGACCAGTTCCACTATAGAATACACAAGATGGCCTCCTTCTTTAGACACCGCAATTTCCCTTTCCATATGGCTAAAGATAATCTCCAACACAACTCATCCATATCCCACACCTCCGCCCTCAAACCCCACCCCTCCAACCGTAACAAGGACAGTTTATGTGAAGGTTAGTAGAGTTGAAGGTCCTCACCTTCAACTATACTAACCTTCACATAAACTGCATCATCCGCCGACATTTCCGCCACCTCTAAGCATACCCCACGACCAGAGATATATTTCCCTCCCCTCCCCTTTCTGCTTTCCACGAAGACCACTACCTGGTCAGATCCACGCCCCGCAACAACCCACCCTTCTGTCCTAGCACTCTCCCCTACCTCTGCAGGAATTGCAAAATCTGCACCCACACCTGCTCCTTCACCTCTATCTAAGGTCCCAAAGGAGCCTTCCACATCCATCAAAGTTTATCCTGCGCATCCACCAATGTCATTTATTGTATCCATTGCTCCGGATGTGGTCACCTCCATTTTAGGGAGACTGGACACCTCCTCGCAGACTAGTTTATGGAACATCTCCGGGACACCCGCACCAATCAAACCCACCGCCCCGTGGCCCAACATTTAAACGCCCAATCCCACTCTGCTGAGGGCATTCAGGTCCTTGTCTCCTCAAACGCCACTCCCTCACCACCTACGCCCGGAGGAAGAACACCTCATCTTCCTCCTCGGAACATTTCAACCCATGGACATCAATGCGGACGTCACCGGTTTCCTCATTTCCCCTCCCCCATCTTACCCCAGTTCCAACCTGCCAGCTCAGCACCATCCTCATGACGTGTCCTACTTGCCAATGTTCCTTCCACCTGTCCGCTCCACCCTTCTCTCTCACCTATTAACTTCATCCCAACCCCCATCCACCCATTGTACTCTTTGCTACTTTCCGCCACCCTCCTCTCTGACCTATCACCTCCACCCCACGCCCATTCAGGTATTGCACTCTTTGCTACCTTCTCCCCAGCCCCATCCCCATTTACCTCTCCACCCTGGAGTCTCCCTGCCTCCATTCCTGATGAAGGGCTTTTGCCCGAAACTTCGATTTTCCTGCTCCACGGATGCTGACTGACCTGCTGTGCTTTTCCAGCACCACTCTAATCAGGACAGAAGGTCGCTATTGATTTGGGTTATCAACTTACGTGTTGTACTCTTGCATGAATACGACATTAAGATAGAAAGATAAATGGGATTTTTTTCGTAAAATTAAACAATTATCAATGGAAATATTCCACGGTTGAGAATGAAATCTTCAGCATTGTGCTGGCATTCCACTTTTTCCAAACTTGTGCTGCCAGTTATTTGCCTGAGACAATTATATACACCGATCATATCCGGTTTAAGTTTTAAAAGAAATTTAAGGGCAAAACTTCCAAACAGTTTGGATGCAGTTTATTAGAACCGCCTCTCAATTTGAAAATCATGGAAATGGCAGAATGAGAGAACAAAGTTATCAATGTGACGTCGTGACTTTTATTAAAAAGATTGGAAATGTTCAGTGGCAAAAAAAAAAGACGAAATAGTCTTCAGTCGTGAGTATTTGCATGCTTACAATCAATATAATGCATATATAGCAGAGTAGGAAAAAGTGAGGAATGTAGTTGCTGGAGATCAGATTCGAAAAATGTAGCGCTGGAAAGCAAAGCAGGTCAGGCAGCATCCGAGGATCAGGAGAGTCGATGATTCGGGCATAAGCACTTCGTCAGGAAAATAGTGTCTATAGTGAGTATGGTAAAGACATCAAACTTGGGTTTTTATTTTAAATTGAAACATGTATATATTTTTTGGATAAATTTAGTGGGGGGAGTTGTCGCAATGCTCCGATTTTAAGAGGTTATTTTGTTTTTCGAAGAAAGATTTTAAGACAGACGTGTCGTGCTGTCTCTTTGGTAAGTCAGTAATGTATCCAGCTTTTGAGTCCTTGGGTTTCTTTCAAAGGTTGCAACAACAAAAGCAGCCCAGTTGGGTGCTATCGAGCTTTTACAGAACTAATGTTTTAGTTCTTTTTTTTCAACAGCTGTTGTGGCTAGGATCTCAGAAGGATTTAGGCTAGTCTTAATATATTTTGAGCGAGTCTGATGTGGTAAATAACAGTGCATCAAACGAATCTATCAAAATCAATGCATTTGAATTCGTTTTTGTGCATGCAGTGAGATAACCACAGAAACTAACTAAGGAAAAGTTCAAAGTCAGAGTTCGGAGAAAAATTGTATCAAATTTTAGAGAAAGATTAAGTAAAATAACTGCTATAGCTGTATAGCATTTAAAAGTAGCACAACATGTGATGAGACAAGAATATGTAATTTTCATTGTGGAAATAAATTGTTAGTGTAACTTCCAGATTAAAGTGAACATTTGAAAGGAAGGTTTAGCGTGACTCATCAAATTGAAAGGTAATATTTGAAAGGGACGCTCGATAGAAGTCGTGGGAAAAGTGCATGTGTAATTTGTTACAACACAGGGTGAAGAACGAAGTTCAGACGAATCTGACTTGAACGTTCCTCACATTAAAATGGATAATGACAAAGTACTTAAAAATTGGGATAAATTATTGAGCTGCCTTCCAAAAGAAAATCGAAATGACCTAAATGAGTTATTGCCATTATGATGGGAGATATGTGGTACAAGATGGGTGGAACTAATCGTAATTGCACATAACGTAAATGTAGGAAGCGCTGTTCAAGTTAACCAGCATCATAGTTGCCTTAAACCTCCAAAGTTGGCACTAGTTCACCAAACAGATAGAATACATGCAAAAGTACAACCTAATCGAAACAGGTTAAAGCAACTGGAGATCATACTTAACAATGGTGCAAAACTAAATGGTATTCAATGATTATGTGTGGACTATCGCAAAGCCAATGCAGCTACCAACCGTGATTCATGTATTATGTCACTTTTGAGCACTGTGTTGCGAAGGAAGGACAAGGTAATTTTAATTGTGGGTTAGACTTACTCATTGATTACTGGCACGTACCTATACCAAGAAATTGAGAATGTTTTCATTTTGTGATAACGATGGAGTTGTACAGGTTTGAAGTCATGCCATTTGGTATGAAAAATGTACCAGCCGTATTTCAAATATCAACAATAAATTAATTTCGAGATTACAGAGTGGAACAGTGTTCTGCAATGACCTAGTGATGTTTCATCACATATGGATGGAACACTTTTGGCATCTATCGAAATTGTTCAATGACTGTCTGGAGGTAGGCTTCGTGATAAACACGTCTAATTGTGTGTTTGAAAACGCCCACGTCACATACCTGGACCATGCTATTGGACATGGTTACACGAACCTGAAGCACGTGAAAACAAAGGATACTTGTGAGTTGTCGTACCACTGACAAAGAGAGCAATACTACCATACCAGGAATTGAGTTTTTTTATAAATTAAAATATGATACATAATTTTCGCCATTTGGTTGTACCCCTGACTGATCTATTGAAGGTGAGAAGAAAACTCAGTGAACAGTAGACAGTTAAAAGACATAAGAACAGAATAAGTAGGGGCAAGAGAAGGCCACCTGGCCCTTGGAGCCTGCTCCGCCATTAAGTAAGGTAATGGCTGATCTTTTAGTGGTCTCAGCTCCACTTAACCACCTCTCATCATATCCCTTAAGTCATTTATTGTTCAAAATATAATCTATCTCATCTTTAAAACATTTTCTGAAGGAGTGTCAGCTATTTCATTGGGCAGGGCATTCCATAGATTTATAACCACTGTTTGAAGATGTTCCTTGTCATTTCAGGCCTAAATCTGCTCCATCTAATTTTGTGGCTATGCCCTCTTGTCCTTCTTTCACATACCAGTGGAAACATCTTCTCTACTTCCTTCTATATTTGCTTCATAATGGTATATGTTTCTATAGGAGATCCTTCTCATTCTTGCAAATTCTAATGAATATAATCCCAGTCTACGCAGTCTGTAATCATAAACCAACCCTGCACAGCTCAAAGTAAAACCAGTAAACCTCCTAGGCACCCCTCTTGTGCCAGAACATCCTTTCTCATGTAAGGATACTAAAACTGCACGCAATACTCGCGGTGTGGCCTCATCAGCACCATGTACAGCTGTAATATAACCTTTAACCTTTCACTTTAAATTTAATCCCTTTAGCAATGACGGACACAATTCCGTTTGCCTTCCCAGATACTTGTTGTACCTGCAGACCAACCCTCTGTGACTCATGCCCAAGGACACACAGTTTCCTCTGCATAGCAGCTTGCTGCAATTTCTTAACTATTCAAGTAATAATTCTTTTTACTGATTTTCACACTAAAATAGATGACTGCACATTTATTAACATTGCACTCCATCTGGCAGAACCGTGCCCACTCACTTTAGGTATCTATATTTCTCTGCAAAATCTCACAGTCATCTGCAGAAGCTCAGCTAAAGGTCTATGTTTCCACATATTTTGTCTGCCTCCCTTTTGAAACAGTTGTGTCATATTTGCTGATTTCCAATCTGCTGGTAGTGATCCACATTGCAGTGAATTTTGGAAAATTGCCATAAGTGCACATGCTATTTCTCCCACCATTTCTTTCAGAACCCTGTAATGCATTCCATCACGGCCAGGAGACTTTTTTTATCCTAAGCTCCATTAGCTTTCCCAACACTACATCTTCTTTAATAATGATTATTTCCAGGTCCTCAGCTACCTTCGTCTCTTTGTCTCATGTTATTTGTAATGTCCTTTGTGAAGATCGACACAAAATAGGTATTCAATGTCTCAGCCATTTCGTTATAGCCGATAAATAAATGCCCCTTCTCATCCACCAAACACCAATGTTTACTTTAGCCACTTTTAAAAAAATTGTGCATTTTTAGAAACAATAGTTATCTGTCTTTATATTTTGTGCTAGAGTGTTTCTCAAGTTCTGTCTGACTTTTTATACAGCTCTTTTTGCAGCTTTCAGTTGACCTTTAAATGTTTCCCAAACATCCAGTTTCACGCTTATATTGGCAGCTTTGCATAAGTTCCTTTTAAATTGGATAGACTCCTTTACTTCTTTAGACACCCTTGGCAGATTACCCGTTTCATACAGTCCTTCATTTTCAATTGTATGTATTTTCGCTGAGCACTCTGAAAAATTGTTTACAAAGTCCTCCGCTGCTTGTCAACTGCCCCATCATAAAATCTTTGTTTCCAGTCGATTTTCGCCAAATCCTCCTTCATCCTATTTTACTCTCCCTTGTTTACTCACTGGAACCTCGAATTGAACTTAATCTTCATACTCTCCATCTGTATTCTAAATTCAATGATACTCTGGTTACTGGTTCCAAGAGGATCCCTAACTATGAGGTCAATAATTATTCTTGACTCTTTGTATAGGACCAGATCGTGGAACTCTTGTTCCCTCGTTGGTTCCATTACATACTGTTCAAGAAAACTATTGTGGATACACCGAACAAACTCATCCACAACAATACCGTGACAGAGCCAGTACAACCGATCAGCATGTTGATTAAAATCCCCCATGATAATTATCATACAACTTTACAGGCATTAATTATTTCTTTGTTTATTTCGCTCCTCGATGTGAAACTATTATTGGTGCTACCGATTACGCACATCAGTGATTTTTTTTTTCTTCTTGGATTTTCTGATTTCCACCCAAAGGGATTCAAACTTATACTCCATAGAATCTCTGTCATCTCTTATCATCCCAGATGTTGTGTTTGAATTTCAGAGCTACACCACCTCCCTTGCTTTCCTATCTCTCTTGGCAAATAGTCTAATAACCTTGGATACATTACTCCCAGTTGTGAACACCCTGTAAACATGTTTCTATAATGGCTAGTAAATCATATTCATTGGCGATGATTTGTGCTGTTAACTCATCGACATTGTTACGAGTGCTCCGAGCAGTCAGTTAAAGTGACCTTAGGTTAGTTTTCATACTTTCATGATTTCCAAAATCTCTAATAAACTCTCCTGAGTTATCCTACCTTTTCACTTCTTTCATCGTCTGCCTTGTACTTAAACTTTCCTGCACACATGTTAACCTGCTGCTTACCTTTTTCTTGTTTTACCAGCATACTTCTTGCCGATTTCCCTTTCTATTCACCACGAACCACCCCCTGCCCCCCCCCCCCCCCCCCACCACCCCAACTCACTCGTTTAAAGTCCCAGTGACCATCCGATTTATCCTTTACGCTTGAACACTGGTTCCCGATTGGTTCAGATGGGAACAGTATCATTAGTACAGATTCCTCTTGTTCCAAAACTGATACCAATGCCCCATGAAATGGAGCACCTCTATCCCATACCACTCCTTTCGCCACGTGTTTACTTCGCTAATTTTACATGTTCCTAAAGTAATTTACACGTGGCTTGGGCAGTAATCTGGAGATTGTAATCCTTTAGGACTGTTCATTAATTTCATTCCGAGTGCATCACAATCTCTAAGCAGCAGTTCTCATTCCTAGCCTTGCCTATTTTGTCCGTCCCAATGTGGACTAAACAACTGGATCCTTCGCCTCGCGCTCTATTATCCACATTTCACAGCCTGAAATCTCTGTTAACCTTTAAGTGCTAGCAACACTTAATTATTATAAAACCACTCAAAGAAGCTATCAATGCGAGTGATGTGGGAGTCAATTCTCTCGTCTTGCAAGAAGCCAATGAGAAGTTAAAAGTTAGTTTTTTTTAGCAAACTGAATGATCATTAACAGAAATAATACACAATTGAGCAGGAGACATTGAGCCGAGTGTTGGCGATTTCAACATTTACAATGCCGGTAATGTGCCCGCAACAATTGTATATGTTTGCCATAATCCATTCAAAATGTTTTGTGGAAATTTACGGACAATATATCTATAATATTCAGATGATGCTTATTATTACAGCTATTAAATATGAAAACTAAATACGTTGCAGGAGGAATGACTATGATTGCTGAAGTGTTGTTGTGACTTTGACAGAGGTGGCAGTCAGTGGCGGAAAAAAAGTGATGGAGACAGACTATAGCCATAAACGTCTGTATGTTTATAGTCAATGTCATGTACATGTATTTTATGCTAATACTGGAAGTTTTTTTTTAAAGGTACCATCTTTGATTATTAATGATTCAATTTTAAAAGGGGAGATTTTTACGATTCTGTATCTTTAAGTGCTGTACGTTGTCCTTTTACTTAAAAAGAGACGTTTCGATGTAAACTTGCAGAACAGTCTCTCAGATTGAAAGCTTGTGAGGCCACAGTGATTTTTTCATTTAAACGTTCGAATAGAAGCGGCCCGACTGGGTCTGGTCAAGCGTCCATGGAACCAAGAATTCAAGTTTCAACTTGCAGCAGTTGTTGTTTGCGTATTGAAGAAGTGAATTCTGTTTTTTTTTCGTCTCTCTTTTACAGCCAAAACCATGGGTTCCCTTCTTGATACTGGAGTCGTTTGTGAGACAATCTGCTGAAATTGTCTCTTTTCAAGGATGTGTTTATGGGATGTTATTATCTTGGAATAGTTCATTTGTGTTAGTTGATGTATCTATTATTCTGTCAAGATTTCCAGTCGGGTTCATCATTCCATGAGTTCCTGTTTTTTGTATGTATTTTAAATACATTGAGTGCTTTAATTACAGGAGATGGAAACTCAAAATGCATCCGGAACACAAAAACTTATAGTTACCCTTATAAGAAGAAAGACAAGTTGGGGTCTCGATTATCTTATGAATATGTTGAGAGGGTTTAGTCTGGTCGACTACATGTTCTTTTGATTTGTGTTCAAATGTATTCCTTTTTCTGATGTAATCATTTATTGCTGAGATCCATGATGCTCAGAGAGATCCATTAGAAAAACATGGAAGTGCAAAAGGCTGGAAGGTCTGAATAATTCAGTTCTGTAATTTTCTTACGCTCTTATACATTATTGTGCGGTAAATCATCATCTTATTCTTTGCCAATACAGAAGAATCGCGATTATCCAAATATCAGTTATCCAAATATTGGATTATCGGCAAGGGATCTGAAGGTCCCGACAGAAACATTACGTCAAAGAGCTGTATCAAACCTGAGCATATCCTTTGTTTACAGATACTTTTTAAAAAATGAACTCGGCTCACTGAATTGCTGCCAAGAGCAGTCCTGGACAGTCCAGGCATTGTCTAAAAATGACTGACCTTCCGCCCTCTATCTCTCCCCACACTTTCTCTGGAGTCCTACACAGGTGTGTACCCTAATCCCCTTCCCCCGATAATCTCTCTAATATTGTTCTGTATAAGGCAAAGGTTGAACCTGTCAAAAAGTTGCAAAAACAAAGAACAAAGACAATTTGCAGTCCAGGAACAGATCCTTTGGCCCTCCAAGTCTAAGCCAAATCAAATCTACTGTCTAAACTTGTCGCCCAATTCCTAAGCATCTGTATCACTCTCCTTCCCCACCTATTCATGCATCTGCCCAGATGCATCCTAAATGACTCTATTGTGCCTGCCTCTACTAACGGCTGGCAACTTGTTCCAGGCACCTACCACCCTCTGTGTAAAGTACTTGCTGCGTGTATTCCCCTTAAACTTTTCAACTCTCACCTTAAAAGCCTGACCTCTCTTTATTGAGACCTTCACCCTGAAAAAAAACTTATCTCTCTCCATCTTGTCAATACCCTTCATGAGTTTGTACAACTCAATCAGGGTCCCGTCTTCTCCTTTATTTCTAATGAAAACAATCTAACCTACTCAACATCTCTTCATAGCTAGGACCTTCCATACCAGGCAACATCCTCGCAAACCTTCTCTGCACCCTCTCCAAAGCGTCCACATCCTTTTGGTAGTGTAGCAACCAGAACCGTACACAGTCTTCGAAATGCGGCAGAACCAATATCGTGGACAATTTTAACATGACCTTCCCGCTGTTATGCTCAATACCATGTCCGATAAAGGCAAGCATACCATATGCCTTGTTAACGACTCTATCCAGCAACATTCAAGGTGCAATGGACCTGCACTCTAGATCTCTCTGCTCATCAACTTTCCCCAAAGCTCTTCCGTTTACTGTATAATTTGCTCTAGAATTAGACTTCACAAAATACATCACCTCACATTTGCCTGAATTTTAATCCATTTGCCACTTTTCCACCCCACTCTCCAGTCTATCTATATTCTCCTGTATTCTTTGACAGTCCCCTACGCTTTCTGCTACTGCACCAATCTTCGTGTCATCTGCAAAATTGCTGATCATACAAACACTGTCCTCTTCTAGATCATTTGTGTATATCATAAACAACCACGACCTTAGCCCTGATGCCTGTGGAACATCACTGGTCATCTTTCTCCGTTTCGAGAAACACTCTTCAACTACTACATTCTGCCTCCTGTTGCTCAACCAGTCCTTTACATCATGTCACTTCACTTTGTCTATTAGTTTACCACGGGAAACCTTATCAAACACGTTACTAAAGTCCATGTAAATGACATCTACAACCCTACCTACATCTATCAACTTGGTCACTTCCTCAAAAAGCTCGGGTGGGATGGGAGTGGAAGGGATTGTGGAGCGGGCAGAGGGCATGGGCTCGTGTGCATATGCTTTTGACTAATCTCCTGAATGGGGAGAAGACTTCACAGAAATCTCCGAGCCCCAGAGGAAATAAATTAACTGAGTAATAAATTTTCTGAATGAAATAATGCTCAGCCATCTCGCTTGGATAATCGAGGGTTCTCTGTACACAGGTTCAGAACATATCTGAAATATTAAACTGCACCGAGCAATCAACGAACGTGAGGAATAAAATGTTAAAAATATATATGCGTTTCAGTGAATATATTAGGGGTAGGTGGTGACGTGTACATGATCATAGTTAGGAGGTGAACTGTGTTCTTTGTTATAAATTCTGTTTAGGTTATGTCCGGCAATTCGAACAGTGACCAGACAGATTTGGCAACTATGTACATCGTTCCCTGAATGTAGCCACCCTGCATGACAGGTTTATTAAGAGGTTGAACCGTGTATTAGTTTTTATTGATAGAGGGATTGAGTTTCGGAGCCATGAGGTTATGTTGCTCTTGTTAAAAACCTCTCGTACAAACTTTCGAGCATTGCATACATTTATGGTTACCACATTATAGAAATGATGTGTAAACTTTGGAAAAAGCTTGAGAGGAGATTTGCTACGGTGTTGCCTGGTACAGAGGGATAGTCTCATGACGAAATACTGAGGGTTTTGGGGCTGTTTTGGTTAGAGAGAAGAAAGTGTAAAGGTGACTTAATTGAGACATATGAGATAGTCAGAGGTTTAGATAGGGTGGACACTGAGAGCATTTTTCTTCGAATGATGATGACTCAGATGAGGGGACATGTGTTTAAATTGAGAGGTGACATATATCAGGTAGATATTAGAGGAATATTTTTACTCAGAGAGAAGTAGGGGCCTGGAACGCCCTGCTTGCAAAAAAAAAAGTAGTCTGGTCAACTTTAAGGGCATGTACAGTGTAGTACAGGCTCTTCCGCCCTCGATTTTGTGCCGACTTGTCGGACCTTTTTGAAGCTAATCTAACCTATGCTATTCCATTTTCAACCATATGCTTATGCAGGGACCGTTAAGTGCCCTCAAAGTTGGCGAGTCTACTACTGTTGCAGCAAGGGCGTTCCACGCCACTACTCCTCTCTGAGGAAAGAAACTAACTTCTGACATCGGTCCTATATCTATCACATATCAGTTTAAAGCTATACCGCCTTGTGCTAGCCATCACCGTTCGAGAGAAAAAAGGCTGTCACTGTCCACACTATCTAACCCTCTGATTATCTTACATGTTTCAATTAAGTCACCTCTAAACCTTCTTCTGTCTGACCAGGACAGCCGAAAGTCCCTCAGCATTTCCTCATGAGACCTTCCCTCTTTACCCGGAAATATACTAGTAAATCTCCTTTGAACCTTTTCCAAAGCTTCCACATCCGTCCTATAATGTGGTGACCTGAAATGTATGCAATACTCGATGGGTGGCCGCACCAGAAGTTTGTACAGCTGAGTCATGACCTCATGACTCCAAAAATGTATCCCTGTATCAATAAAAACTAACAAATCGTCTGCTTTCTTAACAAACCTATCAAGCTGGGTGGCAACTTTCAGGGAGCTATTTACATGGATACCGAGAGCTCTCTGCGAATCTGCACAACGAAGAATCTTACTATCAGCCCAGTACTCTTTATATCTATTGCTCCTTCTAAAGTGAGTCAATTCACACGTTTCCGCATTAAACTCCATTTGCCACCTCTCAGTACAGCTCTGCCGCTGATCCATGTCTCTCTGTAACCTGCAACATTCTTCTTGAAAACATTATCTTTTTTCCAATGTGAATACTGATGAAATTATTCATTTAGCACTTGCCTTATCTTCTCTGACTTTACACACAACTTCGCAGTACTGTCCTTTATTTGCCCTAATCTACTCGAATCATTCGTTTATTCCTGATATATCGGTAGAATGCTTTTGGCCTTTCCTTGATCCTGTCTGCCAACGAATTCTCATGACCCCTGCTGGATCTTTTTAACTCTCTCTCAGGTCGTTCCTGGCTAACTTGTAATCTGAAACAGTCTAAGTCAGCCTTCGTGTCTCATCCTAACATAAACCTCTTCTTCATCTTGATAAGATATTCAATTTATTTTGGACAGCATGAACCGCTCACTTGACCACTTCCTGCCTGCCTGACAGGTGCACAGTTATCAAGGACGTGCAAAGCTGTACATTAAACACGCTCCACATTTCAATAGTACCCATAACCTGCAATTTCATATCCCATCCTAAATCCTGCCCAATCGCAGCATATTTGCCTTTCTCCCAGCTATAACATCTTGCCCTGCGGAATATATCTCTCCATTTTCATCGCTGAAGTGAGCATAACAGAATTGTGGTCACGAACACCGAAGTGCTCATCTCCCTCCAAATATAATACGTGGCCGGATTTATTACCTAGTACGGCATTCAATGTGGCTTTCATCCCTTGTTGGCTTGTTGACATCATGAGTCAGGAAACCCTCCTGCACACATTGGAAAAATACTGACCAATCTAACTACTCAAATTATAGTATTTCCAGTCAATATTTGTGAGATTAATGTCCCCATAACAACTACCCTGTTAGTCACGCTCCTATTCAGTATCATCTTTGCTATCCTTTCCTCTACATCTCTGATGTGGGCGCCTATAAAAAAACTCCTAAGAGGGTGACCTCTCCTTTCCTGTTTCTAATCTCAGCTCATACTACCTCAACAAAGGAGTCCAAAAACATCATTTCTGCAACCATAATGCTGTCCTTGACTAACAAAGCCAAGCGTTCCACTCTTTTGCAATGTTCCTTGTTCTTACTGAAACATTTAAATCCTGGAACCTGCAATCACAATTCCTGCCCCTGCTATATGCATGTCTTCGAAATGGCTACAGCATTGAAGTTTCAGGTACCAAACCATGCTCACCCACCACATTCCGGATGCACCTGGAGTTGAAGTAAACACATTTTAAGCCACTCTCCTGCTTTTCGATGCACTCTTGCGAGCTTGAATTCATTCTGAGCTCACTTTCTTAACGTCATGGACACAATTTCCGTCCCGTCCTCCGGCTGAATTAATTTAAATGCGAAGAGCATTACCAAATTCATACCCAGGATACTGTTACCGCTCTGGTTCAGATATACAACATCATGTTTGTAATGGTCCCAGAAAATCCAGAATGAGCCCAATTTATCCAAGTATCCGAAACTTTCCCTCCTGCACCATCCTGTCGCCATATGTTCAACTGCTCTCTCTCCCTATTCCTCACCTCACGTGTCTTGGGTAACAAACCAGAGGTAACAACTCTGTTTGTTCTAGCTCTGAGCTTCCAACCGAGATTCCTGAAATTTTGCCTTAAATCCCCATCCCTTTTCCCACCTATGTCATTAGTGCCTATGAGGACCATGACCTGGGGTTGCTCCCCCTCCTCCTCAAGGATCCTGAAAGCAATATCCAAGACATCACGAACCCTGGAACCTGAGAGACAACAGACTAACAGTGAATTTCTCTAGTTCTCACAGAACCTCCGATCTATCCCCTATATTAGGAATCCACAATGACTAATACTCTGCTCTTTCCCACATTCTCTTCTGAGGAACAGAGACAAATTCTGTGCCAGTGTCCATAACTATATTCTTGTTATTGAGGGGAACGGTTCCCTGTCATGTCTACCGGTTCCCTTTCTTTCTCCTGACAGTAACCCATCTCCCTTTTTCATGTACCTATGGTGGGACTACGATCCTGCATCTTCTGTAAATAACCCTCTGCATCTCCTGAATTATCCGAAGTTCATCCAGCTGCATCTCCAATTCGAGTTCCTTAAAATGGTTTTCAAGGACCTGTAATTGGGTGCACTTCCAGCAGATGACGTCAGCAGCGTCACTAGCGGTGACCCTGACCTCCCACATTCTGCAAGAGGACGATTCAACTAAAATTGATTTATACTAAATCACATTATGAGATAAGTTTTCCACAATGCACAGCAACTCACTGTGTTGATGTTAATATTGCAGATGCTTTCTGTTCTATTGTTTGTTGAGTTCTTATCATAGCATCGCCTTTATTCGTTTGACAGTTGTTCTTAAGTGAGTTTAAAGACATTACCGAGACACTGAGAAATTTTCTTTTTCATTTTGTAATACTATGTTTGGAATATTTCAGATAGAACTTTGATGTCTTGTCATCATTTGAGACGCCTTGTGGGTATTATTTTCAAACAACGCAGGAAGGAGAGATCAGCAATTCCAACTTTCCTGCAGAAATGCAATGGACTTTACTCTTCATTTGAAGTTAAAATAAATTTCACAATCTTTATGATCAGAAACATGTGCATGTTACGAATGTTTGATTAAAATTTTGAATGTTTCTAATGGCAGACGTTTAGCAAATGCATTGAAATGTTCTCTTGGTCAAATATCTAAATGTTCGGAATTAATTGGAATTTTTGTGTTGTTTTTTTACAGTGAAACAGATGTTGGCAAAAGATATAGGTAAATATGTATGCAACTTGAAGATACATTACTTAAGTCTGTAGAGCACTAATACTTAGTTTTCAGTAGAGACACGTTCTCGTGCGCGCACGCGCGTGCACACACACACACACATACACAATGTGATGTAATTAATATTGGATCAGTGGATTGTACAAAATCGCAGGCAAAAAATATGAACATACTCAGCACATGTAAATCATCTCTGGAGAGACAAACAACGTTCACCTTTGGGGTGAATTACCTTCTATTATCTCAAATGTTAACACTGTTTGTCCTTCCATAGAAGATGCAAGAACTACTGACAATGTCCACTATGTTTTGTTTATATGAAGACCTCCAACAATCGCTATAACATATTTTGGAAAAATGCATTACTACAATTATAGCTGCAAGTATAATCTTATTAAGAATAAACCATGGCTTAAGGCAAATATTACGAAGACAACTTTAGCATAGGATGGATTGGAAGCCAAGATATGTAATACATTTTCAAATAAAAGCATGCAAAGTGAAAACTGAACAAGAATATTTACTTCACCTTTATCAGGATGATAAGTAAGATATGATTAATCATTCTCTGGTCCTTCAAGGACAGTGTACTGCAAAATTGAATTTCATTTCTTTGCTCATCTTGATATTCTGTACAAAAAAAAACTATTCACTAACCCATGCAAGCAATTGCAAAGATAAAGCAATCAATAATATTTGTAGATTTATATGAAATTTGGCACACAATGGGCAATGTTGAATTTGCACCACTTTGAAGTTTGAAATCGATGCTTACTAACCGTTAGGTACAACCCAAAAGAACTCAGGAAGAACTCCTTATTCCCCATGCAATTCACCTGTTTGCCCTTGACACGAATGATAATGATGCCCCATTGAATGCGTTTCACTGGAAATTTAAGTGAAGAAAAGAGATGTATATTTAAAAAGAAAAGGAAAGCTTGCATAATGCCTTGAAACATAAACTTGGATTGTATAAAGATGAGAATGATCATGCTGAACCACATCACGTTCATAAGTGATTAATAACACTGTTGTGAACAACATAACTTACCACTCACCTAACACCTGATAATATATCAAAATACACTGCCTATTATACTCCAAATCCTAATTCAATTCCTTGTTGCTTCACTTCAGTCTTTTCACTGATATTTCAAATTTTCTCAATATCAAATGTGCACTTATTGGAATTGATGAAACGTGCATCAATAAATATCAGGTGAATTCCGCATGGCAATACTTGCAGCATGCGTGGCTCCTTGAATTTTCATTTTTCAACAGATGTAATATAATTGCTGTCCGGGCAGTTACCAAGGGAAGTCAGCTATTATTTAAGGGTTATGACTGACTGATACGATCTCTCCAGAAGTAATCAAGAATTTAGATTTGAATGATTTTTTTAGAGACTTAATATTTCATCTAATATGTATAATCAGTTTTAATCTAAATTTGTCTTTGTTCGTCCAGAAATTGAAATTCTGAAATTAAAGATTGCTCATGCTGGTAAGGAATTCGCGCTAACCATGCTTATTGTTGGACTAAGTTTCTCTGCCACACATTGTTATTAAATTAATTTATATTTCAATACAATGTTAGCACTATATCCGTGTTATACCTATTCGTGGCCTAATTGCAATGGAAAAGAAAATGCTTAAATTCTGAAGGAGACCATTTTATCCATCAAATCTACTGCACCATTTAATACAATCATGGATGATCCGATAACCCTGAGCATCAATTATCGCCTTCGGTCCATAACTCCTCTTTACTTTACTGCTTGCACAAGTCTTCTTAACATTTAACTATGCAGAAAACTTCTAAACATAAAACCCAATCTCTTCTAAAAGAAATATATGGATTAACTTGACTCTGAGATGGAAAATACCTACTAATCTAATTCTTCAAGCATGACTATTCAATAGTAGATTTGAAAATGTTCTTCAGACTCGTCCATATCGGGAAATAAATCCGAAGCATTTATACACTCCAAAACATTAAGAAGCTTTCATGTTTTAATGCAGTTGCCTCCTATGCTTAAAGCCCAAGCTATTCAACATCGCATAAAATGGCAAACCACAGGTTTGTCCGACCTTTTACTTTGTTTTTCAACAAATAATGCTTTTCTATCTTTATTTCCCGTTCTAATTTTATGTTATCTTCCTGTGGACATTCTAACTTTGTGAATGGCTTTCAATTTCATCCTGTTGTACTTCTTTCAACAATGGTCAACAACAACCCTATTAGCGTCAGATTGCAAAATATAACAACTAAAGGAACACAAAGTTTTTTCAGGTATACTTTTGCTTCCTAAGATCCATTGTTTCTAATGTCATGAGAGGAGATTATGTTATCGTAAAAATGAGTCTGGACACATAGTTCAGAACAGGAGCCATGTATTCTCAGAATAAATTGCAGAAGTATTTGAAGAAACTAATCAGCAAGTCTAGCGATATCTTTGGAGAGAACCACAAAGTTAATGATATGCGTCAATTTTACTAGTCTTCAGAATTTTTTTTGAGAACATTTGTCCATATCCAGTCGAAGAACATTGTGAAATATAAATTCCAGAATAAAGAAATATCCAAATGACGACGATGCAACCAGTGTTGACTGCCATTAAAACAAATGTGGTTCACATATAGCATGTAGAACAGAAAACAAAACTACCATCCTCACCTTATCAGGCCTGCAGGCAAATCCAGACCCACAACAATGCAATTGAATCCTTATTGTTATTATGGCAGTTTGAGACAGGCAAAATAAAATCTGTCCACAAGGCGAGCAAACCTATGCAGTGAAAAGGAAATAAAGGTTAATTAATCAATGTACTTCTTTAAATAACCTTTGAAATCGATACAACATATGTCACATACTTGATAAATTACCAGAGAAACACATTCATTCAGTGTCACCTTAATAATCAACTGATAAAGTGGAATACCTCACTCTAAATATTGACTATCTTATCAACCTGTTATTGCGAGATTTGTTATTTCTTTGGTTAAAGCAGTTGCAACAGTTCCTTTGCAACTACCGGAGGTTTCTTTTCTCCATAAAATGTGTTAGACGTTTTTTGCTGAATTAAAGAAAATATTGTGATTACTGAAGCTATTGAATGTGGAAAAGGTTTTACACATGAGATTCAGTTTAAGATGACCAAAACAACCCTCGAAAAAACTTGTGCCTTAGTCTGTAACAGCACGAGAGAGGGAGAAATCCATTCTTGCAGACAATGCTAATGACTTAAAATACATGGCCGTAGCTGTTGAAGAAGGAATTAAATCAGAATCGTAACATGTAGCAGATGGATGACAAAAAAAGGCAGGCTGACTACAACGAAATTCAGCACCTTTCACATTGCATCTAATGAATCTAAAAGTAAATTCATAGTATTCAAAAATTGTTTGGGAGAATCCAGCCTTCATTCAATTCAATTAGTGGATCAGTAATCACTCGTGTCCCATCCTGTTAATTGCACAAACTAAAAGGTTGCATAGCCTTACACCTAATCTGTTACGAACTCGCCTTCCTTGGGACATCAATATATGGATGGAACATGCAGGTGGGTAACCTTGCTTACCAGCAGAAACACTGCAAAGTTCGACACCACACACCTCAGACAAAATAACCAGGCAGGATATGGAAAATCCAAATCCTTGGTCGTCAAAATGCTATGGTGCTATGAAGTAAATATTTGTTTTATTTTCCGTGCGTCACGGGATTCTGCTTTGATCTTGTTCTAAATCAACCTCTGAAAACTTAACTCCAATCGACTGATGTTGTTATGACTGATATATTTGTGCAAGGAGACATGTGTTTTATCAACATTTCGGGTCTATTTATTACAACATAACATGTGTAAATGTAAATTGCATTTCACAGATGGAAAACCTTCTGCAGGTAATATATAACTGTTTACACTTTTTCGATGCATTTTTTTTTAGATTTTGACATATTCCTGTTACTTTAATTTGGACTAGGTTATGGAATTGCACCTTTTTCCTTTTGTTGAACTCTTTGAACAGTAGTGATCGTTGGACCAGTGCCAGAGCACTTAACTCCAATTCATGCTTATATGTAATGTTATTAGTCCGTTTTCTCCTTGCCAAAACTACTCGTAACTGAAGAACATTTTGCTACCTGAAAAAGAATCTCAAGTTATTGACTCCATTTCTTACAATGTTCTGAGACACTTTGTTGTTCTGGTTCTCAGTTTCATCTCGTTAAAAAGAAATGCAACTTTTTTGTTCTAATGTATTCTTCACCAACTATATTATGAATACTCGTTCATCTAATTCTGCTATATGGTTTGTTTATTAAGCAACGCAAGAAATTTCTCTATGATTTATTGTTACGTAGCCAAACAAGTGCATATTGAATCTGCTGTTTTGTTTCAAATCGAACATTTGCTTGAGTTCATATTGGGGATGTCATGCGCAGCTGTCTACCCGAACTTAATTTATGAAATGTTTTGACAATAAACTTAACTGTTTTAAGGAGATCACAGTTCACATTTTTATCAGTTCTATATCTCATTGTCTGGTCTTGTAACTTCAAGTTCTCATCCGTGTCATCAAATGCACGTAGGATGCATTCCCTGATGAAAACAAATACCCGACCACCATTCCTACATTCCCTTGTGAAAAATGTCGGAATTTACACGACACCAGGGTATAGTCCATAGGTTTATTTGAAATCACAACCTTTTGAAGCGCTCGTGCTGTGTCAGGTGAACTCACCCAAGTCGAACACCGGCACCTCCACTTCATGGCTTTCAATTTAAACAATGCTTTTGAAGCATGTTCGTTTCTCAGTTTCTTGTGATCCTATTGCCGAAAAAAACACGTTGCTGCAACCCCCAACGATAGTATCATAAGATTTCTCAACAATAGAATAAATATTTGTTTTAGTGTCCTTTCAAAATGCCGAACTCACTTCCATCATCTTTGTCGAATTCAACTGTCTTTGTTTAACTGGGTATGCAACTTAATTCATTTAATCAAATTTCTAGCTTTGTCACCCAGCTCAGTAGGGCAACACACACTCGTTCATTCCTATAATAAACGCTAGCTTTAATTTTAAGTTTGGTTGTCTTGAAGACAGTAGTTGTCAATTAAGAAGTGGGAAGTTATTTGCTCCTGAATAGCAAAATAAAAATATTTCATTTAACCAGTTCCACGAAGTGATTGTTTTATCTGTTACATTAATGATGTACTGGTTAAGAATAACCAACAAAACTATGAGAGTTTCGAAAATAATGTCATCTGGCATTCTTTCTATATATACCAAGTAACATTTTGTTCTCAATTAAAATAATGATGTAGCAGCCATACTGTGACATTTGGAGCTGAAAACAGATATTTATCCAGTGCTGACGTGAATGAATTTCATGATTTCAAAAGTAAATTGTTTTTACCAGGGAGAGCCCGAGAGTGGTAGTGAATGACAAAATCATACCAAATTCAGGGAATACTATCAACATGGCCAAAACAGTGAATTCAGTGAAAGCAGGTTTGGAGAAATGAATTTATGCTGATATGCAGAACTGACAAACCTAGGAATAATTATTATTTCCGTATCGGACCTTCCTCAATAGATTAGGTATCCTGTCTTTGGGGACATTGATTCACAGCTATAGGTTCTGTACATCTGAGCAAGGAAGCGGATTCCGAAGATCACACGACCGAGTGATGAAAGACATCCCTGAAAAGGTTTATTTAAAAAATGCATGCTTCCTGAGTGAGGGAGACCAAAGCAACACAGTGCATTTCAGAAGCAGTCTCATCAGCTGGAGGAATCATTTCCTCTGTCCACCTGCCATTTCAGAGCCCAGAAGAGAGCTTCTGGTTAGGGAGTCTTGTGACAGTCATGCAAATGATGTGCCCTGCCCATCGAAGCCGATCAAGGTTGGTCAGTGTGTCGAGTCTGGGGAAATTGGACTGGGAGAAGATATTGGTATTGTTGTGTTTGTCTTCACAATGAATTCGCAGGAACTCACGTTGGCAGCGTTAGTGGTCATGATACGTCTGCTATACATTCCACGTCTCAGAGCCATAGAAAAGTGCAAGAGCCACCTCAGCTCTGCATGCCATGCCCTTGGTATCTGATCTCATGTTGTTGTTGTCGATCATCCTTTCCTTCAGGGAGCTGAAGGATGAGCTAGCACACTGCAGGCGGTGCTGGATTTCTAACAAATATATGCTTCAGTCGACAGGAGATTCCGCAAACATTTAAAATGCTGAGTTTTCTCTCAGGTCTTCCCGTCAACCTTGACGATTGCGGAATTGCACCAAAATGCCAGGACCAGTTTGGCGGAGGACTTTCAAATTTCAGGTGTTCAGAGTCAGAACTATGCACTCATATGCTTCCATAAAGCTAATGGTGATGGCCTGGAGTTATGCACTGAGCTTGCACATGTACAAGCATTATTCACAGACTGTAGCTCGATGATACAATTTGGAGTGACTGTTCTTTATTTGAAAGCTACTTTTCTTATGATTGTTTGGCAGAGTTGAATATTTAACTGTTGGTTCTGTTCGTTTTTGGATGACCTTCTAAGTGGTGAATTGTATCATTGCAGTGATGGAGATCCTGAACAGTGCTGGGGCAATGACGTAGCTCTGATTAACGTTGGTCCGAACGGTGATTGGGTCGGCAGTACTGCCAATAATCTTTACTATGATTTCATGTCCTCATGAATTAGGCAAAGAATGGTAACAAACTCCGTATTGTGACGGAAGCACAGAAGGACACTTCATAATGTTTTCTAAAATTGTGTTAAATGTTTATATTTTTTTAAGATCGACGAAGGTCATGTATATGGATGGCTCTTTTCTCTGGATTTCACCTACAGCTATTTTATGGTGAAAATTATGTCCATCGTACCCTAAAGCCGCTTTTCGATTCTGGAAGCAGTTCCTCAGCTAAAGGAAGAGACAGTTGATGAGCATCTTGACGAATACTTTTCCAACTCTTGACAGCAGGAAGGCCCCGCTGTAGTTACCACAGTCGGACTTGTTCCCTTTTACAAAACACTCATGGCTGTGGCATCTTGGAACTCTCCCATGAAGCTCTCCTCCTCCTAGATAAGGCAGACAAGGACATCAAGCTGCTGCAGGAGCTCTTTGACTTCACACTTCAATGCTTAATCAAGAATCCCGTGTGTTCTAGCAGTCTGGTTGTTTTGAGCTGGTGGACAGCCTTCTCTACTTGGTGAAGCACGTGACGTGTCATTTGCTGTGGGCTGCAATGTAGGATGCTCAGATCGATGACAGAGCCCCGAATGAAGAGGTCACTGTATTGACCCTCCCAGCGTTGTTTAATGGCTTCTTAGATAAGAGATAATCTGTGTGTGGCCACAAGTGGGAACGCACTATAAGTGTTTGGTCTATAGGTTGTCATGATAGCACAGAACAAACCCAGAATATCATGGTTGTCAGCCCTTCATTGGGCCTCTAGTGCTTTCTTCATCTACCGCCTGTTTTTTTCCCCATTTTCCTTGTTTGACATCTGCCTTCAATTGCCTGCAGGTCTGCATTTTTTTTTCTTACGAGTGTGGTTGCTTTGCTACACTCAGAAATGTCATGCACTTCTAACTAATTAGCACTTGGATCTCTTGAAAATTCTCATCAAAAAAATCTTGCTGTTTCTTGGTGAAAGGACTGATCGAGTTTTTGCAGGCATTAATGATAGCGGCGTTGAATTCAGAACTGACGCTTTGGAATCCAGCTATGCTGTATTGCTGAAGGTCGCAAGTATCAGAGAGAGGAGCTGGTTATATTAGGTTATCTTTCCCGGTCTCTTTGAGTGCCTGAATGTTGAACTTCTTGCAGCACTGCTTCTGTTGTCTCCATTACAGTGGGGCTGTATCTCACTTGATGCTGGCTGCGATCAGATGGTGGTCCATCCAGCAGTCATCAGCTTTTGTCATGGTAAAATTATTTTATTATCTTTCTTGTCCCGTCTTCTGATGATGACACTGTCAACAGTGTGCCAATGTTTAATTTGCTACCGCTTTTTATTTTCAATTTGTCCCTTGGGCAGATCAGTGCATTGATGGTCAGGTGGTTGCATTTTTATTTGGGGTCTGTTGGCTTTTTGCTTCCCTACTCTCTCTTTCCTGATTACATTGGTCCTGAGTTTGCACTTTTAGCGAATCTGGCCCAGAAGACGCCCAGATCTATTTGCTTGCATGCTATTGTGACCCGTGAGAGAGATTGGTCAATGCTGGAGAAGAATTCTTTCATGTCCTCAGCTGATGCAACATGCATTGATGCATCTGTACTTAATACCATGATGAAGTGGTGCCAAGCAAGCGTGAGTCGGAGTCTCATGAGCCATTCGCTCATTCTGCAGGTCGAGTATTTGAATCAGTTCATCATTTTGTTTTTGACGACCTTCGAAAGTCCAAATATCCAAATGTATTCTATTATGTAGGTCTTCGAAAATCTTCGAAGATTGTCAAACGTGGTGTACCATTTATAAATCTATACTGAAGTTAAGTAATCCCATTGAAATTTCATTATTGCCTTGCAAAGACAGTAACTGCATTCACTTTATGCATGTCAAATTCTGGAGGAGCTCTCATTTCGGCGGTGGTATCGTGGCTCAATGGTTTACAATGTTGTCTTATAGTGCCAGGGACCGAGGCTTGATTTCAGCCCAGGGCGACTGTTAGTGTGGAATTTGCACATTTTGTCATGTCTGCACATGTTTCCTCGAGCTACTGCACTTTTGTTCCACAAGTCAAAGATGCGCAGTTTGGGTGAATTGGCCATGCTAAATTATTCATAGAGCTCATGGATGTATAGGCTAAGAGCATTAGTTAGAGTTAATTGTAGGGGACCGCGTCTGGTTGGTTTCCTCTTTGGAGGATCAGTGCAGATTTGTTGGGCTGAAGTCTCTGCTTCCACACTGTAGGGATTTGTGACTGGAGATTTCTCAATCTTTAATGTAGGGAATGAAAACCAAAACAACAGCGGACGCTTTCATTCAGAAATGAAAATATAAAATTCCTGGAAAATCTCAACAGCTCTGCCAGCATCTGTGGACAGAAGTCAGAGTTAACTTTTCAGTTCGGATGAGTCTTCCACAGAACTGTTTCTTTTTTTTTTACAAAGGGGATTAGAAGTAACCAAGATTTGAGAATTTCTCAGCTTATCAGGTGCATTATTCTCTTCACAGCATTTTTAAAACTCATATCATTTGAATCTTGCTTCACGTTTTTCGCTGCCTCCTTGCCACTTATATGAAAATATTTCACCTTTCTTTATTGAAAATAACGAAACAGGATTTGTTCAATTCTCCATCATGTTCCTGTTCTCCATTCTTGATTCTTCATTGCCAACCGATATGTGATATGGATGTATCTTCACTAACTTGATTGTTTTTTGTTTGAATACTTGTGTTACTGATTGCAGACCGTTGTTATTTTCCTTGAACATTTACTCTCAAAATCGTGTCTGTCACCTTAATCAATGTATTAGTCCTCCATTGTTTAATTCAAAATTTTACCCAACCCTGAGGCATACTTCATTATCAGCAACTATATAAGTTATGTCGTTCATATTGGCTTTCACTTCGTTGACCATTGTTGGTCATTTTCAACTCCATTAATTGGGCAGAACAATAGAAGGCTATGACGATTGCAGTCTTGCATTTGACATTTAATATACACATTTCTTTTTTTTTTAAGGAAGTTGCCAATTGATCGTCATCAAGTTTCTAGTATGACTTAGTAGTTTTCTTTGCTTCGACTCAGGACACATATTTATGGCTGTACAACATTATTTTAGTTCTAATTGAATAAATCGACCACTCAACTTGTGATCTTCCACAAAGCACACGTCAGACAAGATCAGTGACCTATCATTGTCTCAAAGAAAATCTCAGATAATCAAACTACCAACTTGCTTTCAAAGCACTGTCTTAAAAATAACGTTCAATTCCTCACTACAAAAACGGTTTCGAAAGTTGTTTAGCAATTCTATTTCTTGACTAACATAATCTATTCTTCATACAAATCCATTGTCACACGTATGTATAATTCTCAGTTTAAAACAATGCAGCCATCACCATCCCTCCTCCGGCAATACTGTATTAAAACGTCCACATTATGCCAAGATAATATTTTTCACCTTGTGTTGATTGTTAGTTCTAGCCACACTAGTTTATTAAAGCACTGTGCTATTTCACTAAAAGATAATAAGACCATAAGATGTACGAGAAGAACTATGCCATTTGACTCATTCAGCCTGCTTTATATTTGATTTTGGGTTAATATGCTTCTCATCTTAAGTCTGTTGTCTTCTCCCCGTCACCGTTGATCCACTTACTCATCCAGAGCCTGTCGAACTCTGTCTTCAATTCAATACGTGAATTGTCCTCTTTATGAGAGACTGAATTTTACCAATTTCCAACTGATATCCCCCTCTCTTCTACACGAACTATTCAATATCAATGACAAGGTAAAAACAATGACTGCAGATGCTGGAAACCAGAGTCTAGATTAGAGTGGTGTTGGAAAAGCACAGCAGTTCAGGCAGCATCAGAGGAGCAGCAAACTCGACGTTTTGGGTAAAAGCCCTTCATCAGGAATACAGGCAGAGTGCCTGAAGGGTGGAGAGATTTTATCTCTCCACCCTTCAGGCACTCTGCCTGTATTCCTGATGAAGGGTTTTTACCCAAAACGTTCGTTATCAATGACAACCCTTCTTTAAATATCTTGCTTGCTTCATATTCTTCCTTGACTTTTTTTTTGTTTTTCACGAATTTGGATCACCCGTTTGTCATGGACAAGGCGTAGACCTCATCAAAATTTTTGTAGAAGGGAATCCAGAGCCTAACCTTTCCACTTGTGTTGAGCACGTGTACTACAGATATTCCAGGAGAGATGCAGTTGGCCAAAACCCTTCGGTTAAAATCAAAAACAGAATTTATTTACAGAGTACTGAATGAAACACGAAGGAAATAGAAGAGAATACATAACAACTTAACCAATCACAATCATAACAGCCACTGCTAACTTCATGACGCTGTTCCAAATTCCTCCAAAAATTCCCAAGAACAACCTTTAGCAAAAAAGCTTAAATTAAACACAAGGCATTCTCGGAGAGAGAAAGATGCCGAAGAGATTCAATGGGGAATACTTTCTTCCATCTAACGGTTTCCTACACCACCTTAAACTGATCAGCAACTCTGAACAGTCAGGCTGCTAAACGAAAACAAACCAGCGAAAAGCTTTGCTGGGAGAACTGAGCACCTTTTTGTTTTTCATTGTACAGGTTTTGTTTTTTTAAAAAAGTTTCAAGTAGATAAACTCAGACAAATAGAACCTCTGACTTTATGAGCCCTCTGAAAAACAAAGGGTAACCTAATTTTGTTCAACGAACAGCACAATCACGGCTCCCTCCTTAGGAAGAATGAACGATCAATATCCAAAGATGTCTTCCTCTTAAAACCCTTTAATCTTAAATTATTAGTAGAATACAACACCAAATACAATAACCTGTGTATGAAAATGCAATCAAACACTACAAGGGTCATTGCAGTCTGATGTACGCCCGACACCAAACACCTCAACTTCACATTCAAGTCTCAACAATGCATAAACAATTATGTTTTCTCGTCCTGAGAAAAGTGTAACTTTCAAATTAAATGGCAGTAACAACAAGCTCCATCTAAAGTCTGGAAGTTTTGTACTTAAAATTTTCCACAAACTTCAATCGGTTATGATCAGTGTAAATTATGACCTCAGATATGTTACTGATAAAATAAAACTGAAATGTTGTAATGTTTACACCAAGCTCCAAGTCTCCTTCTCAACTATTGAATATTCCTGCTGATGAATGTCCATTTTCCTGCTGAAATGCCCGATAAATCTTTTTGATTTTCTCGTCGTTTTCCCGTAAGAGCACAGCACCAATACCCACATTACTGTCATCGATAGCCACTTTGAATGGCTTTGCATAATGACGAAAGGTTAATACTGGGGCAGTGGTTACCAGAGCTTTTGGGCTTCCAAATGCCTTCTGACCGTCCGCTATTAACTGAATCTTCTTGACATTCACGAGCGATTCACTGAGTGGTGCGGTCATATTGCTAAAACTTTGTGTGTATTTTTGATAAAATCTGCTCAATCCCAGGAATCGTAGTTCCACTCTTTTCATCTAGGGCATGGGAAACTACCCAATTACCTTTTCTTTTGCATTCCGTGGTGCCATTTGTCTATGTATAATAACGAGGAAGTAGACTTGGGCTTTCCCAAATTAACTTTTAGCCTACTTAATCACCAAGCATCTATTCCCAACTCGATCAAATAATTCTGATGAATGTTACAAATTCCATGTGTGACTAAAACTCACCTGGTCATCTATGTATTCCAAAAAGTTAACTCGGTAAAAGCAATGACTACAGATGCTGGAAACCAGATTCTGGATTAGAGGTGTTGGAAAAGCACAGCAGTTCAGGCAGCATCCGAGGAGGAGTAAAATCATGCTGCCTGAACTGCTGTGCTTTTCCAGCACCTCTAATCCAGAATTCGAAAACGTTAATTAATCCTGAAATGACGTTGTTGACTAGGCTCTAAAATTTGTGTTGCATATTTTTCGTACTAAACTGCATAACTTTAACCTGACACCGTCCATTCAGCGTTTCGAAAGCGAAAAGTTTCTTTGCTTTTTAGGGCAATGGTACCTGCCAGTAACCTGTGAGCAAATACAAATTAGAAATATAAGTTGCGAGTAACACCTTTTCAGCACAGCCTTCCAAATGTGGAAACGGACAGACATCAGTCTTTGTAACGCATTGACTTAACAATAGCCCACACATCACCGTGGGGTAACATTTGGTTTTGGTCCCGGTAGTATAGACAAGTTCCAATTACTGTAACTCATTTCAGTTGTGTCATTTTGGAAGATGTGTCCTATCCCCCTTTGAAAATGTGCCAACTTTATCAGATTATGCGAATGCAGACCATGCTTAATCAGAACAGCATCTGCTATATTTATCTTATGCATAATTAGGTTATTACTTCCTGGCTTCTTTTCACCTGTCTCCATATGGCATAGCAATAAATCGTTCAGGTCATTTCGATATTCCTCTGGAAAGTAACTAAATAATTTATCCCTATGGAAAAATTCTTCATTGTCCAATTTAATTTTATGAATGTCCAATTCAGAACATCTGAAAATTGTTCCTCACTCTGTGTTGTAACAAATAAAACAGACTCCTTTTGTTTGCCTTCACTGCAAAAATATCGTTTGAGCATAATCACATGACGTACTCTGTGAGTTTTATTTCTGTCTGGAGTCCTTATCAAATAGTTCACCACTCCAAAAATCCTTTCGATTGGATGAGGTTCACTAACTTTGTTTTGGAAGGTTCACCGTTCACTGGAAGTAACAGTAACACTATTCTCAGTAGCAAAATTGCGAGTCTTCGATTTCTTGGCTGTAACCCGTTTCATTGCATGTTGTGATACCTTTAAATGTTGTATCGCCAATTCTCTGCCTCTGAATTCTGAATTAGAAATTTTTCCTAAATCAATTATTGAAGTCGTCTCATTTCATGCCCAAGCACTGATTCAAACGGATAGACTTTAGTCAATTCATTGGGTGCATCTGTGATGGCAAGGAGTGCAAACGGAATTCCCTTATCCCAGTGATCTGGATAGAGTCATAGAGATGTAAAGCATGGAAATAGACCCTTCGGACCAGCCTGTCCATGCCGACCAGATATCCCAACCCAATCTAGTCCCACCTGCCAGCACCCGGCCCAAATCCCTCCAAAACCTTCCTATTCATATACACATCCAATTGCCTCTTAAATGTTGCAATTGGACCAGCCTTCAATACTTCCTCTGGCAGCTCATTCCATACACGTACCACACCTTGTGTGAAAAAGTTGTCCCTTAGGTCTCTTTTATATCTTTCGCCTCTCACTCTAAACCTATGCCTACGAGTTCTGGACTCTCCAAACCCAGGGGAAAGACATTGCCTATTTACCCTATCCATGCCCCTCATGATTTTGTAAAACTCTATGAGGTCACCCCTCAGCCTCCAACGCTTCAGGGAAAACAGCCCCAGCCTGTTCAGCCTCTTCCTATAGCTCAAATTCTGCAACCCTGGCAACATCCTTGTAAATCTTTTCTGAACCCTTTCAAGTTTCACAACATCTTTCTGATAGGAAGAAGACCAGAATTGCACATAATATTCCAACAGTGGCCTTACCAATTTCTTGTACAGTTGTAACATGACCTCCCAACTCCTGTGCTCAATACTCTGACCAATTACGGAAAGCATACCAAATGCCTTCTTCACGATCCTAGCTACCTGCGACTCCACTTTCAAGGGGCTATGGACCTGCACTCCAAGGTCTCTTTGCTCAGCAACACGCCCGAGGACCTTAACATAAATTGTATAAGTCCTGATAAGATTTGCTTTCCCGTAATGCAGCACCTCGCATTTATCTGAATTAAACTGCACCTGCCACTTCTCAGCACATTGGCCCATTTAGTCAAGATCCTGTTTAATCTGAGGTAACCCGCTTCGCTGTTCACGACAATTTTGGTGTCATCTGTAAACTTATTAACTGTACCTCTTCTGCTCTCATCCAAATCACTTTCGTAAATGACAAAAAGTAGAGGACCCAACACTGATCCTTGTGACACTCCACTGGTCACAGGCTTCCAATCTGAAAACCAACCCTCCACCACCACCCTCTGTGTCCTACTTTTGAGCCAGTTCTGTATCCAAATGGCTAGTTCTCCCCGTATTCCATGAGGTCTAATCTTGTTAATCAGTCTCCCATGGGGAACCTTGTCATACGCCTTCCTGAAGTCCATATAGATCACATCTTCAGCTCTGCCCTCATCAATCCTCTTTGTTCCTTCCTCAAAACTGTCAACACTCAACATAATGTTTAATGTCTGATGTCAGCTTTCTTGCGCTCCCTGCAATTCGGGATGGTACGCAGTAAATTTGAATTGTTTCATTCTTAAACTATCCATAACATCCTTGAATAATTTTGATGTGAACTTTGACTCTTAATCTGACTGTATCTCTGTGGGTCGTTCGTATCCAGACAACATTGTTTGAAAATCCACTACAATCGTTTTAGAGCCAATATTGTGTAATTGAATGGCCTCGGGAAATGTTATGGATGCACCCATTATTGTTAACAAATACAGCTTCCGCAATTAATTAAGACTCTTAAAAAATGTTTCCTCAAATGCAGGAATACGTGTGAATGGTGGGGATTTTGTCACTGCCTGTGGTTTTTCAATTTCCTGACATTTACGATACGTGACAAAATTCAACTCAATCCTTGTGCAGTCTAGGCAAGCAAAAATGTTTTGTATTTTAGCTAGTGTTTTTCTCACTCCTAAGTGACGCCCTCGTGATAGTTCGTGAGGTCCTTGCAACATCTTATTTCGAAAACCCACTGGCATTACGACTTCATGACCTTCTGCCAATTTCTCATCTAGTTGAATATGTGATGATCTCCATTTCCTCACTAAGACATCATTTTTAAGGTAGCAGCAATCGTTATATATTCGGATCATTGTTGGTCTGTTCCTTTTGATCAAATTTGTTAAGTTTATCATCTTCTTCTATTGCTCAGTTAATTTATGTGAACTAAAGATGCTTGCTCTGTCATGTATCTGCTCCTGTTTTGCCTCAACCATCTGATCAAAGAGTCTGATCATTCCATTCTTATCTATACCTTTTGATGACTGCAGTTTATATTGGTGACTTTGTGACCTCGTTACGAAACTGTCAGGCAACATCGAAGAATATGCTTCCTGCAAAAGCTCAGTTGCCTAATTTTACACTCGCATTTCAACAGCAGTAGGCACATCTCCTACCTATGAACTAGCTATACCGTCAAAAAGGAATAATTGCATTCCTGAAGCTATGAGTTTGGCCAGTTCAACTACTACAACGAATTATTCACTTTTCACTGAATCCTCTAACCACACTCTACATAATTGAGCCCTTCCCTCGTTTCCATGAATTCCCATAACTACCGCATTTTCTGACAATAGTCCTTAACCAGTACATATCTCCGTATCTTTCAACATCAAAGACTGAGAGAATTCTCTATCGCTTAATTTTGCAACCGCTTCACCTGTTACCCCTGGCATATGTGAGTAAATTTACCTTCGCAAGTATGCAATTTGAGAAGATCAATAACCAACCTCCGACCAGTTGTACATTGTAGTGCAGCTTTTTGCTTCCACTGCTCTTTCCGTTACCACTCCAATCAAATTCATTAGCTTGTTCTGATTACCTACATCTGGCTTCCCAGTACGTTTTATAACTCGCCACATTGCTTTTCATGTGTCAATTTATTGTAGAGCAAATAAACGAACTTCTCTTGCTTCTTCAAAGGTTTTTTTTTTCCCCTGTGGTAAGTTATATATGTGATTTTATGTGATCTACATTTCCCTTGCCACGTGAGAATTTCGGTTTTCCTCATTTTTTATCTCTCACGTATTGAATTTGATGCTGGAAGCCAAACTTTTATTTATGAATCATTTCATAACGATCAGCCATTTGAGCTGCTGATTTTGCCGTTTTAACTCTCTGATCTTCTACTTGACGTTATCAATAGCTCAGGAACTGAATTTTTGAACTCCCATCTGAGTTGTAACTTCTTACTTTCAAATGTTCTCTCTTTTTCTCACTTTCCTCTCTCCTTTCCTCGGTCTTCCTCTTCCTTCTTCTTTTCGTACTGCTAAAGTGATTCGTTCTTATTCTCCCCCTCTGCTTTTAATCATAAAAGAAGTCTCATTTCTTTTGTCATTTCCTTTTCTTTTTCCTCTAACTCAAGCTGTTGCATTTTCCATTCAATTTTAGTCAACTCCAATGATTCAGGTGGCTTTTCCAGCAAATTTAAGTGTTGAGCTCCTGCTGTAATTATTTCTACTTTCCGCACAGAAGAAGTCAGCTCGAATTGCAGATTGTCTGCTAATTTAAGCATATTGGCCTTATTCACCTCTTGTGAAATGGCCAATGCCACTTATCAGCTCCCAGAAAATTTTTAGCGATTGAAAGAGCCTTAGCTACCCCAAGATTGTGTAACCAAAAGAAATCTACAAGCAGAAAAAAAAACATTAACACCACCCACTCTCTGCCTTCGAGACCAACAACCTGAATCTGAAATCGGAACTTGAACAAATCCCGCAAAAAGCCCTCAATCTGTTATGGACCAGGTCTGACCCTTCAAAATATGTCAAGAAGGTAGGCCAGACCGCAAATTTTCTCGTAGTTTTGAGCAGGTGCTGAGTGGATCTTCCATGACTGAATCAACTGTTCAAAACCAAAGCTGAATTTATTCACAAAATACCGAATGAAACACAAACAAAACAAAACACTCCCAGTGAACGTCCCTTGACAAAATAAGTTAAAGTCAAACACAGGGTCGTACGAGAGGGAGATGGCAGAGAAATTCAGCATCGAACATTTTCTTCCATCTAGCAGATTGTTCGAACGTCTTAAAATGACCAGCCGCTGTGAAAAGCTACACTACTAAAACCAAAACAACCCAGATACTGACCTATGAGTACGAGCCACTCCCCTTTCACTCGACAACTATCTTTTTCAAACTTAAAAGCTTCACGTAGATAAATGTTGACAAAAGGTAACTTCTTACGATCCTTTTGAAAAAAGAAACAAGGTGCACCTAAGCTTCCTCAACGTGCAACATTATCACACATTGATACTTATATCGAATGTTTTGCTGTTCTGAGACAATGGTTTCATAATTGTGTTAGCGCAGATGAAATGATATCAGTAAGAGCCCAGAGTGCGGTTCAACAATCGGTAACGTTTATTGATACAGTAACACCGGCGGAGACGAACCGAGGTCCGAATCTCGGCTGTTCTGCTGTTCCCGCGCACTGCTACACATTATATACCTTTCTATGTCAGGATGTGAGGATTTTGAGTATGAATGGGATGATAGTTCCCCATCATCGCTGGAGGAGGTGCAAATGGTGGGTTTCCTGCCGTCCCAGGAGAGTTGCAGTGTACACACTTTAGGGTGCTAATTTGATTATGTAAACGGGTCTGGTTACTATCTGCTTGTCTCTCTCTGTGAGGGCTGGGGGCTAGCACCCCCCTTTGTTCCCTTGGGGTGCTGGTGTGTATTAGTCTGTTCGTTCTTGTCTGGTGGATACCTGTCCTTTATGTCAGGATGGTTCTGTATTGATGAAAATGGGTGTGTTTCAGTCAGTCTCTTGATTTGATTAGGCGATGGGTTTCCATATTAATTAGCTCCGGAGTTTCGGTCTATGAGTCATGGTTAGTGTCTGGCCTAGTGTGGATTTGATCTGTCCTCTGGCTCCCATCTCCCGGTCACGTGGGCGGACCGGCAGCTGCTGAGTTATGTGGGTTGAAGCTGCGGCTGCCGTTTAAAACACAAAATGAATTCCTATAGTTTTACCGATGTAGGCATAGTCCCGTGGCAAATGCGGGGCGGTTTTGATGCCCGCTTGCAATTGCAAGGCATATTGAACCGCTTTGTAATAAATGTTCACTTTTAATCCCGTCTACATTTTTGTAAATGTGCAGTGAATTCTTCCAAATAGCATTTAGATATGTATTTTTAAAATATTTTCACAAATGCTATTCCTCTATAACGTTCCATTCGATGATTGTCAAAGATTCTTTTGCCTTTCAATTCTGCTTTTTACTTCACATGTGCCTCCCCAGTCCGGGAACAACCCACCAGATGCAGTAGCTTAAAACAAGGTGCAAACAAACTCGGCAAAGCCCTCCGTAGGTCTTATATCTGGTCCTGCTCAAATAAGCGGCAAAACTTTAAGTATTATGTTTTGCTGTAAAGGTGCTACTTACCTCTATTCCTTATCCTTATCAGAAAAGATTTACAATGACGTTGCCAGGGTTGGAGGGTTTGAGCAATAGGGAGATTCTGAACAGGCTGTGGCTGTTTACCCTGAAGTGTCGGAGCCTGAGGGGTGACTTCATACAGGTCTACAAAATCATGGGGGCCGGGCAATGGATAGCGTAAAAATACAAGGTCTTTGTCCTGGGTTGGGGTAGTCCAGTACGAGACTGCATAGGTTGTTGGTCAATGGGGAAAAAATGTAAATGAACTTAAGGTGCAACATTTTCATGCAGGGGATAGCGCTTGTATGGAATGAGCTGCCAGTTAAGTTGTGGAGTCTGGTACAACTACAACATTGATTCAGCATCTGGATAGATATATGGTTAGGAAGCGTTTAGAGTGATATGAGTCAAGTACAAACAAATGGGACTAGATTAAATTAGGATATCTGGCCCGCATGGACGAATTGGAATGAAAGGGTTATTTCCATGCTGTACATCTCTATGACTCTATATAAAAAGAAACTTTCGGTTCTGCTTAATCGAGACCTTTGCATACATATTCTACTTTGGATATCCATGAATAAAAACTAACGACTAACAGAAACTGTCCAACAATCAAAAAAATTCGCAACTTTCCTGTGCTGATACCATTGGACTTTTTAAAACGTCATTTAAAAAGAAAGCCAACTTGTTCAAAGGTGTCCTGAATCAGGAAGAATTTCAACCTGAATACCGCTGATGCATTAGAAGTGTCAGTGTTCCTATGTGATAATCCACAGTTGTCATTTGCCATTTTCAACTGGCTATTAGTGTCTGAATAATGTTTGGTGTTGTTCTTCCAACTGTCGGTATGCAATAGACTACTGTCTGTGTTTTACCTCCATTATTCAGTCAGACTGAGCCTGGATTTGAGTTGTTCCGCTTCTCAAATCCTTCAGAGCATTCTAATGGCTTTAGAGTAATAGAGTTTCAACGTTACGTGTGTGATATGAATAAAGAAAAAACGTTTTTGTTCATTAAAATCTTATTGATGAATTGAATATCTTTCATTTTCATTCTGACTTAATGGAATGAACAGTTCAGCTAATCGTAGCCTGGAGGCTCATTCTTGTTTCTGCAGCTCCTGTGCCAAATTGGTTTACAACAAAGACAATATTTACATTGTTCCGTATCGTTACTATAATAATTGTTTTTGTAAGTGCATTTTTAAAAATCTATTAGATGTGTAGGTAGTATGTGCGTTTAAAATAAAACTTACAAAGCATCGAGATATTGCTGAAATGGAACATTCTTTAAAGTTACATTTAATTCAAAAGAAGTTATTGCAAAGTAAAGACATTACATTCCAGCCAGCAGGATGCAGTTTCTTGAAAATAAGTATATCATCAGGATATATATGCAACAATTGCATACCGTAAAATTACAAATGAAGCGTACCATTATCTTTGTGTACAGAAGTTACGTGATAGCTGAAAGTTTATTTGATTCAATTGAACTGGGTATTCAGATTTAATTATCTTGAAACTCTATGAGTGAAATGAGCAACAAGTCAAATCCTTGCAATTTTTTCTGAACAATGTCTAATAATATCAAGTGAAACAGTTGTTTGCAGAGGCACTGCTTTCTTTTTGTGCAATGTTAAGAAATACTTTGCTTCCTCTAACAATATTTAAAGAAGAAAAGCGTTGTGAAAATACTGCTCAATTAATTCTTTTAAAGAAAAAAAGGAACAATTAGCCCAGATTTGCAGTTGAGTTTGATCATCTAAATTTCTTTGCTTTTGCAGCAAGCAACAGGTTAACTATACATTAGGCAATTTTCTTTTCACTTAGATATCGATAACTTGAGAAGCGACCTGAGAAAAGCCGGTAAGTAAATAATATAAACAATGTGGTATTGCACTTGTATAGCACCTTAATTGTAAAAAAGAAACCTCATCATGTAGAAGAACAATAGATTAATTAAAATAACATTGAAAATTTCTGCAGTGTTTCGCGGAACTTAGAGATAATTTGAAACAGCGACATAACTATTGTGAAATATGAAGACACATTGCAAAAATAAAAGTTGTGCAAATATTTACAAGGAGGACCCGTGTTATTGAATTTTGCGTTCATGTGCTAAAGCATCAGGCTAGTTAATACATAATTGTGAAGCATTTTATATCCACCATCCTATTAAGTGATTATATAGAAAAATCACACTCAAGGTAGAATTGTACGTTTGAAAGACGGGGAGACATATAAAGCATCAGTATTGCAAAGGGAACAATTAGAGGCAATGCAAAATTTACTTAAATATGTATGTTCCACGGAAATAAAAAATTCCCACACTTTCGTTTCAAAGAGAAGCAAAAGTTAATGCATCAGAATGCAAAACAAAACTTACTCAAGTTAATCTCATAGTTACGAATAAGAATCGTCTTTTTAAACATGGAAATACGACAATATTTTCAAAGAGACTCTACCGTGTGGAAAAAGGCTATTGGCCCATAAAGTCCACAGCCACTCTCCGAAGAAAATTCCCCAGTTTCACGCCAAGATCCCATGCGTGCATTTCACATTACTATTCCTCCTGCGTGTCAATGGACACTATGCGTAATTTTGCACGGCCAATCCACCTACCTGCACCTCTTTGGACTGTGTGAGAAAACCGAAACAACCAGAGGTAACCCACGTAGACACAATGAGGATTTCTAAACAGAACCTTGTCAAGGCCGGAATGAAACCGAGGTCCCTGGCACTGCAAAGCATCAGTGCAAACCACTGAGCCACACGCATTAATTTGCTTATAGAGAGGAAGCAGACGTTTTGGGACAGTATGTTTAGGTTGTCAAATGGCAATTGATGACACTTCTCAAACAAGATTTCTTTTTCAGAGAGGACTGCATGAAGATTTGATTATATTTTAGCAAGCCGACACATATTCCCACATAATACAAATATTAGGGTTAAATGAATCTTTCTCAGCTCAGCAAGCACTAAATAACGGAATGCCACAGTGAATCGAAATGTTGTATCACAAAGTTGTATTCTACACTAACATTAAAAGAGCATTCGTATTATTGGGAAATTTTCTGATGAAGTAAAATTTTACAGGAAATTGGAAAGAAAGGGAAATAAAAATGGAAATTGCCGATGAAACTGACTAGGTTAGGAAGCATCTGTAGAGAGAAAGCAGTCAATATTTCAGATGCAGTGATTCTTCGTCAGAATTAGTATTAGATAGGAAAAGTTATTAATTATTCTTGATGTACCAGAAGAGGAAATAGTTACATTTCGTAAATGACAAATATGTCAGTTGGAGTGTACTGTTAGAATATGTGGCGCCATACTTGTTTTAAAAAGTATACAACAAACAAAAATCATTTTAATTGAAGAGTTTCTCAAATATTGTGATGTAAAGCGATTGAGATTTCCTTGCACCATTATAACAAAAGATAACAACCGAAGTTCAGCCTATAACTGCAGTCTATATTATAAATCTAGTCATTTATACCAAACAAAAGAAGAATAAACTATAAAGCATTTTTCAACATGATGAGTGTTGTGGTACAACAATGCGTTGTGGAATCCAAAATGATAATCTCCTTTGAAAAAAATGGATACAATTAGGAAAAGACAAATATCTTGCAGATGATGAATCCTAAAACAAAGACCTAAAAAAGAAATTCAGCAGATCTTTCAGTACTGTCGAAGGTTAAACAGATTAACATTTTCAATCTGATATGAATTATTCGGAATTTCAGTGAATACGTTTAGGCAGGCTCAACCGGTGTAAAGCCTCTGCTTCCCACGGATTGAGACTGAGAAAATATTTTGTGTCATGGAGGAACTGGAGCAATTATATCATTCCACATAATGATGGAAGGACCATATCAGACTAGGTATGTAGACACTTCTTCTGCACTGCCTTTCATCTTAGGTAGTCCATTCAATAGTTTACTGTGCAGTTTGATCACTGAGAATCGTGAATACAGATATGATGGATGATTCAACAATGATAAATTGAAGCATTATGCAGGGAATCCCATAACTGTGGAATAAGCAGCAAAAACCATGAGCATATCAAATAGCAGAATATTCTTTATTGACTGACGTCAATACTCCTGCCTTTTGTTGTTATAGTATTGTGAATTAAACTCATCCATCAGCTGATAATGTAGATATTTCATATTCATGGATTCATCTACAGGGAACAGTGCGTGAAATCGACCAAATAAGTCTCCATATATGCTTGAATATAGTATTGCTTCCTCAAATTGAACAGATCAATGCACAATAGTTCAGTTTATTCTTCGAAACAATGACTTTATTGGTCATGAATACTGGTAGTTGTTCATAGTTATTAGTTAATTGATTGACAATATTCAATGCAGATAAGATGGATGGTTCAACCATAATGGGTTGAAGCATTATGCAGGGAACATCAAGATTGTAGAATAAGCAGCAAAAAAAAAATTAACCATGAATATATCTAATAGCACAATATACTTTATGGACTGAGGCCAATAATTCTGCATGTATTATTATAGTATTTGATTTCAACACAGGCATCGGCTGGCAAATTAGACATTTCATTTCATGGACTCACCTTTCGAGAACAGTATATTAACGTTTACCAGCGAACTGTCCATAGTTCCTCCTGTAGAGCATTGCTTTCACAAATTGAACAGATTAATACACAATAGCCCAGTATATTCTTCAATACAATTACTTTGTCCACGAATACTGCAAGTTTTTCGTAGTTATTGGATAATTGATATTGCTGATGTTTCAACTGTCGGTCTGTGCTGCAGAATCACATGCTAAACAATTTAGGATCCCTTCTCTGGCCAATGAGCGTAACAAATAATTCATCAAATCTGAACTATATTCTCCGTAGCAAATATGTTTGTTCAAAGACCCAGCTAGGACAATTGGATGACGCTGCAACATAATCGCTCCAAACAAATGATGAATTCATTGCTTTAATTCTGCATAATGGTATGTTTAACCTGCTGCAAAATTCAAAATATAAGCAAAGGTTCATATGTGGTCTTTCAACAGAAAACGACCTCAGAGATAAAGACAGAGGTATCTATTGAAGATAACAGGGTATTCAATATTTGATGCATAATTTATAAGCTTTCACCATTTAATTGTCATTTATTTCATCTCTGGGAGGTGCATTTGATATTGGATTACGCGAACTAACATTGAAGATGCTGTGACGTGTTAACATACGTTTCCTTGCAAGGGAGAACACTCGAAACACGCATTTCTTCACGATAACTCTGAAGATGTTGAAAAATAGCATTCAACAATTTGAATGAACAACGCAGCAGTCAACATAAAACGTATGTTCATTTCATGGATTAGTCGACAGTAAGTGTACCCAGGTTTTCTTTTGGGACTGCACAAACTAAAGACATTAAAGCATTAATCTCTCCCAACAATATCCAAATTTCACACAGTCCAGTCACACTCATGTTTCCATAGACAGATATTTGGGAGCACTGGTATCATTTTTAGCAATTAATAACACATTTGCAATGAGCTACCATGACCAAGAGGTATGCCAACCCTTTTATTGGTAACATAAAATATAGTCCAATCTTGTGCGTACTTGCTGGTCTGTGAAGTTCCACTATGATGCATCTTCCTTGAAAGTGTTCACTTCTTATTAATAGGTTATCTTCTGTGGAATTGTGATGCTACGTGTTTTTAAAATATTTTGAGCTTGGATGACTCAAGCTCATTATTATTTTTATAAATTGAATTTTCCGAACACTTGCTGAACATTTCCGAAAACTATGGAGAATGAGAAATGAAATATGGGAAAAAAAATAAATAGCTATTAGTGTTTTTATCAAACTTGATTCTCTGTGGAACATTCTGATGATGGATTCATCAGGGCTCGTTTGGAGCCTGAAATACTTTCTAATTCTTATATGACTTCTGGTAAGATTCCGATTTTCACAGATATTGAGCGTTGAGCACAATCTTACTGGTCAGCGAGCTACTGGGTTCCCAACTACTGTATGTAAGTGATAGATTAATGCTAGAGCATTGTTTTTGTTTGCAGTTGCCAATGTCCCTTGCTGAAAGAAACGATTAGAGTCTTCAGTGAGAAATTCTATCCACCTTAGCCTCGCAGCCTTCGAGGGTGATATCTCAGCACCCCGTGCACAATAACACTCAGCCCTTCGGCACCACTGAGCACACACCCTCCACACCTTTCATGCATCAGATCTGAATAGTTTTCTTTGCTTTCAGAACTCCAAAGACTGAGAGACCAGCTGAGAGGTGGAGGTAAGATAGCAGTTTAATATTTTCAACACTGAAATATTAACAGATCGTTGTAATTCTCAAGCAAAACACAAATGTGCATTATACTTCCCAATTATTTGACTGTGTTCGATAATTTGAATATGCTCGGGCTGTGAAAGAATTCTGGATGCTTGAAACGAGAAAAAAGGATAAAATGTACTGGAACAGCTCAGAAGGTCTGGCAGCATCTGTGGAGGGGAATCAGAGTTAACGTTTTGATCGAGTGATCTTCCTCAGAACTCTCTTCATATACACATGAACAGTATTTAAATCACCAATTATGTGTTTTTAGAGGACACTTGTTGATCTTCACTTTGATTATCTCCGGCAAATTTCGTGGACGCAAATGCAGCACTCTTCACCCTCCCATTGCAACAGTTCTGCATTCTTTTCTGGAGCAAATGATTCTATAAATGTGCAAATACGATCGTTTGAAGTCTCATTTGGGGATTTGTGTAAAATTCCATGAGTTATGAGAAAACTTCTCTCTGTAGCAGACGTGAATCAAAGGTGAATGCTTTAATTGTTGTCGTGATATATTCCCAGCTAAACATGTATTAGGCCATTTAGCAAAAACAGAGGTTTGCAGAATTTAATAACTTGGATCCATGAACCGAGTATAGTGTGAATCCCAGAGTCAACAACTCCCTCAAATTAATCACTGGTCATCGATTAAGAATGACACACTAACTACATGCGCTGCAGTTAATATGCAGTGTATCAGCAGCCATCGAAACTACAACGACAACTATTATTTCTTTTTCTTCATTGTTTGAAACCTCAGATCAACTCGATGCTGCTCTATAGAAAACAGTTTGGATAATTTTACGTTTTATCAGTGTTAAAATCCACAGCCCACAAGCAATCTATCACACAACATAAATGTACCTTTCTTGTACAGTATACTTTGGATAGTTTAATATTTTGTTTCTGCCACACGCAATCGTGGTCTTTGATATTGAGAGTCCATCATAGGTTAATTTCACCGAATATAAGATCGTCATCAGATTTTAATTCAATTTCAAATTGCAGTTGACAACCTTCCACCTTGCATCATTCTCATATTAGGTTTGGAAACGGAACTACGTTTTGCATTCAATTAAGTTGCTGTTCACATTTGCCTTTACCTTAATGTGATATTTGTCATGTCCAATCTGCACTCACAGCTGGAAAAGCATTTGTACTTTCAACTGTGAGCGGCAGTAGTTAAAAATCCCCAAGACGCGGCGGATTCCCCTGACTGTGTCCGGCCGCGGCATGTCGGCGATGGCCGACTTGCGGTCGGGGGGTAGGGTCTTGCTTCCCTGGCTGATATCGTGTCCCAGGTACCGGACGTGAGCCAGTCCGACCTGGGCCTTCGTGGGGTTTATTTTGAATCTTGCCCGGCCAGGGCTCCCAGGTGGTGGCGCGCGTCCGTGGAGGCGATCAAAAGGTCGTCTACGTACTGTAGGAGGGTGCTCGAGAAGGGGCAGAGGTCGCACCCCTCCAGGGTCCGGCTCATGACCCTGTGGAAAATGTTAGGGCTGTTGTGGCAGCCCTGCGGCAGGCGGGTCCATGTATACTGTCTGTCCCGCAGCGTGAAGGCAAACTTGTTCTCTGAGTCACGGTGCAGGGGAATGGATCAAAAGCCATTCACCACGTCCAGGACCGTAAAGATCCGGTGTGAGGGTTCGAGGCCGTTGAAGATGGTGGTCGGGCTGTCTACGATAGGGTGCTCTCTGGGGGTGACCCTATTGTGTGCCGTGTAGTCGATGGTGAGCCTGTCGCTTCCACCCGGCTTCCGGACTGGCCATATAGGGGAGTTGGTGGTGGACACCGTGGGGCGGAGGACGCCATGCTGGGTGAACTCGGCAACGATTGCCTCAGTGGCGTGCAGCGCCTCAGGTTTAATCGGGTATTGTCGGTGCGGGGCGTGTGTGGGACCGGGTATCCACTCAGGAGGGGAGCGGACGAGGCCGCAGTCCTGCTTGCTCGTGGCCCATACCTACGGGACTAGTTGGCAGACGGCCCCGAAGGCACTGTCGTTGGCCGAGTCCAGGGCGATGGGCACACTGGGGGCAAGCGCAGCGACGGATTTAGTGGGCACCCATGTACCCTCGTGGGCGCTCTTGTGAAATTTGCGGGATGTCCACAGGAGGCGTCCACCACCGCTCCCAGTTCGCCCAGAACGTCGATACCCATAATCGACCCCTCCAAGTTTGGGCAAACCCAGAAATGCACGGGGAGTAAAATGTTGTCTACCTCTCTGAGGACGGCCTCGCTTCAGCGTGCAATAACCGAGCTTCCCCAACCCCTTTAATGGAAATGGAGTGGTGGGTTGAGGTAAGGTCGAGGTCGGTGAGGAAGACCGACGCCTCCGTATCAATCAAAATCTTGCATCGGCGGCCCCCTAGCAATGCGGAAACCCAGATACGGGGTTCGGCTCCCGGGACGGGGACCGACGCTACTCAGTCTTTGCATCGGGCGAGCAGCTGTAAAAGCTCGAGCAGCTGGCCCCGACTGATTTGATCCCATTCGTGGATCGTGGGTTTCGGGTTTGGGTTGCGGGGTTTGTGGGGGCTGGGGTCGCTGTTGACACCTTGTCTGGGGCGATCCTGAGGAGTGCGGCTGTGAAGGTGGCTGGCTCCACTTCGGACCTGGACCCCAGGAGCGTCGGAAAGAGAGTGGGCATTAGGTTTTGTGGTGCCCCGTCCGTTTGCAGCGGAAGCAAACGTCCGGTTCGTCCGTCGAAACAGCCGCAACGGCGGGCGCCGCTGGGTTGTCAAGGGACATGGCCCAGTTCTCAAGCTCCGCAAAAGTGACATAGGCCACCAGGCCCGTCCGTAGGACTGCCTGGTGTGCGGGGCTCAGGCCATCTTTGCATAATTGGGCGAATACGGGGTTCTGCATATCAGCGTCGGGAACCCCGCTGTGTGCTCGGAACGCCTCAAATTTGCGGACCCTATATTCCTGGGCGCCCGCCCCAGGTTTCTGAGTGATATCCACAATGGCGTTCCAGTCGACTGGTGTATGGCTGAGCGCCTCGCTGACATCAGCCTTGAAGTCGGCGAGGGCAACCTCCTGTTCGCGACGGCTGCCGCTGAGCCAGCGCACCAGGACCCATTCTGGAGGGCGGGCTGGAGCCTGGACCACAGGTTCTCCGGGAGTTTGGTCCGGACCAGGCCAACCACGTCCCTGTTGTGAAGGTTGTGGCAGATCTGCATCTCCCTAAGCCTCTGCCAGAATTCAGCGTTATTGTGCTGAGACTTAAGGGCGGGGAGCCTGTCCAGAGGTTTCATAGTGTCGGCCGGGGTCAGGGCGACGTAGGTCATCTTAAGGCAGGGGTTATGGGCAAGGGTCGTGGCCCTTCCCCTCTCCCCTCCCCCGGGGGTATATTCAACTTTCACCGGGGCTGCACGGTCGTAGCCCGTGCCCAGTTCCCGTGGGTCCGGATTGTCCGTGAGCCCCTCCCAGTCCCAGGTGGGGGACGGCGGTGAGCTGGGCGCATCTGATAAGGTCGTTAAAACCGTACGAGCAGCAAGCGCCTGGGCTTCTAGGTGCTCTGTGGCCTGCTTTTTCTTGTCTTGGACATAAAGGTGAACCTTGCCAGCAAGCCTAACGTGTGCCTGTAGCATCAAGACGCAAGCTTTCTCGTGCCTATCTTTCTTCTGCCGGGTCCACCACTCGCGCTGTACATCCAGCGGGTCGCCAGCCTGAGTGAAGCATCGCCTGAATAGATTTTTTTATTCTCGTCGGCTATAAGACGGGTAAGGGAACCCTCTGGCCCCCAATCTAGGTCTTCAGCCGCGCTTCCACCCATGGCAGGGGGCGTGAACTCAGACCTAACCGCGCCTGATCCTGCAGAGACCAACACCTCGGGACTGCGAAGTCAATGGGCAGAGCGCGTAACCGTCGCTTGGCCCAGAGGCTCCGCGTCTCGGGCTGGTTTGGAGGACTTCCTTTCTTGTAGCACGCATAGACCTCCCAGCCTCTACCGCATACGCAAGGAAGGCGCTAAAACCGGGATCAACGTACAATGGGGTCCCCTATCTCCCACTGCAGAGTTCAACCAGGAAGGCTTGTTTGGTCGGTTTTTAAACGGGGTGGGGGGGGGGGGTCAATCTGTCGGGGTCTCGTACCTAAAGTCGTCGGTCCAAGGATCGTCCATCAGTCACAGTAGCACATTAACAATAAACGAAACTAATAATAATCACGCACACATTTACTAGTGTTCTGCGACCCCAATCGCCCACCCGCGAAGGATCACTCTCTCACACACACACACACACACACACACACACACACTTTTACTGTACCGTTACACGACTGCCGGACTCACTCTGTTCTCAGGTTCAGATAAGGGCCGGCAGTGAAGTCCCTTGCGGGGCACTGGGAGACTTTTACGCGAGAAGAAAAAGAGTAAAGACTCTCACCCAGTGCCGTCGCAAGGATCCAGCAGCCGTGGTTATCCCGGACGAGCCCCCAATTGTTAGCGCGGATGAAATGATATCAGTCCGAGCGCAGAGTGCGGTTCAACAATCGTAACGTTTATTGATAGTTACACCGCCGGAGACCAACCGAGGTCCGAATCTCGGCTGTTCTGCTGTTCCCGCGCGCTGCTACACATTATATACTTTTCTTTGTCAGGATGTGAGGATTTTGAGTATGAATGGGATGATGGTTGCCCATCATCGGTGGAGTAGGTGCAAATGGTGGGTTTCCTGCCGTCCCAGGAGAGTTGCAGTGTACACACAATAGGGTGCTAATTGGATTATGTAAACGGTTCTGGGTACTATCTGCTTGTCTCTCTCTGTGAGGTCTGGGGGCTGGCACCCCCCTTTGTTCCCTTGAGGTGCTGGTGTGTGTTAGTCTGTTCGTTCTTGTCTGGTGGATGCCTGTCCTTTGTGTCAGGATGGTTCTGTATTGATGAATATGGGTGTTTCAGTCAGTCTCTTGATTTGATTAGGACATGGGTTTCCATATTAATTAGCTCCGGAGTTTCGGTCTATGAGTCATGGTTAGTGTCTGGCCTAGTGTGGATTTGATCTGTCCTCTGGCTCCCATCTCCCGGCCACGTGGGCGGTCCGGCAGCTGCTGAGTTCTGTGGGTTTAAGCTGCGGCTGCCGTTTAAAACACAAAATGAATTCCTATAGTTTTACCGATGTAGGCATAGTCCCGTGGCAAATGCGGGGCGGTTTTGATGCCCGCTTGCAATTGCAAGGCATATTGAACCGCTTTGTAATAAATGTTCACTTTTAATCCCGTCTACATTCTTGTAAATGTGCAGTGAATTCTTCCAAAGAGCATTTAGATATGTATTTTTAAAATATTTTCACAAATGCTATTCCTCAATAACGTTTCATTCGATGATTGTCAAAGATTCTTTTGCCTTTCAATTCTGCTTTTTACTTCACATGTGCCTCCCCAGTCCGGTGACAACCCACCAGATGCAGTAGCTTAAAACAAGGTGCAAACAAACTCGGCAAAGCCCTCCATTGGTCTTATATCTGGTCCTAATCAAATAAGCGGCAAAACTTTAAGTATTATGTTTTGCTATAAAGATGCTACTTACCTCTATTCCTTATCCACCAGTTCTCTAGCCTTACTTTCATTTGCTTTTTTTCTCATACTCCAGACCCCAATCCAGAATCATACAGAGAATAATTCTGAAATTACGAACCTTGGTGTAGGGCACTCAGCTTTATCTCCAGTTTCTGTATATGCTGCTTGCACGACCCTATCATTTTACATAGGGTCGTTTGTAGAAACATGGTCTCTGTCTTTTGGCTGTTTCCACTTACCCTTACTTTACCTGCTCACTAACATAATTGGCCTTGGTACAAATTAGCAAGAAGTCATCCACGTGTTACGAGTGCAACCATAAGATACGTCTAAATGTTCGTTTTCTGACGAAATCACATGCACACGTTGTACTTCCGTATTTCAAAGACGACAGAGCAGCGTTGCGAATGCTTACGATTTCAAAGCGATCTGTTGGATTTTAACATGATGCCATGTGATTTCTGACTTGCTCACCCCAGTCCAAAACCAGCACCTCCACATCTTCGCATTTTGTCGGCAATGCCTCCGCATCATGCATCTTCAACATTAGTTAAAACTCGTGCCACCACAGGATGTCTCTTGCTTTATTCTCCTTGAAAACAATCGTTCTGAAAGAATGAAATGAAGAAATCAATTGGTGTAAAGAATGGATATCGGTGACTTGAGCACTTCCTCCCATTGTTTCTTTTTTGTGTTTAACGTATTCCTGCACTCTTTCATTTCACCGTATATGCAATAGACGATCTTCTCAGCCTTGCAGGCAGTCGTCAGTTCTCCAGACACTGTTCCATAACGTTTATCTATTATGCACGTGCATTATGCACAAATGGATATCTTGGGCAGCGTAATTGTTCATGGATTTCTTCAAAACGCAGAAGGAAGTTTCCAGTTGAGTGATTGCCGTGCTGTAAATTATATTTGTATCAATTTTACATGTTTGTATCCCAAATCTTAGTAGCTGCCCTCCAACGTACAGACATTCTTGCACTCAAATAGCAAAGGCAGTAGCTGTGCGAATTCACTGTTAAAGTCAGACAGTGAATTCGCACATCTGTGAATTCGCACAGCTAAGTTTATTTTTTTCATTTCAAGTTCTGGACATGTTGTCATTGACTTTGTCTCTCGTCCTAATTATTAAAGTGCCACCATTTTGATCTTTGTTCCACAAAGGTCGAGAGAACGCAACATTCTAGAAAACATTAATTACTGCTTTTGGAATTCGAGGAACGCAGCTGCAACACCTTAATTCGTTCAAAAAAGAATAAGCTCTTAGCGTCCTCCACCTTGGGATGTAGGAGGTATGGTTGCTAAGATTGCATGTGATAAGCAAGTTGGAGATGCAGTGAAAGCAAAGGAAGGTGATCTCAGCATTCAACGGGAGCTTGGCAAATGGGCGAAGGAGTGGCAGATGGTGATAAATTTAGATAAAAATGAGGTGCGGCATTTTGGAAAGGCAAATCAGGGCAGAATGTATACACTAAATGGTAATATCCTCCGGAGTGTTGCTGACAAAAGGGACAATGGAGTGCAAGAGTTCAGACTGTGGTGCTGTAATGGCACAGCAGGATAGGCAGCATCTGACGAGCTAGCAGACCGAAATGTTGGGCATAAACTGTACGTCAGGAATTCGTGATGAAGGACTTATGCCCGAAACTTTGATTATCCAGCTCCTCCGATGCTGTCTGACCTGCTGTGTATTTCCAGCACTACACTCTCGTCTCTGATCTCCAGCATCTGCAGTCCCCACTTTCTCCTTGTATTTCAACTGCAGATCTCATTGAATTTCGAGTTACGAATCGATAGGATATTGAAGAAGGTGTTTGGTATGGATTAGAGAATTGACTATAGGGGTTGGGAGAAGAGTGTTTCGGCTGTATACAACATTGCTTAGGTTAATTTTAGAATATTTTGATTAATTCTCGTCTCCTTCCTACAGGAAAAATGTCGTGAAACATGAAAGGGTTCAGAAAAGATTTACAATGACGTTGCCAGGGTTGGAGGGTTTGAGCAATAGGGAGATTCTGAACAGGCTGTGGCTGTTTACCCTGAAGCGTCGGAGCCTGAGGGGTGACTTCATACAGATCTACAAAATCATGGGGGCCGGGCAATGGATAGCGTAAAAATACAAGGTCTTTGTCCTGGGTTGGGGTAGTCCAGTACGAGACTGCATAGGTTGTTGGTCAATGGGTAAAAAACGTAAATGAACTTCAGGTGCAACATTTTCATGCAGGGGATAGCGCTTGTATGGAATGAGCTGCCAGTTAAGTTGTGGAGTCTGGTACAACTACAACATTGATTCAGCATCTGGATGGATATATGGTTCTCAAATCCTTCAGAGCATTCTAATGGCTTTAGAGGAATAGAGTTTCAACGTTACGTGTGTGATATGAATAAAGAAAAAAGTTTTTTTGTCATTATAATCATATTGATCAATTGTATATCTTTCATTTTCTTTCTGAATTAATGGAATGAAAAGCTCAGCTAATCGTAGCCTGGAGGCTCATTCTTGTTTCTGCAGCTCCTGTGCCAAATTGGTTTACAACAAAGGCAATATTTACATTGTTCCGTATCGTTACTATAATAATTGTTTTTGAAAGTGCAGATGAACAACGTTACATTTTTAAAAATCTATTAGATGTGTAGGTAGTATGTGCGTTTAAAATAAAACTTACAAAGCATCAAGATGTTGCTGAAATGGAACACAGTAAAGACATTACATTCCAGCCAGCAGGATGCAGCTTTTTGAAAATAAGTATATCATCAGGACCTATTTGCAACAATTGCACACCGTAAAATTACAAATGAAGCGTATTATCATCTTTGTGTACAGAAGTTACTTGATAGCTGGAAGTTTATTTGATTCAAGTAAACTGGGTATTCAGATTTAATTATCTTGAAACTCTATGAGTGAAATGGGCAACAAGTCAAATCCTTGCATTTTTTTTCTGAACAATGTCTAATAATATCAAGTGAAACAGTTGTTTGCAGAAGAGGCACTAAAATTAACACTGCTTTCTTTTTGCGCAATGTTGAGAAATACTTTGCCTCCTCTAACAATATTTAAAGAAGAAAACCGTTGTGAAAATACTGCTCAAGTAATTCTTTTAAAGAAAAAAAAGGAACAATTAGCCCAGATTTGCAGTTGAGTTTGTTCATCTAAATTTCTTTGCTATTGCAACAAGCAACAGGTTAACTATACATTAGGCAATTTTCTTTTCATTTAGATATCGATAACTTGAGAAGCGACTTGAGAAAAGCCGGTAAGTAAATAATATAAACAATGTGGTATTGCACTTGCATAGCACCTTAATTGTAAAAAAGAAACCTCCTCATGTAGAAGAACAATAGACTAATTAAAATAATATTGAAAATTTCTGCAGTGTTTCGCGGAACTTAGAGATAATTTGAAATAAGCGACATAACAATTGTGAAATATGATGACATATTGCAAAAACAAAAGTTGTGCAAATATTTACAAGAAATTTTACAAATATTGAATTTTGCGTTCATGTGCTAAAGCATCAGGCGAGTTAATACATAATTGTGAAGCATTTTATATCCACCATCCTATTAAGTAATAATTTAGAAAAATCACACTCAAGGTAGAATTGTACGTTTGAAAGACGGGGAGACATACAAAAGCATCAGTATTGCAAAGGGAAACAATTAGAGGCAATGCAAAATTTACTTAACTGTGTATGTTCCACTGACATAACCTTGTCAAGGCCGGAATGAAACCTAGGTCCCTGGCACTGTAAAGCATCAGTGCAAACCACTGAGCCAGCCGCGTTAATTTGCATATAGAGAGGAAGCAGACGTTTTGGGACAGTATGTTTAGGTTGCCAAATGGCAATTGATGACGCATCTCAAACAAGTTTTCTTTTTCCAATTGGACTGCATGAAGATCTGATTATATTTTAGCAAGCCGACACATATTCCCGCATAATACAAATATTAGGGTTGAATGAATCTTTCTCAGCTCAGCAAGGACTAAATAACGGAATGCCACAGTGAATCGAAATGTTGTATCACAAAGTTGTATTCTACACTTTTGGGGAATTTTCTGATGAAGTAAAATTTTACAGGAAATTGGAAAGAAAGGGAAATAAAAATGGAAATTGCCGATGAAACTGACTAGGTTAGGAAGCATCTGTAGAGAGAAAGCAGTCAATATTTCAGATGCAGTGATTCTTCGTCAGAATTAGTATTAGATAGGAAAAGTTATTAATTATTCTTGATACACCAGAAGAGGAAATAGTTACATTTCATGGTGTACTGTTAGAATATGTGGCGCCATACTTGTTTTAAAAAGTATACAACAAACAAAAATTATTTTTAATTGAAGAGATTCTCAAATACTGTAAAGCGATTGAGATTTCCTTGCACCATTAAAACAAAAGACAACTACCGAAGTTCAGCCTATAACTGCAGTCTATATTATAAATCTAGTCATTTATACAAAACAAAAGAAGAATAAAACTGTAAAACATTTTTCAACATGATGAGTGTTGTGGTACAGCAATGCGTTGTGGAGTCCAAAATGATAATCTCCTTTGAAAAAAATGGATACAATTAGGAAAAGACAACTATCTTGCAGATGATGAAACAAAGAACTATAAAAGAAATTCAGCAGATCTTTTAGTACTGTCGAAGGTTAAACAGATTAACATTTTCAATCTGATATGAGTTATTCGGAATTTCAGTGAATACGTTTAGGCAGCCTCAACCGGTGTAAAGCCTCTGCTTCCCATGGATTGAGACTGATAAAATATTATGCATCATGGAGGAATTTGAGCAATGAGATAATTCCACATAATGATGGAAGGGCCATATCAGACTAGTTATGTAGACACTTCTTCTGCAGTGCCTTTCATCTTAGGTAGTCCATTCAATAATTTACTGTGCAGTTTGATCACTGAGAATCGTGAATACAGATATGATGGATGATTCAACAATGATAAATTGAAGCATTATGCAGGGAATCCCATAACTGTGGAATAAGCAGCAAAAACCATGAGCATATCAAATAGCAGAATATTCTTTATTGACTGACGTCAATACTCCTGCCTTTTGTTGTTATAGTATTGTGAATTAAACTCATCCATCAGCTGATAATGTAGATATTTCATATTCATGGATTCATCTACAGGGAACAGTGCGTGAAATCGACCAAATAAGTCTCCATATATGCTTGAATATAGTATTGCTTCCTCAAATTGAACAGATCAATGCACAATAGTTCAGTTTATTCTTCGAAACAATGACTTTATTGGTCATGAATACTGGTAGTTGTTCATAGTTATTAGTTAATTGATTGACAATATTCAATGCAGATAAGATGGATGGTTCAACCATAATGGGTTGAAGCATTATGCAGGGAACATCAAGATTGTAGAATAAGCAGCAAAAAAAAAATTAACCATGAATATATCTAATAGCACAATATACTTTATGGACTGAGGCCAATAATTCTGCATGTATTATTATAGTATTTGATTTCAACACAGGCATCGGCTGGCAAATTAGACATTTCATTTCATGGACTCACCTTTCGAGAACAGTATATTAACGTTTACCAGCGAACTGTCCATAGTTCCTCCTGTAGAGCATTGCTTTCACAAATTGAACAGATTAATACACAATAGCCCAGTATATTCTTCAATACAATTACTTTGTCCACGAATACTGCAAGTTTTTCGTAGTTATTGGATAATTGATATTGCTGATGTTTCAACTGTCGGTCTGTGCTGCAGAATCACATGCTAAACAATTTAGGATCCCTTCTCTGGCCAATGAGCGTAACAAATAATTCATCAAATCTGAACTATATTCTCCGTAGCAAATATGTTTGTTCAAAGACCCAGCTAGGACAATTGGATGACGCTGCAACATAATCGCTCCAAACAAATGATGAATTCATTGCTTTAATTCTGCATAATGGTATGTTTAACCTGCTGCAAAATTCAAAATATAAGCAAAGGTTCATATGTGGTCTTTCAACAGAAAACGACCTCAGAGATAAAGACAGAGGTATCTATTGAAGATAACAGGGTATTCAATATTTGATGCATAATTTATAAGCTTTCACCATTTAATTGTCATTTATTTCATCTCTGGGAGGTGCATTTGATATTGGATTACGCGAACTAACATTGAAGATGCTGTGACGTGTTAACATACGTTTCCTTGCAAGGGAGAACACTCGAAACACGCATTTCTTCACGATAACTCTGAAGATGTTGAAAAATAGCATTCAACAATTTGAATGAACAACGCAGCAGTCAACATAAAACGTATGTTCATTTCATGGATTAGTCGACAGTAAGTGTACCCAGGTTTTCTTTTGGGACTGCACAAACTAAAGACATTAAAGCATTAATCTCTCCCAACAATATCCAAATTTCACACAGTCCAGTCACACTCATGTTTCCATAGACAGATATTTGGGAGCACTGGTATCATTTTTAGCAATTAATAACACATTTGCAATGAGCTACCATGACCAAGAGGTATGCCAACCCTTTTATTGGTAACATAAAATATAGTCCAATCTTGTGCGTACTTGCTGGTCTGTGAAGTTCCACTATGATGCATCTTCCTTGAAAGTGTTCACTTCTTATTAATAGGTTATCTTCTGTGGAATTGTGATGCTACGTGTTTTTAAAATATTTTGAGCTTGGATGACTCAAGCTCATTATTATTTTTATAAATTGAATTTTCCGAACACTTGCTGAACATTTCCGAAAACTATGGAGAATGAGAAATGAAATATGGGAAAAAAAATAAATAGCTATTAGTGTTTTTATCAAACTTGATTCTCTGTGGAACATTCTGATGATGGATTCATCAGGGCTCGTTTGGAGCCTGAAATACTTTCTAATTCTTATATGACTTCTGGTAAGATTCCGATTTTCACAGATATTGAGCGTTGAGCACAATCTTACTGGTCAGCGAGCTACTGGGTTCCCAACTACTGTATGTAAGTGATAGATTAATGCTAGAGCATTGTTTTTGTTTGCAGTTGCCAATGTCCCTTGCTGAAAGAAACGATTAGAGTCTTCAGTGAGAAATTCTATCCACCTTAGCCTCGCAGCCTTCGAGGGTGATATCTCAGCACCCCGTGCACAATAACACTCAGCCCTTCGGCACCACTGAGCACACACCCTCCACACCTTTCATGCATCAGATCTGAATAGTTTTCTTTGCTTTCAGAACTCCAAAGACTGAGAGACCAGCTGAGAGGTGGAGGTAAGATAGCAGTTTAATATTTTCAACACTGAACTATTAACAGATCGTTGTAATTCTCAAGCAAAACACAAACGTGCATTATACTTCCCAATTATTTGACTGTGTTCGATAATTTGAATATGCTCGGGCTGTGAAAGAATTCTGGATGCTTGAAACGAGAAAAAAGGATAAAATGTACTGGAACAGCTCAGAAGGTCTGGCAGCATCTGTGGAGGGGAATCAGAGTTAACGTTTTGATCGAGTGATCTTCCTCAGAACTCTCTTCATATACACATGAACAGTATTTAAATCACCAATTATGTGTTTTTAGAGGACACTTGTTGATCTTCACTTTGATTATCTCCGGCAAATCTCGTGGACGCAAATGCAGCACTCTTCACCCTCCCATTGCAACAGTTCTGCATTCTTTTCTGGAGCAAATGATTCTATAAATGTGCAAATACGATCGTTTGAAGTCTCATTTGGGGATTTGTGTAAAATTCCATGAGTTATGAGAAAGCTTCTCTCTGTAGCAGACGTGAATCAAAGGTGAATGCTTTAATTGTTGTCGTGATATATTCCCAGCTAAACATGTATTAGGCCATTTAGCAAAAACAGAGGTTTGCAGAATTTAATAACTTGGATCCATGAACCGAGTATAGTGTGAATCCCAGAGTCAACAACTCCCTCAAATTAATCCTGGTTATCGATTAAGAATGACACACTAACTACATGCGCTGCAGTTAATATGCAGTGTATCAGCAGCCATCGAAACTACAACGACAACTATTATTTCTTTTTCTTCATTGTTTGAAACCTCAGACCAACTCGATGCTGCTCTATAGAAAACAGTTTGGATAATTTTACGTTTTATCAGTGTTAAAATCCACAGCCCACAAGCAATCTATCACACAACATAAATGTACCTTTCTTGTACAGTATACTTTGGATAGTTTAATATTTTGTTTCTGCCACACGCAATCGTGGTCTTTGATATTGAGAGTCCATCATAGGTTAATTTCACCGAATATAAGATCGTCATCAGATTTTAATTCAATTTCAAATTGCAGTTGACAACCTTCCACCTTGCATCATTCTCATATTAGGTTTGGGAACGGAACTACGTTTTGCATTCAATTAAGTTGCTGTTCACATTTGCCTTTACCTTAATGTGATATTTGTCATGTCCAATCTGCACTCACAGCTGCAAAAGCATTTGTACTTTCAACTGTGACGCCCTCAGCGGGCTGGCCACTGCAAGTATTAGGATCTCTTTATTGTTGTGAGGCTGGTAATATAGAAATTACCAGGTTATAGGTCGAGTAAACGAAACGTTGCATAATTTTCTGGCACAAGTGTTTAATTCCCACCACAACAGCACAGATAATTTGAATGGATTCAAAAATCGTAGAAAGAGAATGCTAGGCTAATGGCGAACTTTTGACATATTTAATTTTAAGATTTCGTTCTGTCTATTTTATTAATTGCAATTATTTGAATCAAGCAGAATTCTATTTGCAGGCCCTTTACTGCCTTGACCCTTCTTGTCGTTTATACTTTACTTGCACAATGTATTCTGGGCAAATCAATAACGAAAACACCTTTGTGCTCATTCACATTGAACCCTGTGTTGGAAGCCATTATTGTATTCATTTCAAATATAATTAGAATTGATTATTTTGGATAGCTTGTCGGAAAAATGCTTGATAGAATCTGAAGTAAAAATAAGCACAACAATAATATATTTTCTGAACAGAAATATCTTCGTACAGACAGCATGCTATTTTCAACAAAATTGTCTTAAACAAAACGTGAAGAGAGCAAACCTTTTCTTTTAAACGGTCCAAAACATTATAGTCCTTTTCCTCTATTCCACACTGTTTCAGATGTTCATAATTAAAGGTAACAAAGCAGACTTGCTGTTGATTTATGCAAAAATGGCAAACAACTATGCAAGTGGCCAGACCTTCACTACCAATATTATTACATAAAGAAACAGCTTGCATTATAATGAAAGTATGAAATTAAATAATGTTTTTATATGGTGTGTATATTCTGTATTAATGAGGTTGTTAACAATATTTACGAAGTTGATCTCTTTGTTCAATATTCCTTTTTATTTTATTACAAAAAGGAGCCAACGGTGCAGGTAATGCTACGGATTGAGGATTCATTAATCTGACTATACTGAGCTTTTCATTTATTTCATAACGTCAAACACTTTAACTATTAATAGAATAAACATATGAATGTAATATATTGCAACAATCACATCAAGTGGTTTAATTTCTTTATGGATCGAACCACCACAACAAGAAAAGAAATATAGCTTTCATATTTTTCCATGATGAAATGAATTTCTACTGGTAATTGAAAAAAAGAAGCAAGACTTAGATTTTATCTATGTATACGTGCCTGCTTACATTCAATTAAACAAAGAACGTTAACAAATGGATACAAATCATGGCATGCTTTGAATCCAATAACCACTCATGTCAAAATCAATTATATCATTAAAGTCATGATTCTGCGCATTAACTTTCAAATAAACAATGAAATACACATTGAGATAACATGTTCTTCACATTGTCAGTAAAGTCTGATTTTAAAGAAACGACTAAAATGAATGTCATTTAAATATAACTTGCAATAGACGTTAGTTCATCATAGTTAAATGATAAATTAATGTTGCAGCACACATTGACCATCTCAATGGAAATTAGCGTCAGATTTAAAAGTAGTGGTTTGTGTCTAATTGTGTCCTAACATGTTATATAATAATAATAATAATAATAATATTAATAATAATAATAATAATAATAATATATTCGTCTCAGAGGAGGTTTCCAGCGAAAACTTACATGAGAAAAAAGAAAATTAGTTCACCAAAACTTACACATAATCAATGGTGATGATCAGTAATGTTCATGTAAAACTATTAACAACATGGAAAAGTACAAAATATATCCAGAAGTTAATTAGTCAATTCTAATGAAGATGTGCATACAGAAAGTATTCGATTAAAATTTCAGAAACATATTTCTTTCTTTTTAGTTGAATGTCTTAAACTATTCTTTCTTTTGGTACTCTGAAATGAACCATGGTTTGTAAGTGGGTTTTCGTTTCTTCCTTTATCAGAAATCTCTAAGCTTAAAAGTGACCTGAGAAAAGCCGGTGAGAAGAAAATTTACAGATGAACTTTGCTTGTTTTTTTAACTGCATTGATTCGAACAAGTCACTCAAATTTTCACCAGAAATACGTTGTGAATGAAATTGAGGCGATTGTACTGAAGGAGAGATTAGCACAATTGCCTCCATTTTTTGTTTTTATTTGCAAATGATAGAACTTCAAATTTTAGTAAGGCAGAAAAGCAAAATAGAAACGAAAAATGATGTTCAGAGGATGCATTTCAAACATGAGTGCCTTGCCAAAAAAAAGGTTTTATTATTTGTGCACTTCTATTCGATGCTATAAAGAATACATTTAGATCAGTGGATCAGAGAAGAGGAGCAATAAATGGTTAAAGATAGCATAGATAAATTGAAAATTAACATCATTTTTTCCTTCGCCTGAAGCCGTTTTAGCTTAAAAATCATAAGATTAGTTGGATTGTAATATGTGAGACGATTATAACATCCAGATGTTTTTAAAATAACCATGTTGTCAATTAAGATCATAAGTAAAGGATGTTGGACTGGATGTTGTTTTTTTTTCAACGTGACATCATTGGTTGGATCACTCAATGTGTATTTAATTTTATTAATAATAATTTTAAGAGAAAATATCGCACAGTTTGGAGATAGCAAACGTGACTGAACGGGAGTTGACAATTTAACACTGGGTGCCATTTGAAGCTATGTAATAAGAAAACATAGTCGAATGATTCCAAATGTATGAAGCAATTGGAGAGTTCAGTAGAACGTCAATTACATTTCAGTAAAATATCCAATATCAGTGATAATGTAGTGAAACATATTGATGCGGGATTCAGTAAGTATGTGCATTTAATGCTACTGGGAGCCCACAAATGCCAAATAATCATGTCTTTGACATAAAGTATGTGAGCACGGAATTGGTCAATGATTCTTTTGGCGTATGGCAAAAAGCCTATACATTGTATTCTGGCAAAGAAGTCTGTGAGTTTTGACGAGGGGGTGGAAGAAATAAATATCATATATAAGCAGAGGAACAACAATTAAACGTAACTAAATATATTTAGGAAGGACTCACGGAAGTGTTGAAAGGAATGGGATGAAAAGGTTGTTTAGCTCGAAAGACATGGGATTAAATGTTTCATAACTACAAGAAATAGTTCATGACTGATAGGAGAGACATATCTAACTGAGAAAGAATTTTGATCTAAATGGAAAAATCCAAATATTGTTCATCACAGAAACAAATAAAAATACAAAATTCCAGAAAATTAATCATACAATGGCATGAATACTACCCATAATCCAGAGAATTGAAGCTCTGTAAAAGCAAACAAGGTTACAAAGAAATAAGAAAAGAAAAACAAATAACTCGGAACAAAATAAGAATTCAGGGTAAACATGCAATTAAAATGAAGATGGAGAGAAGAAACTTCATTGAAGATATTATGAAAAGGAAGGCAGAGTAAATGTGAAATTGTGGCATTTAGTGAATGAGCTGACACAAATAATTTTCAGGAATCATAGAATGACAGCAGTTTTGGTAAAAGATTAGCAATCAAACTTGAAGCAGACTGGACAAACCAATAATAACGAGAAGAGGGACTCAATACAGGACTGTCGACGTTATATCTGAATGCACTCAGTACAAGGAATAAGATAAATATTCTTGCGGTGCTGATGTTATCAGCAGTGCAGAGACATGGCTACAAAGTGATTAGGATAAAGAGCTGAATATTCAAGGGTATGAATCATATCGAAAAGATTGGCCGGCGGGCAAAGGATGTGGGGTTGCCTCATGAGTAGCTGAAAATGTGTTGCTGGAGAAGCGCATCAGGTCAGGCAGCTTCCAAGAGCAAGAGATTCGACGTTTCGGGCACGAGCACTTCTTCAGGAATGAGGAAAGTGTGCCATGCAGGCTAAGATAAAAGGTAAGGAGGAGGGACTTGGGGGAGGGGCGTTGGAAATGCGTAAAAAATGAAATTAATTCAATAGTAAGAAACGAAGTAGGGTCAGATGTTGTGAAACTTACGTGGGTGGAATTGAGGAACCTCATAAAAAAAAAAAAAAATGGAGTTATGTGCAGACCTCCAAACACAAATCAGAAGCTGGGGCGCAAGATCAACAAGGAGATTAAAAATATGTGGAGGAAAGGCAAAGTTACAATGGTCATTGGAGATTTCAATACGCAAGTGGATTGGAAAAATAATGTTGGTGTTAGATTGTAACAAAATGAATTTGTGGAATGTCTCCATGATGCCTCTTTTGGAGCAATTTGTGGTGGTGTCCATGGCAAAATAGACAATACTTTATTTAGTAATGTGCAATGTGGCGAATTTCATAAGGGAGCTTAAGGAGAAGGAACCCTAAGGAGGCAATGTTCATAATTTGATTGAATTTACACTGCAATTGGAGATGGAGAAGATAGAATCAGTGATAACGGCGCTAAAGTTTGAATATAGGCAACACAGAGGCATGAGGGAGGAGCTGAATAGCATTGACGGTGACAGGAACCTAGCAGGTTACACAGTGGAAGAGTAATGGCTGGAGCTTCTAGGAGTAATTCAGGAGATGCAGTAGAAATCCTTCACAAGGAAAAAGAAACATGACACAGGGAGGTTGAGGAAGGTTTTACAGACTAGCGAAATGAGGAATAGCATAAAAGCAAAAGAGGATAGAAATAAAGTGGAGAAGGGTATTTGGAAACAGAGAATGGGGAACCTTACAAAGATCAACAGGGAGAGAAAAGATGGACAAGATTAAATATGAGAGTAAGATGTCAAGTAATATCGACGAACACAGTAAGAACTTATTTAGACATAAATGGCAAAAAAGAGATCAATGTGGGCGTTGGGCTGCTAGAAAATGATGCTAGAGTGATAGTACTGATAAATAGGGAAATGCCTGAGGAACTGAATAATTACTTTGCATCAGTATTCATGGATGAAGACATGATCAATACTTCAATAGACTGAGAGGGCAGAGCTGAGTGTGGTGGCCATCCACAAGGAGAATATGCGAGAAAAACTGAATGGTCTGCAGGTGGATAAATCACCTGAACTAGGTGGATGACAACATAGAGTTCTACGGAAGATAGCAGAGAAGACATAATGGAGGTGTTAGTGGTGATCTATTAGGAATCACTAAAATCAGGGATGTCACAGAGGACTGGCAAATCGCCAACAAAGGCAAGAAATGGAAACTAAAAGACCGATTAGCCTATCCATGGTCGTGGGTAAGGTCCTGGAATCTAATGTGTAGGTCGAGACATCTAAATGCTTGCAAGTGTTTGGTCAAATAGGGCAAAGTCAGTATGATTTAATTAAGGTCGGGGGGGGGGGGGGGGGGGTCATGACTAATAAATCTGTTCCAATTCTTTGAAAAAGTATCGAGCAGCTTAGGACAAGGAGAGTCAATGCTCTAAGATGGTCTTTGTCAAATTGCTGCACAGGATTCTAATGAATAAAATAAACTCTCATAGTGTTAGAGCAAAGTGCTACCATGGATAGAAGCTTGGCTGTCTGGAATAAAACTGATAGTGGGGATAAAGGAATCCTTCTTGGGATTGCAGCCAGTGACAGGTGAAACTCCGCAATGCTGAATGCTGGGATCACACCTTTTCATTTGATACCTTAACGATCTAAATGAAGGCACTGAGGGCATTTTGGCAAGTTCACATCTGATACAATGATAGGGAGAGGGACAAGTAGCATTGAGGAGGCGGGGAGGCTACAGCATATTTGGACAGGTTGTGAGAGTTGGCAAAGAAGTGGTACGTGTAGGACATCTTTAGGACCTATTAGGTCCTGCATTCTGGTAGGAAGAATAGAGTCAATGATTATTTTCTGGACGGAGAGATAATTCAGAATTCTGAACTGCAAAGAGATTGAGAGTTTAAGTTCAGGATTCTCTCCTGGTAAAATTTATGTTGACCCAATAGTTAGGAAGGCAATTGCAATGACAGCATTTATTTTGACAGGACTTCAATGTGAAAACACTTCTGAGGTTCTTTAACGATATGGCCAGACCACATTTGATGCATTGTACGCAGATTTGGGCGCCATATCTCAGGAAGGATATAATGGCACTGGAACGTGTTCAGAGGAGGTTCATAAGAAGGGTCCCAGGAATGAAATTAACAGAAGAGGAATGTTTAAGCTCTCTGCGTCTCGGTGGAGTTTAAAGGATTGGTGGGGGTGGGATGTGGAACCAAGTTGAAATATATAGAAAACTGAATGGCCTGCACAGAGTAGATATTGGGAAAATGTTTATATTGGTAGGAGAGACTGGGACTCGAGGGCACAGCCTTATAGTAATGTGAAGACCTTTTAGAACGGAGACAAAGAGAAACTTCCATGGAATGCATTGCCAGAAAAGGCTGTGGAGGCCAAATCATTAATTTTATTTAAGGCTGAGACAGATGGTTTGTTGACTATGAAGGGGAAAAGCGGGAGAATGGGGTTGAGAAACTTGTCATGATTGAGTGTCAGAACAGAATCAATAGGCTGAATGGCCTAATTTCAACTCATGTGTCTCATGGTCATACAGAAGTTGGACAGAAGATATGTCAGTCTTCACAAAACGACACGTGAACAATATTGAACAACTACTACATACACAAAGGCTAATTTGAGAGAGGAATACTTAAATAACGACCAATACAGAAACGTCTGAGCAGGGAAACAAATGAAGAGAAAAAGAACTGATCTGTGTATTTCACCTTATATTGAAGAATCCTATGATAATAAAGACAATAAATATAAGAAACATAGATGCACTGTACGAATCTTCCAAGAAGCTTTCAGTTTTTGGCAAGTGTCAAATGAGTGGGTAATTTTTAATAATGATTGAGTAGGGAGTTAGACTACAGCAAGATAATGGTGGAGCGGTTAGCTTGATACCTGTTACTGGAAAAATGCTAGAGGCCACAGCAAAGAATGTAATTGCAGGCTATTATGAACTCCATTCTACAGTAAATCGGAATCAACATGGCTATATGAAGAAGAAATCATGCCTGGTAAACTGATCAGAACAACCTGGAGAGGTATCATACAGGACACATAAAGACAAGACAATCCAAATAACAAATTTGTATAAGAAGAATGCTTTGGATGTCACGCAACTTAATTAACTTGCATTGGGTAAAATATGATAGCAGGGATAGTGATTAGCAAAAGAAAGCAAGCAGTTTGAAAATCCAACATCTTCAGTACATCATCAGGTAATTCGCGGTAAGTGCAGTTATCAGTGCTGGGGAAACAAATGCTTACAATATATATCAATTAACTGAAGAGGTAATCGGGTCAATTTTATGAATGATGTGTAAACTTAATGGGAAGGTAAGTAGTAAGTATAAACAAAGAGAGTGTGGAAAAAGGCAGTCTGATAAAGCGTGTGGCCAAAAATGAAAATTGTCATCTGGAACAACATAGTTAAAACATGAAGTTATGAACTTCAGCAGGAAACATCGATGTACCGTATAATATTTGAACTGAGAAAGAAAATTGATAGCATCAGGCAGGTGAATATAGGATTCTTTATCTATAACTCATGAGAAAATATGACATTCAGCATTTAATATAATAAGCAAATGGTCTGTTGGCCTCTATTTCAGAAGGCCTGACGGATAAACATATTAACACAGATGTCCAAATAGAACTCTGTAAGACTTTTATTAGGGCACACGTCAAATAGATTCAACAGTTTTTTTGTCCACTTAACACAGAGAAACTGTAATGGCATGGAAGTAGACCATTGAATATTCATACATTAATGCCATGACTTGAGAGATTTCTTCATGTCTAGGATTGAACATGTTTGCCTGCACACAATGGAGTTTAGAAGAATGAAAATCAATCTGCTACAAACACGTAGGACTATAGCCGACATGAGAGAGTGGTTTAGGTAGGATTCAACCAAATGAAGGAGAATCTGTATCCGGAGGGCATCATTTCACATCACTGTGTCCCAGTTAACATAGAGGCGGAAAAGGATTTCAACTCTCATTGAATCGTGAAACTATGGAATTTATTCACTGAAGAGTTCCGTAGCATTTGGGTCCTTTGTATATTCGAAGAGGAGATACAAAAACGTTCTCATCAGAGAGGGATCCAGGATTGTTGACAGGAGACATTGACGTGGAAGTGAAGACTACCAGACCAGCAATGAATTCAGGAAATGGTTGATCTGAATCAGAGGATAGCACACATTAATTCTGTTCTCTTGTCTTACAGTCTCATTGCTTTTGGGGTAATAGTTAGGCTGGTTGGGAGTGTAGAGGGATATGGCCGAATTGCAGCAAATGGAACTAGGTTATATTTTGGATAACTGGTCTAAATGAATGAATTTAGAAGGGTCTGTTTCCATGCTGTATATCTCTATGACACTATGAGTTTCTATAGTAAGGTGTAAGTAGTGTTTTATTTTCATTTGAGCGAATGTCAACGATGCCATGTTAACATATAAAAGAACAATGCATTAAGGAACTTAGAAGCAGCAAAATTAAAACAAAAGGCAGGAAAACGATAGGAATTAACGAAGAGCAATTCAAGTGAATTAAATGAAATGCTATGACGTAGACATCAAAATTAAACCAGAAGTAATATATACAAAACAAAATCCTGCTATGGGTTGTCACTTAGTAGATGTCATTTTAAAAAGCAAAGATCTGCAGTTGTTGGAAATGTGAAGCAAACACACACAATATTGAGGAAGCCACGCAGGTCCAACAGTATCTGTGAAGAAAATTCAGAATTAATGTTTTTAGTCCAGTGACCCTTTTTCAAAATAAACAAGTAAGGGAAAGGTGATGTTAAGTAATGGAATGAACTAATGCAAAATACGAGAATGAATAAGAAAAATCCATATAGATTTATAAAATAGAATATTTTTGAAGAAAGGGATTTTGAAATTAATAGTGGGCAACTCAGAAATGGCGGCGACAGGAAAACATATTTTCCCTCAGTTTGGAAGTAGTGGGCACGTTATAAATTGAATGAATACATGAAAAGCAAATATTGTAGAAGAGAGAAACGTGCAACAATCACGATCACCGGAAGAAGGAAGAATTCAGTACAAAGTAGACATTGACATTATTAGCAATGAGGCATGCACAGACTAATGGATAACATCATCGAATCAGAAAGGAAGTGGAGGTAGAAAGTGCTAATCAATTGATTATAACATTACAATTACATCATGGATGCGGAAGAAAAGGTTCCCATTGATACAAAACAAAGTGATGCAAAGCCTTTGTTTAAAGTTCAATGAAACTATAAACCTATTAATTTGAAACTTGTCATTGGGAATACGTTACAGTTCATTACTTATGAGTAATAAAAGGGCATTTTGAAAGTCAATGTGCAATATATCAGGATCAGCCTATTTTATTGAGAGTGAATTGTGTTCAGCCAATTTGTCAGATTTGTCCAAAGATTTAACACGCAAATAATATATTTCAGTGACTGTAGAGTTTCTTTATTTGGACTTCCCGAAAGTATTTGCTAAGCATTTTGCACAAGTTAATAGCATGTGTGTACATGGATAATTAAATAGCTTCGATGAAAGATTAGCTAAATAATGGAAAACAGAGATTTAGGATGACAGATTATTTTGAATCTGGTGGCAAGATACGAATGGGATGAGGGTGTCCCACAGGTCATCACTCGATCCCAAGCAATTAACACTCGCTATTCATGACATAGATGCAGGGATATTTTTTTTAGATTAAAACAGTTAGGATTGTAAGTTGCAAATGCACAATAAGGACTTTAAAAATGGTTATTGATATGTTCGCTTAATGACCAAGAAATGGCTGATAAGGCTGATCATGTATACATGTGATATTATCTATTTTAATCATAAGAATATTACCGACTGCTTAACTAAATGGAGAGAAATTTTGGAGTGCATTGGTCCAGGAGGATTTTGCTGTCCCTGTGCATGAATTGTAGAAAACAATTATTCAGGTTGTAAGGAAGTTAAATTGAATTTTGCCTTGTATTGAAAAAGAAATGGAGGATTGGAATAAACTGCAATTGTGTAATGCGTTAGTAAGACAGCACCGTGACATTGCCGTTGGACCCTTTACTTGAGGATGGATTTCATTGCATTGAAGGTAGTACTGCAGAAATTCACTTCCTGATTCCAAATGTAATGAGGTTGTCTTTGAAGAAAACTGAACGTTTCAAGCCTGTACTGTCTGGAGTTCATGAAGATGAAAGGATGTAGAAATGATTAACTTTAAATAATAGGTAGCTGGAGATTTTTTTTCCTTGTGAGGTAATCTATGAAGATTAGACAAAGATGTAAAATCAAGATAGTAAATTTAAATTTGAGATTAAGATAAGAAACTTCTCTCAAAGCATGAATGTGGTGTGAAATTCAACATCCCAAATTTCGAAGGGAGCTAGGGACATTGAAGAAAAGTAAAAGAGGAGGTAGATTTTCTTTTAATTTAAAACGGATTGAAATGTAATGGAGTGCTGGCAAGAAAGTGGAGTTGAAGCCAAGATGAGATGAGAAATGTTCATCCTGGAGTTCAGTTAACAGTGGTGTATCGCAAGGGTCGGTGTTGGGTCCACTGCTGTTCGTCATTTTAATAAACAACCTGGATGAGGGCGTAGAAGGGTGGGTTAGCAAATTTGCAGACGACACTAAGGTCGGTCGAGTTGTGGATAGTGACGAAGGAGGTTGTAGATTGCAGAGAGACATAGATAAGCTGCAGAGCTGGGCTGAGAGGTGGCAAATGGAGTTTAATGTGGACAAGTGTGAGGTGATTCACTTTGGTCAGAGTAACCGGAATGCAAAGTACTGGGCTAATGGTAAGATTATTGGTAGTGTAGATGAGCAGAGAGATCTCGGTGTCTAGGTACACAGATCCTTTAAAGTTGCCACCCAGGTTTACAGGGCTGTTAATAAGGCATACAGTGTTTTGGCTTTTATTAATAGAGGGATCGAGTTCCGGAACCATGAGGTTATGCTACAACTGTACAAAACTCTGGTGTGGCTGCACTTGGAGCATTGTGTACAGTTCTGGTCACTGCATTATAAGAAGAATGTGGAAGCTTTAGAAAGGGTGCAGAGGAGATATAGTGGGATGCTGCCTGGTATGAAGGGAAGTCTTACGAGGGAAGGCTGAGGGACTTGAGGCTGTTTTCGTTAGAGAGAAGAAAGTTGAGATGTGACTTAATAGAGACATATAAGATAGTCAGAGGGTTAGATAGGGTGGACAGGGAGAGCCTTTTTCCAAGACTGGTGACGGCGAGCACGAGGGGGCATAGCTTTAAATTGAGGGGTGATGGATATAGGACTGATGTCAGAGGTAGTTTTTTTTACTCAGAGAGTAGTAATGGTATGGAATGCTTTGCCTGCAATTGTAGTAGATTCGCCAACTTTAAGTACATTTAAGTCGTCATTGGAGAAGCATATGAACGTACATGGTATAGTATAGGTTAGATAGGCTTCAGATTGGTATGACAGATCGGCGCATCATCGAGGGCTGAAGGGCCTGTACTGCGCTGTAATGTTCTACGTTCTATGTTCTATAGATCCGCCATGAACATATTAAATGGCAGAGAAAGCTTGACGGCTGAAGTGTTTACTCCTCTGCCTGGTTCTTGCATTTTTCTTTTCTTGTTAAAATATATAACAGTATTCTCCATGTGAAGCAACATCCAATACTATTCAAGTGTAGCCACCTCTACTTTTTCATCTCCCCACTGAAATAAATTTGGCCTTATTTCCACATATTGTACCATTTTGTAAATATTGGAATAAATGGGAAAGTGATGCTTCAGTATGCAATTTGAGACAATGTATCTGTGCAATCGAAGGCGGAGATGCCAGCCACAATAGGATCGATGCTCTCTGCATCATCATCAGTTACCCTTCATTTTTGAGGGCGCACTTGTAGGTTCCATTGAGTTTTGTTTTCATCATTGCACCATGGCTTTGCGTTAAAGAGATTTATGATTGTCCAGTTCTTTTTTGCCTGGGTTGGTATTTTATTTGCTTATCTGAATCAATATTTTTTGCTAATCATTTGTCCTCATCAGCGTCTGTATTCTTGGATTTTGGTTTAGTCCCATGTAACAAACACAGGTAGAGATATTGATAGGACTTGGATAAACTTGAAAGACTCACAGGAGATTGTGCTCAAATTTGAAATAAATTCACTGAGCTAAGCAAATTGGTGATGGATTGAGAATACGCAAGGATATTTTCAAGCAGCAGACCTACAGCGGAAGTATACATCCATTGTAAAGAGGAGACATCGAGGACCAGAAAATATTGAAATTTGGTCGTCAAGTTGAAATATCAACAATCAAGAATGTAAGTGTAGTAGAATTATCATTTGAAGAAATAAGTACAATGGGCAAGAATTGGCTTTGATAATATGGCTGTGACAACAGTCTTATTTTTGTACTTTGGGAATAAAGTAGCAGTGATCTTTCTAGCTTTGTGGATCGATGAGATTGGAAGCTGTGAAATGACTATGTCTGAAGGGGGGCGATCTGTTGTTGTTTTCGAAACTATAACTTGATTTTCAATGGTGGTATCATGATCCATGGCGAAACAGAATAAGCGAATTGATACTGTAAGTCACCCTAATCAACGTAATTGTCAGATTACAACTGTTTCATAATAAGGTAATATGATGTTGAATACAAACAGTTTTGTTTTAGCATAAATGAAATTTCAAGGGCCATGACATAAATGAATTGATTTTCTCAAAAAAGTCAGTACTGTTCCGAACATCATGGCAAAATGTCTAAATTCTCATCAATTATTGTTTCAATTGTTGTTGATTATGTCATCAGTGGAACCCTCAATTTAGATAGAATCATAGAATCATGCAGTGCAGGAACAGTCCCTTCGGTCCAACCAGTCCATGCCGAAAATATTTCAAAACTAAACAAGCCCCACCTGCCTGTTCCTGGCACATTTCACTGAGAATCTCTTATATTAAGATGTTGTGGTGGCTCAGTAGTTATCACTGCTGCCCCACAGCGTCAGAGACTGGGTTTGATGCCATGAACGAGTGACTGTCTGCGTGGCGTTTGCACTTCCTCCCGGTGCCTACTTGTGTTTACTCGCATTTCTTCACGGAATCCAAAGATATGCAAGGTAGATTGATTAGCCATGGAAAATAGAGAAATAGCGAATGGGTCTGGGTGGGATCGTCTCAGCGTTTGGACTGGGCTCGGTGTCCCAATTGGCCTGCTTCCACACTGTAGTGATTCTATGATTCTATTGATATGCTTAACAAATGGATTTTAAAAGTTCTAATTTTGGCTCATCCATCACTTACTCAGGACTTCCATTCCAAATGTGAACCACCTCCTGTGTTAGAAATGTGTCTCATTTCTTTTGCTTTATAATCTCAATTCTCAACTTGAAATAGCCCATCCTCGGCAAAAAAAAAACCTTCGTTAATTCTATCTATACCCCTTATGATTTTATACACTTCTATAAAGTCATCTCTCCAGTCAAATAAATGCCCCAGGAAATCCGACTCAAACCTTGCATACGCAGAAAACTTTTCGCATGTTTCTTCCGAATCCTCTTCAACGTAATTAACTCCTTTTCATCACTGGACAACGAAACTGTAAAGCAAGCATGTGACATGCGGCTGAAAATGCATTTTTTTATTCATAAGATGACGATCTCAGATATAAAGACAAAGGTAAGCAATACATAATATTGTTGTGCCGTATTGCATATTAGTTATGCATTTTATTTACTGTGACATTAGATTTTTCAACTTGGGACTGATTACTTTAGTCAGCCTCTATGTGTTTTTATGTAAAATAAAGTAAAGTTAAACTTCAGCTGAAAATATCTCAAACTTGAAAGAAATCTACTCGATTTATATAATAAATAAGGGCAGAAAAGAAATTTTAAAGTATGATATCGAAATGTTTTGGAATAAAGATATTCAAGTAGAGATGGCTTTACTACAGTCATGTAAGATTTGTGGTAATGTAATAGCAGGCTTGTTCTTTTTTCACATATGCACATCGATTTTCATTGAGTTAAGGAAACTACAAAGAAAATGAAAAAAAAATGGATATATAGCATGTGGTCCATATATTACTGGTGCTTTTTTAATTGCTCAATTGAATCATTGCTGGTTTTGGGCCACCAAAGCATTATGTTTCCATTTGCAAAGGTATTACTCTACCTTTTAAAATTATTTAATTAATCTGATCAACAATATTCTGATTTGTGTGAAGATGTTATCAATTTCCCACTCAAGTGAGTCAAACACTCTGTAGTTACACTATACAAGAGCCTATATAGTTCATATTGAAATGAAGGTCAATATTTATATTGCTTAGCTAAGTGCTTCAGTTTGAAATTTTGTGTCCCTTGAGTAAACTACTCCAAGACCTAAATTTACAGGGCCTGCATACATAAGCAAAGACAAAACAAGAAAAAAAAAGTTGGTTGGAATTCTCCGTGTCCACTAACGAAGAAGGCAATTTTAATCTTCTTCAAGTTATACTGCAGCAGAAACATCGTTGCCTGTCACTAAACCTGCATTTTTTTTCTTGCTGTTGTTTTTGTCCACAGAACATACTACATAATGATCTAACATTATATTATTACTGAACGTAGATGCGCTATTAAATGAAACCTTGATAAGGATCATTAGTATAGATTATGAAAGCTTGATGTCCCAGTTATGGGCAGTTTGGCAGTCTGTTATTCAAACTTTGACAGCTTGAAAAAGCTGAATCTTTTCTTTTATTATTCGCTTTCATTAATCAAACCATGACACATCTTCATTAACCCTTTTCACATTCGTTGATTACTTTTCCATAACTTTATTGTTTTTATTATCAAACTTTTTATGTTTAGAACACTTTTTAAAATGTTTCACACTATTCATTTCATAATATTAACATTTGCTTATTCCTCCAAATCAACTTCAGCCTATTACTTGGAAACTCGCTCTGGCTGCGTGACTGACTGTGAATTGATCTTGTCTGGATTTCTATGAAAGTGGCACGGCAGAATATCGACAAGGCTCTTTTTTATGTGAATTAAGTTAAAAGATTGAACAATCAATAGCGCGATAGTTGTTTTGTAAATCACTGGTGTGATCCTTCAAGAGAAATCGTGAAAATGAATGGCAGGATTGACATCTTCTAATTCTGTTGGCAGTTGCGTTGGAATCGTATCTTTACAGGTGTATGAACCTCAATGACAATTTATTCTCCACATCATCTGGGACTGTACGTAAATGGTCATATTCATTTCAGGTGGTGATATCTTCTTAGCTCCATCCTTCAGAACCGATCACATTTTATATACTTGATGAAACTATGCAAATGTTTCGTAAGCTTAGAATGTGAGTTCATAAATCCCCTGTGCTATTTTGTTTTAGAAATAGACAAATTGAGAGACCGGGTGAGAGATGCAGGTAAGTCGCCACTCAAAAATTTAAAGTTTTGCCATACTATCGAATTTACTGCAAATACGGCTGATGGGATAAATTTTAAACCACAGAGGAAGGTCAAACTTCTCAAAGGATGTGACAAATTTCTCTGGCTGTTCTCCAAAGAATGCTTGGGATTTCTTTTCTGTCCAATAACTCTCTGGGACAATATATCCTTAACTTTGAGTATTCTTCTCTCATTTCCCGAGCTTATATTGTGACTGCACTTTTTTTTCCCTCCAAACTAATTCATTGTTTTGGACATTAAATTCCAGTGATACGCACTGTTGTCACTAAATATATTTGAGTGTCCTCGCACAAAATATCAACCATATAATTTTGTGAATCTAATTCTGCGTATACCTTCGTTCTTTTTTCAATTCTCCAGAAAATAGCCACCGACTCTGCCAAATGCAGCTTCATGAGTGTGTGTGCGCATGTGTGAGTTTATTTGTGTTTATATTATATATATACACATGCATACACACGTACACACACACGTTCCTTAAGCGAAATGGTGTTGCCTCTCAATCCCATTATACTTCTCTTTCTGAATTGTGAAATAAACCTTCAACGATATCAGGACAAAGGAGAATGCTAGAATAAATTGAAAAATTTGAAACTAACTGGTGGCCAGAATGGCAACATTTCATGGTGCGAACATTTGGTTTATCTGACTGTCAACTGACAATTTTCACAGCGTTTTATTAAAAACAATTCTTTTGATGCTCTCTTGTTGTAAGGGGTTCCGTTGAATTTACTATAGCAACTTTAGGACTAAATAATCAAATAAATTCTGTATATCTTCAGAAAAACTGCAAAGAGGTCGATAGCCCATCACCCAATCACCCTAAAGTTACATACACAATGTGCATATATCCTGACAAGCTACCTCAAAGCCAGTTTCGAGACTGAGCAGACCTTGTGAATCTCCTATTTATCTCCTGTTTATATCGGTCAGCGGGAACCCTGTTTGGCCAAGGTTTAAAAGCCCAATGAAGGATATCATAATCAGGGCAATCCGTGTGACATGTTCCAATCACTAGAGCCCTCAAACCAACACCCCTCTGCCCAGTCGAGAACGTACACCTGTTCATTCTCTTATAACTTTTCCAGGAGTGATTTTGCTCCAGTCCCGTTCCTCCTTCTCTGAACATGGACATGGGCGGCATTGATAGGGTAAATAGGCAAAGTCTTTTCCCTGGGGTTGGGAGTCCTGAACTAGAGGGCATAGGTTAAGGTCAGAGGGGAAAGATACATAAAGAGACCTACGGGGCACCTTTTTCACATAGAGTGTGCTACGTGTATGGAATGAGCTGCCAGAAGAAGTAGTGGAGGCTGGTACATTTGCAACATTCAAGAGGCATTTGGATTTGTATATGAATAGGGAGAGTTTGGAGGGATATGGTTCGGGTGCTGGCAGGTGGGACTAGATTGGATTGGGCTATCTGGTCGACATGGATCGGTTGGACCGAAGGATCTGTTTCCATGTTGTACATCTCTACGACTCTATGACTCTATGTGCCAGACTGTAGACTGTCTCTTGTATAGGGTGTGTGTCAGGAAAGCTTTCACCTTTCTTCCCCTCAGTTGCATCCATCTTCGACTTTGAGGCTTCCTCGACTCTAGACAGAGGAATGACAATCTACGTTTCAGAGAAACGTTCTGGCTGCTCTGAGCGGCTTGCTATGATTTGCCCCTGTTGTGCTCACGTGGTACCAAATTTCATTGATCTGAATATTTGGTTAGAACTGCTTCACCTGCCCGAATTTTGTATATCATAGGATCTGCCCTCTCAAACAATGTCACCCTGAACCCATTTTCGTGGATCTGACACTGAACTTTATTCTCTGGTACAAATTGACTCTTGCACAGAAAAGACGTGAGCCCAGCAGTGATGTTCCTGCTTCCATTTCAATACTACACACCCACCCCACTCTCGCTCCCTCCATCCCAAGTCCAGGAGTATTAGATTTAACCTGGTGTGGAGCCTTCACCCCATTAGCACATCTGCTTTAGTAACCAATGCCGTTGCTTGACGGGTGGTCCTAACAGGAAACGGAGCAGATAGTTTCACGTGAAACTAGTCGGCTTCTCACAACCACCCTTCAAGGTTTCTATTTCTCTTTCTGTTAAAACATTGAACGCTGGATGGTATGGTGCTGTCCAAACATCCCATTCGATTGTCGGAATTACATGAATTTCTTGTTGGGCCACTAGTGAGTCAGCACTATCCCGATATCATATGGGGAGGCATCACATGTCAGCTTCACCTTTTACTCATGATTGCAGTTGGCCAACACATTAGAAAATTGTAGCTGCCTTTTCATTTCTCGAAAGACTATCTCTTGGCTATATGAATATTTTCAATAATGACCCTTTCACAATGAAAGGTGTAATATTGCCAGGGTGGAGGTCACGTTACGTATGAAATTCCCTTAAGAATTTACCAAGTTCTGAATTCCAGTACAGATATGGGAATTAGGACAATGTTGATCAACATACCATTATCTTCCAAAGGGTGTAACGCAATTTTGTCGACTTTATTCATCAAGGCAATCACATGGGGAGCCTGAAACACACATTGTCCGATTCGAAAACGTACGCTGCTTGGGTAAAACACTTAACCAATTTGTCCAAGTTCTCCAAGTGCTTTTTATTGGCCTACCTATTATTAGCTCGTCGTCCAGATAACTGGCAATGTGGGACAGTTCTGACAGAATGTGAACAATTGGTTGCTGTAAAATGGCTATGACCGATGATATCTCAAATGGCAGCTTTGTATATTGGTAGAAAACCTGGTGCATATTAATTGTGGCATACTAATGGAGCTCCTCATTCAGTCCCAGTTGCAGGCAGTCTTAGGCTTGGGTATTTGGGTGTGTGGAGGACACCCCGCCCGCAAATTATGTATGCAATTTCTGTATGTAATGGAATGGGTACTTATTCAATTGAGAGATGTAGTTTGTCATTTGCTTTAAATGCTCACTCCTCATAACTGTGATGGCCAATGCTACTCATTTCATGAAATACATTGGTTTGATTATTCATTGGCCTTCCAGCCTCCTGTTTTCCTACCTACTTTTGCCCATCAAGCTAGTGGCACGGATTGGGTCTTGGCAAACCGTGGAATTAGTTATTGATGAACATTTAATCTCCTTGATTTGTTTGAATGCCGCCACCACTTTCAGAAAATCATCTGAGCAATCAGGCGCCCATTTTCTAATGGAAAAGTGTTGAGGCAATAAAGCTGAATATTTATCAACTGCGTTCACCTCATTCCGCTTGAAGACCAGCGTTTTACTGTAATAATCGGTAACTGCAACAATAGCTTCTCATTTCAGATTGCAAATTATGTTACAATGTTCTCAGTCTGGCCGCGGGTTTGGTCAAATTCAATCGTTGCAGTCCAGAGCGAATCTTTAAAAAGACTGATTGTGCAATCACTAATTCTTTAGGAGAAAGTGAGGACTGCAGATGCTGGAGATCAGAGCTTAAAAATGTGTTGCTGGAAAAGCGCAGCAGTTCATGCAGCATGATAGAAATGGTTCTGAAAATAGCTAAAGTGGTTCTGAGATTTGAAGGAAAAAAAGGACATGAATTTTGATCTAAGAGAAAAAAAAATCGATTTATCAAGACAAACATAAAGGTTAAATTATAAGGAAATTAATGAAGCACTTATGTGTCAAAGAAACAGACAAGTGAAGTAGAGGTCGAAAGGCTGAAATTACAACTGAGGAAAATGAATAAAGAAGGTAAATAAAAAGAGAGAAAGAGGGAAAGGGGAGAAAGGAAGAAACAGAACCAGAGAGAAAAGAAAGAAATAGAGAGCGAAGAGGGGGAGAGAAAGGGAAAGAGATAGCGAAGAAACCGAGAGACAAGAAGATGGAGAAGTTGAACTTGTGAAGTTGGGACTTCGCAAAGTTAACAGGATGGGGATTACAAGAGACGGTAGTGATATGTACAAATATATCAAAACTGTGCCACATTTTGATGAGAAATATTTTGACACCTTACTTAATCGAATTGCAAAATTGGCAAGGCAGAAGAACTGATCTGAGGATTTATGGTTCATGCTATTTCAGACTAAACTGGAAAGCAGGGCAAGTGAGGAATTTGCTGCGATGTGAGATGAGCGGTCAACAGATTATGAAGAGCTTAATCTTCCTAGTTTAGGTGCTTATGAATTGGTATCAGAAAAAAACTCACTTCCAGAGATGGTAAAAACGCACATAGGGGAAGAGAATTTTCAGAAAGTGAGAAGTACAGCAGATTTATCGGATAAATCCATGTTGGTGAACAAAACAAGCTTGCAGCCAGAATTTCGCCCTGTGACGGATTGAAGTTGGGAGAAAGGGAGGTCTGGCATTGCGAAACCAAAAAGAGAGAACAGTGGTAAGAATTTACTACAGGCCAAAATGAGCCTAGGAGGATAGAAAGGAGAAGAAAGGTCTCAGGTGTTTCCATTGTGTTAAAGTGCGACCGGTAAAGTTGCAGTGCTGGCCATTAAAGAAAACCACTGTGGAAAAAGCCGTGATAAAAGAAGTTAAGCCAGTAGCATTAGTGAAGGAGACCCGACGAAGAACTGAGAACATGCAGGAGAGTGCATAGCCTCGGCAGGGGCTGGTTATGGACTTAGTACCGGATCCCCAAAAAGAATTTAACTCTGTTGGTAAAGTTTAATCAGAAAGAATGGGGGAGAAGGAAAAGGAATTGTAATGTTGAGAGTTATGTGACCATACCAGTCGCTGACCGTAAAGGATAAGCGAATATGCAGTCTTTCTGAATTGTTAGCCAAGAGTGTGGTAATTTGTGGAATAACTGAACAGAAAGTTAGCATTCCTCTATGTAAGATCAGGTTGGAGTGCCAACTTAAGACGAGGAATTTTACAGTGGGAGTGATTGACAGGGTGTGAGTTCCAGAAATTCAATTTGTTCCTGGGAATGATTTGGCAGGATCCAAGGTGGGAGTGACATCCCTTGTTGTGCAGAAGCACGAGGAAGACAAAGGATCTGAGGATTTAAAACAGAATTATTTTTCCAGACCGTTTAATGACCCGTTCCCACGATCATAAGTCACAGCACGAAGCAAAAAGTAAAGAGAAAGATGAAGGGGTTGAGGTTCAGCTGGTTAACACCCTGTTTGACGCAACGGTGCAGGAAGTACACCTGAACAGGCAGTGGATCGGAGAGAAGAGTTTAGTCCTGATAGGCTAAGAGACTTGCAACAGCCAGAAAAAATGGTAAAAGGTATACATGTGGATGCGTATTCTGAAAAGAAGGCAGAAAACACTATGAAGGAGTATTATCTGAAAGATAGAATTCTAAGACGGAAATGGAGACAATGACAGGTTAATGCAGAGGAGAAATGGGCTGAAATGCACGAGGTTGTGTTGCTGATAGCATAAGAGGCAGGAATTGTTATGAGTAGTACATGAACTACTAGGAGGTCACCTAGGTGTACGAAAGACTTAGGCTAAGATACAAAAACATTTTTGTTGGCCTGGAATGCACAGGGATGTGGCTAACTTTTGCCAAACGTCTTATACATGCCAAATGATAGGTAAGCCACAGGCAATGATAAGAATCAGATAATTTCCGGGAATGTTGAGAATTCCTGCATTTGAAGAGCGTTTCACACGGTTATAATTGACTGTTTAGTCCATTTCCATGAACTAAAAGTGGGAACCAGCATTGTAAGCATTTATGGATGTGTCTACCAAATTTCCGGAGGCAATTCCATGATGGAGAATCAAGGCAAAAAGATAGTAGAGGAGTTTGTAGCTGAGAGATTCAGTCCAATCAAGGGACACATTTTACTGCTAGATTGTTTAAAAAGGTTCTGGATAGCTTAGGTATACAGTACTTTCAATCCAGACCGTATCACCCTGAATCCCCCAGAGCATCACAAAGGTGACATCAGACACTGAAGACTTTGTTGACACCATAAAGTCAGGATTACTGGAATTAATGAGATAAAAGCATGCAATTCGCACTCTTTGACATTGGAGATGCCCCAAACGAATATCCTGAGTTCACTCCCTGAGAGTTAATATTCGGGAATGCAGTGAGAGGCCCATTGAAATTAATTAAATAAAACTGACAGAACCGAAGTCGAAGATCTCGCACTTAGATTATGTATCGAAGGTGAGGAAGAGATTAAATCGAGTAGGTGAGTTAGCTAAAGAACACGTAAAGAGGGCACAGTAGAGAATGAAACAGCTGGCAGGTAAAAGCTCTGAGACTTGAACGTTTTCCCGCGTTAATATTGTAACCAGTGATAAGAGGTGCCTTCAAAGCCCGGTTTAGTCGTCCATTCAAATTGAGAAAAAGGTTGAGTCAGGTGAACAATCTCGTAAAAATACCAGATAGCAAGAAAAGATATTGTGCATGTCCGGTGACCGTGTTGCAACTGTATAATACTGGAGAGAAAGAACTGGATAAACAGGTGTTATTGCTGACCTGCAGAGTGAGGAATCAAATCCAAATGTTATGAATTTTGATGTGCCTCAAAGTACATTAAAAAAAACAAGAAGTCCTTCAAGAGTGGGATAGTTTCGTAAGCTATCTGTCTCAGGAGCCTCGATAGCAGTTAAAAGTTTTGTTACTGCAGTATCAAGACACATGGAAGTATCAGATGGTGAGGACTAATGCTATTTTATATGTGGAGAATGAGGGAATGCTGCTCCTATTAAAATAAAAAAAAATCTATTAGCTTAATCTTTTCAAAGGCAGACAGATCCAAATGGAAGTGGAGTCCGTGTTTGACGAGGACATCATCAAACAAACAAAGAGTGAGTGAAGTTCACTGATTGTCTTAGTTTCTATATTGGACGGGACGCAACAATTCTGCATGGATTATCGGAAGATCAGCGCCATTACAAAGTCAAACTTATATCCAATTCCGAGATTGGAGGACTGCATCGAGAAAGTCGGACAAGCTGGTTACATCACCAAGTTGGAATAAATGCCTGGTTACTGCCAGATGCCTTTATGAGAGATGGTGAAATAAATGTTTGCATTTCTGACCCCAAATAGGCTATATCAGTTAAAGTGATGCCCTTTGGAATGAAGAACGCAACAGCTATATATCAAAGACTCATGAACAGAGTTGTGATTGCATTACTATTGTATTAATGCAGGGCGAAAGTGAGGACTGCAGATGCTGGAGATTAGATACGAGATTAGCGTGGCATTTGAAAATTACAGCAAGTTAGATGGCATCTGAGGTGCAGGAACATCTAAGTTTCAGGCAGGAGACTTTCATCAGAAGTGACCCCCTCATTCCTGATGAAGGTCATCTGCCTGAAACATCGGTTTTTCTGCTCCTCGGATGCAAGCCGGCCTACTGTGCTTTTCCAGCACCAGTCTAATATTGACTCTAATCTCCAGCACCTGCAGACCTCAATTTTGCCTAGTTGAGTATAAATTTACAGCGAATCCTCTTGCAAGGATGCCTACGTTGAAGAGATTCTCTCCTCTCTCTACAAAGATCTTAGTGAGTCTCTCACTCTCACTGCAACCCCCATTTCGTAAATGCAGTCTAATTGGACGATGTTGTGATCTTTACTAAGACCTGGAAGTATCTCAAACTATAGTTGGCAAAACCCTTTTAATGACAACGAGAAGCAAAACTAGGGATAAACTTAAATAAAACTGAACTCGACAAAGGAGGAGTGATGTTCTTGGGACATAACATCAATCATGGAAGGTTGACCCAATGGAACACAAACACGAAGGCCATCGTGGAATGTTCACTAACAACCTCGAAGAATGAGATGCTTTGATTTTTAGGACTACCTTCTATCAGAAGATTGTTCCAATATCAAGTGTGTAGTAGCACAACTGATTCTATCAGTGGACAGAAAATGCCAAGAGGCATTCGACCAATTGAAATCAATATTAATTACCAAACCAGTTTCAACTACACCAAACGTTTGAAAACCTTATAAAGTCGTAATCAATGCTCGTAACGTAGGAATTGGTGCTGTGCTGTTACAGGTAGATAAGGATTGGATTGAATTGTCAGTTGATATATTTTCAAAGATCAGCATCCACCAACGGAAATACTCCATGATCGAGAAAGAACTACTGAGTTTGGTACATGCCTCAGAGAATTTTCATGTGTATGTCACGAACAATGTGTTGGAAATGACTGTGTACACGGTTCACGATCCTCATACATTTTTGGAAAGCTCTAATGAGAAACATATGAGACTACTTTATTGGGGTTTTATATCACAGATTATTACTTTAAAAATCGTACACATTGTAGTTCATAAGAAAATAATTCATGACATGTTGCAGCGAATTTAACTGATAAAACTTAGATAAGATTTGTATTTATTTACTGTAATGTAAATATATATGCATATATATACTATATATGCACACACACACACAAACATACATGTAGATGGGAAGAAGTTAAGGTGAACTTAAAGCTGTCTTTTTAATAGACTGTATGTTAAAAGAATAGAACAAGAAATGAAGCAATTTTTCATTTTAATGATTCATTTTTTTCTGAAGTGAGGAAGTGTTATGAAGGTAGAAGTGTACTGTACCTTTAAGAAAATTAAAAGCTAGCTGAACTACATGAGAGCACCAAGTGTTGTGAACAAGATACAATGTTACCTTTTTTGCCAGCAGTTAGTTTTAGATTACTTACAGTGTGGGAATAGGCCCTTCGGCCCAACAAGTCCACACCGACCCTCCGGAAAGCAACCCACCCAGACACATTCCCTTGCAACTAACACTACGGGCATTTTTAGCACGGCCAATTCACCTAACCTGCACATCTTTGTGACTGTGGGAGGAAACCGGAGAACCCGGAGAAAACCCACGCAGACACGGGGAGAATGTACAAACTCCACACAGACAGTTGCCCGAGGTAGGAATTGAACCCTTGTCTCTGGCACTGAGGCAGCAGTGCTAACCACTGCACCACCGTGCCGCCCTATTCGTTGCCTGCAGGGAAAGACAAATTCGAAATAAACCAATCAATTTAAATTATACACCAAAAATGCCCAGCTCCAATCAAGTTTGTATTTACTATATTGAAATATTAAAAGCCGATGGCACAATTCGATTGTTTGTTGTATAAGACCAGGAAAAATTGAACAGCTGACAGAGAACTGCCAAGCCACCAACATCTGCAGACTGCACAGAAGATTAGCTCTCCTAAGGTACGTTTATCTATCAACCACCTGTGAAAGAGAAATCCTAAGGCGAAGAGAATGTTCAGAGGAAGATACAAAAGAAATTTTCGACAGCTACCTGGTTTCGAAATACGTTTTAGCAAATTCTAATTCGGGCTTTTATTGGACTACTTTCACAGAAGGGAAAGTAAGAGGTAGATTAGAAGAATGCGTTGTAAATAGTTGTTAGTTAATTATTTTCAATTATACTTTAAGTAATAACGTTGTTATTTTTTCCTTCAACTAGTTCTTGGCCTCTAGAATTTTCGCAGATTACCATATGGGATAAATCTTTTCTGTGTTGCTCCTTCAAAATTGATAGAACCAGTTCACCCTGTGTCGTAAAAGTAATAATCAGGATAACATGTACAAAGCTGCTGCATGTTTAAAGGAACTTTAATGCAACGCTGAAGGGGTTATGTTTCAGTTATACAAGGTATGAAGATGACTAGGGATAGAGCATATCCTAAATTATCAGTCTCCTCAATGCAATAAATATAAATTTGCATTGGACCCACCTCAAATTAGTTTTATTAAGACCACGGACAGTTTCCTTTGAGAAAGCATACAATAAATGCGGTTTGTATTCACTAGAGTTTAGAAAATAAATGGCAAATTAATTGAAAAACATAAAAAAATTAGGTGACGACGCAAGGTATTTGTGGAGTGCATATTTCCTCTGGTAGGAAAATCAAAGACACGTTCTGGTTTCAAAGCAAGCTGTGGCTTTTTTAAAAAAAAGTGAAAAAAGTTGTATGCCTGTGGGATATGGTAAAAATCGTGGACTTCCTTACTCGTGAGACTGTAGAAGAGTATAATTATGTATTTTCAGGCAACGATGGATCGTTTTTTCTTTCTCAATATTGGGGGGAGTTTTGTGCAGTAGCAGGAGTGCTGGGGTATGGATGTTAGCTCCAGATCAACCACAGTTTAATTAAATGTGTGTGTTTGTGTGTGTGTATGTGTGTGCGCGGACGTGTGAATTAATGATTTGTTACTTCAATATGATCAATTTATCACTTACCATTAAAGTGTGCATTTAACATAATGTTCATTTCGTTTGTCAGCTCTTGGGATACATGTTCAAGGATGTACAATTATAGAACTGAAGGACTTCTCACAGTAATAAAACAAAATTCCATAGAATATGTAGACACAAAATAAGGACAGTTGCGTTTTGGAGTATGATTAACGAGTGTTTAGCATTGTTCGTGAGGCAGTCATTGCATTTCAGTTTTCATATCTTAACAATTCAGTATTCAGAACCAAGGCAGAAGATCTGTCTGTCAAGGACTACACATTTTATCCTTGCGAGTATACCAGAATGACCCTTGTGACTGTCCCAAGTAAATATGCGCAACGAACAACTTCAAAGGCAGGTCCACGTCATTATTTTAGAAGTTGGGGTAAACGTTGAGTACAGCAGAACTAAAGACTGTTTTTTGAACTTCACTTCAACCATTCATAAATTTATGAACAAAACAACAAAAGCTTGTTGTCAGTTTGTCAGTTTTCATTTTCAAGTCTGTCATCCTCAATCTCCAATTTAAAGCAGATTCAGAGTTAACTGTTGTGGCGGCAAGCAGTTAACGTTAATGCAATAATAGTTCTTTTTCTCGATTGCTTGAAACGCGTCTGGCTCCCTGATTCCCTTCAAAAATAGCGTATCACTTCTGAATAACTGCAATTTTAAGACATATCTAAAATCCCTTAATTTCAGGTTTAATCAGGCTCGCCGGCAGTGCAAGATAAAAGTAATCTTGGCTATGATGTGTGCAGGACCATTATGTAACTGACCTGTACACTTTCCATCACTTCTATTTTCCTTCCAGCAAATGAGTATTTGACGATGTTCCCTATGATGGTAAAGAGCCGTGACTTAATTAAATTCTTCGCTTTCCTGGCTCAGAATATAAGGTCATATTTTTCACAATAGACGCTGTCAGTTCCAGTCCTAATTTCCGATGAATGCCAGTGCAAGCTAGAGACCAAAGAAACTGTGAGCTTTTAAAACATTTTAACAATGATGGTTTAAAATTGAGTTCTAAATTTATTCATGATGAAGCCATGCGATTCCAGAGGAATTTCTGTTCTGGCATCTGTAGGTTTATATAAAAAGCTGCGAAGTTATGCACTTTACACTACAAAGAAGGAGAAATTGAACATCGCCAATTACCACACAATCAGTCGACTCTCATTCATCTGTAATGCGATGAAAGGTCACAGTCACACTATTGTCAATGGCTCTTGGAAACAGAATACCTGTAAATGTACACTTAATTTTCTATCTCCGAAATCCATCCAACTGCTGAACTCTTTACAATTTAGAATCCAAATTTGGACTCAAGTCCTGAATAACTGAGACAAACTGTGAGTGACTACCATTGAAATCAAAGGAACATTTCAACAAGCATCGAGGACCATTCAGTCAACTTCAATATATGGGCAGAAACGGAGAAAGGAGGGGGAATATATGCCAATTGGTTTTTGCAATGTTTTTCATATTGGAAACCGAAGCAATTAAGCAGATGTAAATCCCAAATGATTTCTAGACTGAATCACAATTAAATGCCTTACTTTTGTTGCAATGCCAGACTTAGTGATGATCACTGATGATTGCTCAAAGATCACTTCATTCACAAAGGCTCAAAAAAGGAATCATTTCATTACCATATGCCACAAGATTTGTGTAGTGTCCAGAACCATATAAGTAAAGGCCCAGAATGAATTTTGCCAAAATTATGTTTCTTACTGACCATGACCAAATGAGAAAAAAAAAACTAAGCCTGACAATTAATGGTATGTCCATTATTAGTCTTCAACTTTCAGGCTCCTGGGGAACATCTGTGAACAGCAACTGAACTGGGACAGCAATATAAATTGTATGAGTAACCGTATGTCAGCATGATGGAGTGCATTGGCGAGTTATATACACTCAATGTCTCTAATGTCTATTCACTTCGACATGCTGCGTGTCAGAAGGTGATCTGAATCATTCATACTGTCCTTGCTGTTATACCAACATCCGAAAAACTTTATTCCATTTAGAAAAACAGCGCAACCTTTTTGCCTAGCACCCCATCAACAGCTTAATATGCAATAGTTTGTACATTCTCCTGCAGCAACACACCAATGGTTCTTCGAAAACCATTCCAATCTTGTGAAAAATTGTCATTTTGTAAAATAAGGACAGAAAAAGCATGAGAAAGTCACGATCTACATGCTTTCCGCCTAATCACAGAACATGTTGTTCTGTAAACATATCACTAAACCTTCACTGTTAATTTAAAATCCTACCCCAACATTCATTAATGCCAGTCTTCCAACACTCGAAGTGCTGAAGAGTTTGAATGAGATGACGCATGAACATATTTGCAGGTTAATTGGAGCTGTACAATGCATACTGACATAGTTGGTAACTTTCACACTCTCTTGAATGAGTAATAATGCAGCTCCTTCACAACAAATCATATTTGCAAACGTAAGGTTTATGTAAATTCAGACTTTATACCTGACAATGTTCCTTCTTTTCTACTGCTGTCTGAGCTTTATGACTTTCCTACAAGTGTTGGTTTCTCTGCTTAGTTTTTACCTTCAATTCATCAATGGAAAACATTGCTTCATAAAAATCCACCTTAACAAACTTGCACAATTTATTATGTCAAATCCAAATGGGAGTATGATGCTTTATTAATGCAATTTTTCCCATATTATATTTTTCCCCTCGCCAGTGAAGTATATCTTCTTTTATGTTTTTTGTTTTCTCCGAATGAATTACATTTTCAACGTTTCCACTGTTGTCTCAAGTAATCTTCGATCTTCCTGCAAGTTCTTGATCGTATTCCCATTTCGAAATTATAAGACAGCATTCATTTCAGTCATCTATCTTTTCATCCTCGCATTTAAGCAGCTGAATATGCAATGGTAAAAAATAGTGAACATTGATGCACCACTGCAAAACTGAACTACTTGTCATCCTCTATTCAGAGCAGGAATCCATTCTTACAATTTGTCCTTGTTGACCATATTTGACTCCTAAATTTGTATCCCACAACTCTAATACTCCTGTCAAAATTTATCACTTGGGAATAGGCAACACCTTGCTCTCATTAAAAAAAAATGCACCATATGTGCTGCTCTCAATAATTTTAAATCTCCATATTTCGTTCTTAAAATCTATAAATACAGTATATCGGATGTGGTCTCGTGTCTCTTCAAATTATGGTTAACTTTATCCCTTAAACATCATTGTCAGGTTGTTAACTTTACAACAATGTAAGACTGTTTTTTTTGTCTAAGCATTCAGTCTTACTATCTTTATTTTACTAGTGGTGTTCTGGCACTGCGTACCTAAAGACGAAGCTATGAATACTAGACTTCAATCCTTACCTGTTATCATGTCCAAGAATGTTCGTGAGTGGTACAATTAATCGGGTTCAGCATCAAGCTAGAAGTCCTTCCAGCATTTTTTCCTCCCATTATTGGGTATTTTGTTTTCCTTCCCGAAGTTCTCTTCTCAATGAGCTAACGAGTCAATGAAAGAAAAAATGGAAATCGTCAAACACGCAAGAAAATTACATTTCAAAAATATCGTTCCATTCTTGACCAAAATCCATTATCAAGAAAACTTCATGTCTGGCTACTTAGAACACTGTTACCAGATATCATTTCATTTTGTGTGTGCGCGTGTGAGTCTGTGTCTGTCTGGGTGTGTGAGTGCAAGGGAGAGACAGACGGATAGACAGACCGAGATGGAGTGTAGTTGAGAGAGAAAGAATGAGAAAGAGATTGTTTCACTTCATTCTTTTTTCTGTCTTCATCAAACACAATTTCACGAGTGTTTCATTACATGCTCCAGAAGAATATGAAACAAATAAATATCAAAAATGAAAACTGTAATTGCGAAATTTTACCTCTGCTCCCACTTCATCTACATACTCTTTGTTCCCTTTAGTCATAAGTTGTATTTGTAATTCCGTTTTGAAAACAAAACTGCATGTTTATCATCACACAACTTCCGTAACAGTGAATTGCACAGACTCAACATTTTATGATGACAAAATGTCTCTGTTACTTAATCCGAAATGGCGTACCTCCTTCCTAACTCTAAGATCCCTGGTTCTGGACTCTCCAGTCATTGATCTAACGTTATAAAAAATAACTTGGCTACTACTAGTACAACTGTAAGGATTTCTATGAAATCTCCTTATTCTTTAAAGCTGCAATCAAAAGAGTCCTTATAATGCAATTTGTCTCATAAGTCAATTATGCCATCGCAGGAATTAGCCGGGTAAATTAGCCGACTTTGCTGCAGTCCCTCAATGGCCAGAGCATCCTTTGCTTGCTGGTGAAGACAAGAACTGGACAAAACTGCATATCTGTTCTGCACTGACGACATATCTAATTACAGCAAGACCTCCATTTCAACTTACTCGAATGCTATCGCTCTGAAGGTCAATAAATTACTTGACTTTTTTGCCGCCTATTTCAACTGTATTCATAATTTCAAGGAGTGATGATGAAGGAGGCCCAAACGGAGTTGCATATTTCCCTGTCCCAATCAGTACCAAAGTGAAAACAAGCTGCTTCTTTGACTTTCGACAAAAAAGTGGATATGCTCATAATGCATTTGATTTTCACAGTTTGCGAAGTGCATAATTGTAGAAAGTTTCATCCATCTGCTCACTTGGAGAAGAAACAAAACAAAAGAAACATTCCTCAAGATTATGATTTCGAGTACAGTCTTTTCCACAAAGAAGCAGTTAATGCGTTTATCTTTTTTAAGGAAACATTAAATGCATAGGATTTTGATAAGGCATTGATAACTTATCTGTACAGTTGATTAAATCATAGCTACTTCCTTTAAATCCCCATTATGAGTTTTTCTTTACTTTATATCAAAAGGGAAGCATACACGTTGACAACTCTCTGAGCTGACATGTTGATTCTTGGAGAACACAAATGATTCTAGGTAAAGGAGAAAAATTGTATTTTCAATGGTGGTACTTTATTCTTTGGTCCATTTACTAGCGGATCACTGGCAATGAATATTAATCGTTACCTTACTCTGTGGATTAATTTGAGGCATATCATCATTGTCGAATACTTTATTTGGCAATGCATCTCACTACTCTTGGCTTTTGTGACCAGGAAAGAAAAGTGGCATTTTCAACAGCAAATTCTACCTTACAGAAATCTTCAAAGCTAGTTAAGTGAATTCACAGGAGGCTGAAATAATGAAATTTCAGTACAAAACTCTCAAATCTATCTGTTGTTGCAATACTAAGTAATGCATTATCTCATTTAATTCATTAATTTACTTTTGGTTGCATAATGAAATTTGGGTTAAACGCTAATATTTCTTTGCTTGTCATAACAGAGAACAAACAGCGAGATCATGACCGAGGTACCTTATTTCGAAAATTAGAGTATGTAATACTGACAACCTGAATGTGATTCACTAACATTTGTCTAGTTTTTTTCTGAAAATGTTAAAATTCTGCTGTATCCATTACGAAACTAAACAATTTTTGCAATTTGAATTTTAAAATAACAGAATTAATAATACAGCTTTTTGATACACGTTCTTACGTCCAGAATCATAAATAAATAATCAAAAAAGTCTTGTGCTTATATACTATTTGGGAACATACCTAAACATAGAAAACAGACGAAATGAATTTGTAGAGCAGTTGGCAACAGCTCAGTCACTGAGTTTACAGATGCCGAAATTTAGTTTCCATTAAATAAGATTATACATGACAAGTAATTATTTTACAATTAACCTAAAATAAATGGTGATATACTACTGGTCTGCATTTTCTTCGATAGTTGTTTTTTTTTTCCCACTAAGCAAAATAAATTTGTCGTTCATGCAAGACACATGCCCGTGCAGGGAAAATTGAAGCTGATGTTACATCAAATGAAAATGAAAGGAGTATTCCGAAAACATGCACGTATACTTGAAGCTATCCCGCCTACTCTTATCATAAATACATGAATGTAAGTAACTAAACGAAGAGAAATACTGTCTGAGCGAAAATTGATGAATTTCTCCAAATAGAATCTGACTTGGAAAGACCTTGCTAAAGAGAATGTACCTTGATAACGGCTGGTAGCTAATTGCTAATCGTTGACAACACAATAAAAGAACCAATCCAAGAAAAACATTGCCTTGATGAACCAAGGCATTGTCCTAAGGAATCAAAGAGTGTGTAGCTGGCAGATATTCTGCTGAACTGAATTACTTGCATTGTAGTTCCATTATTGGTTTTTAATAAAGCTTTTCACTCTGTATAATATAACATGTATTATAACACTCTGAAAGTCAGACAGGTCTAGTAAATGAATTGCTGTGTAATTATTCGAACACTCAGGATTCTTTTGCATAAGCTATTCTATCGTACAAGAACATAAAATGAGGAGTAGTTGTTTTCTTTGAGCTTCATAAATGCATTGCAGGTGAGAAATTTTGCTGCCAACGATCAAACCTTTAAATTATTTGACATACCAATAGTAATTAGAACAATCCGGTTAGCAACATTAAACTGACATGGAAACTCATGTACACAGACCTTAATGTATCTGACAGGAAGGATGTCTTTTGTTTCAAAGGTAACATTCCACTTGATGGCATTAATTTATACAAGAGACCTACCAAGTTTAGAGGTGAACGAAATCACGAAAGTTTTAGCAAAGGCTCAAATCTCCTCGTACAACTTTTCACTATGCAGTAGAGTCTGGAGTCGAGTTCATCACGAACGGGTTGCTGTTATCAGTCAAACAGAGTATCCTTCTAACACAAAAATGTGCAACATTCAATGTAAACTTCATTGTTTGCATGCTGCAATGCACCTCCCTCCCCTTCCTGACCACCTCTGACACCTTCCTCCCCTTCCTGTGCCATCTCTGACACCTCCCTCCTCTTCCTGGACCTCTCCATCTCCATTGAGGACGACCGACTTGACACTGACATTTTTTACAAACCCACCGACTCCCACAGCTACCTGGATTACAACTCTTCCCACCCTACCTCTTGCAAAAATGCCATCCCGTATTCCCAATTCCTCCACCTCCGCCGGAACTGCTCCCAAGAGGACCAGTTCCACCACAGAACACACCAGATGGCCTCCTTCTTTAAAGACCGCAAGTTTCCTTCCCACGTGGTTAAAGATGCCCTCCAATGCATCTCGTCAACATCCCGCACCTCCACCCTCAGACCCCACGGCTCCAACCGTAACAAGGACAGAATGCCCCTCGTGCTCACCTTCCACCCTACCAACCTTCGCATAAACCAAATCATCCACCGACATTTCCGCCATCTCCAAAAGGACCCCACCACCAGGGATATATTTCCCTCCCCACCCCTTTCCGGCTTCTGCAAAGACCGTTCTCTCCGTCACTACCTGGTCAGGTCCACGCCCCCCAACAACCCACCCTCCCATCCTGGCACCTTCCCCTGCCACCGCAGGAATTGCAATACCTGTGCCCACACCTCCTCCCTCACCTCCATCCAAGGCCTCTGCCGAGGACATGGAGGTCCTGGGCCTCCTTCACCGCCGCTCCCTCACCACCAGATGCCTGGAGGAAGAACGCCTCATCTTCCGCCTCGGAACACTTCAACCCAGGATATCAATATGGACTTCAACAGTTTTCTCATTTCCCCTTCCCCCACATCTCCCTCGTTCCAAACTTCCAGCTCAGCACTGTCCCCATGACTTATCCTACCTGCCTATCTTCTTTTCCACCTATCCACTCCACCCTCCTCCCTGACCTATCACCTTCATCCCCTCCCCCACTCACCTATTGTACTCCATGCTACTTTCTCCCCAACCCCACCCTCCTCTCGCATATCTCTCCACGCTTCAGGCTCGCTGTCTTTATTCCTGATGAAGGGCTTTTGCCTGAAACGTCGATTTTCCTGTTCCTCGGATGCTGCCTGAACTGCTGTGCTCTTCCAGCACCACTAATCCGAAATCTGGTTTCCAGCATCTGCAGTCATTGTTTTTACCTAATGCACTTATGACGCCTATCCAATCCATTGTATGTTGCATCATACAGCAGTTACCTTACGTTGTTCAGAAGAAGCAAGGTAATGCCTTCGCCCAGCAGTCCGCACGGGATAAATTCACAGGAAAATTTGATCACATTAAATGCGATTACTGCTTGGCAATCTCTGCAGTGGAATTCAGTCTGTGTGGAAAAACTCCACTGAGAAACAATTTAAAATTGTCAGTGATATTTCCTTTGGGATAGTCTTATGTGCACTTGAGTACATACATACGAATGTAAAATTATCTCATTGGCATATAAAAAGACCGTACACATATACTATATCTGCTTCAATTTCGCAAAATTATATATAGCTACTTTCTATTCTATACCTTATTCAAAAACTTTGGACAATCAGAAAAAATTGCATTGTTTAAAAATTTAAAACTAAAGTGGCACTTCATTAACTACACAGTCTTAGAGATAATGCCGTGCCAAATGACAATCTATTACCCAACCAACCAGCACTCTCATTTAACGAAGTATATATGTTGTTTTCCTTTATACTTTGACAATTTTTGCGGATTGTTCTATTGAGTATAATATGAAAATTTTCAACAAGACATTTATTATTTTCCTATAATATTCAAGTTTGTAATAAAAAATCAAACACAAAGTGATTTTTTTCGAGAGGGAAGTCGCAACATTTATTTTTCCAACCTCACAAATTTGCCAATCATTTTTAAAACCCTTAACAGTTCTTTCCACGAGCATATGCGTCAATAGTGAAAGACCTTCCTTTTGTTTTAATGAATGCTAAAAAATAAGTTTTCTTGTTGCATCAGGCGTGGGGTTCACTGATACCAAAATTTGCTTGGGACTGGAGGCACTATCCTGTGAAATCCCTACTCAGAGGGCGAGTGTTAGACCAAATTGATAAGAATCTCTCTCGTGTGATATCAGACAAATACGACAGCAGTGTAAATTAAGAAGTCCAGGCACATTTTCTTTTCACGAGATGCGGTTGCATTGTAATTACAAAATACGTAAAGGAAAGTTTATCATTTCACCAACCTGCTCCTCACGCCTTCTTGTGTGTATAAACGATTAGTCTGATGCATTTACTCTGAATAGGGAAACGTGATTCCAGGGCTCACAATTTTAAAAATTATTTCAGAAATGGATAGATTAAGAGACAAACTGAGAGACGCAGGTAAGCTTCTTCCTCCAAATGTTACATAGTTTAGTAACCGTTAAATTAAATGCAACAACTAATATCTGGCAAAAGAAAAAAAACTTCTTTAGAAAAAGCAAAACTGAAATAACACATGAATTGGAAGTTATACATTGTAAGATAGAAGCTGGGAGCTTGATTAGGACAATTGGTCCTTTAAACCTGATTCTATCGAACCGCTGCTGATGTTTTTTTTTTCTCTGCAATCCTCTTACGTGGGCCCTTAGCAAAATCTTCTCTTGGAATCTAAATTAATCACATTTACTGGTCGCATTTGATTACTAAATGATTTAAATCTTCAGAAAACTGTAGTAAATAATTGAAGCATGATTTCCCTTTCATACACACATGCTTACTTGGGCTGGTCCATTAATGCTTCCGAAATGTTCCAATGTGATGTGGTTAATTTCTTCCTTTAAACATTCACGCTTATTTCTCGCCAGCACCCATGTCCTTTCCGTGTAGGTGTAGGATAAAGTGAAGAAATATCGAGTGCAGAAAACATTACTTGCATTATACCAAGAGGAAGAAAAACACCGGAGTAGCCAGTGCCAACAGTGCCCTGTTCCTTAAGGGAAAGTCCTGCTTGAACGAAAAAGTGACGTTCAGGGTAAGAGTTAAATAAGAATACAGTTGGCAGGAGAAACAATACACACCAGGCCCCGTGGTGCCAACCTCACTCAGTAAACAATGTACTTTTTTTCAAGGCTGTAGCATATTGTTTGTTGCTGTTTGCAATTTTGTTTTGCATCAAGCAAGCCATCCTCTGCCATTCTGTTTGAGAATGCAAATTAATTGTTTGTATTAAATACTTGGAGACAACTTCTGACAAATACTAATATCAATGCGTATTCTTTTACTGCCCTCTAAAACATTTAACTTTTTGCTTCATTTTTTTTTTGACTTTTGACAATATGTATTTGTATTAATATGCTTTCATTCTATTTTTTAAATCTTGTTACATTAGTCAATATATGTATCCAAGCTTTGCATTGCCCAGAAGCAAATTTGACTTTTTGGTTTGGCAGCATTGAAACATCAACAGGATTATGGAAAAGGCATGATCCCTAAAAACATTTCAAGGAAGTATCCTTGACACTTGATGTTCCCGTTCTTTAAACAGCTGTAGTTTGGATATTCCAGGAATGATGCAGCTAGCCCAACAAAACAGAATTTATTTATTCTCGAACAAAACAGAAGAGAACATAAAATAAAACAACTTACCTGAAAACACAATCGACTCTATTGCAACTTACTGAAGTTGTTCCTAATAACATTACCATTCCTATAAACACACCCTTGGCAAAAAAAAATGATAAAATCAAACGCAGGTTCTCACGGGAGCGATTTCGGAGGAAAGGAGGGTAAGCATGGAACTGCGTTTTTTTGGAGGGGCCCAAATATCTTCTCTGGGTTCTCAGCTCAAGCTCGACCGCCAGCTGCAGACAAAACGCCATCATGAAACCAAATCAAAGGAACATCTGAACTGGGAGAACAGGACACTCCCTTACATTGTACAACTGTTTATAAAAACAATTAAAAGCTTTCTCAAATAGATACATCGTGACATATCGGAGCTTGGGCTTTACTTCCCTTCTGAAGAATGCTTTATGACTTAGCAACCTTGTTAACGGAGCAGCATTCTCACAAAAATTGCTTCCATTTTGATGTTAATACACAATAAATCCTTCTGTTGCGGCATTTTGCAAATATGCATAAATTTCATTCAGTGCCTTTTTATACTTTTTGAGTATTTCTTAAGTTCTTGGGAAGTTATGCCATTGATCTTCCACGGAGAGTGATGTTCATTTGGCATTCTGAATGATGCAAGTGTAACTCTGTATAATTACAATTTAGAAAAGTTTCTGCTTTCCCTAGGCCAATGCAATTAATAATAAAAAAAAACACGATCAACATTTTATTTTTTTAATGACCCACAGAGAGAAAATTGGAGGATCCAGTTAAAGGTATAGGAATGAGGAATAACACTGTTGCACTGGGTTGTAGTTATGTTATTGTTTTTGCATTAAAAAGATATTTTACCATTTTTTCTTTGCATTGCAAATTCAGTAGCTTTATGTGTGTAGCTTTCATGACATGATGCATTTGACTTCTTTTTAAAACAAAAGCTTTTATATCAATTATGCTTATTGTCCAATACAACTTTACCCTTTTGAGCAGGATATCCTAAGATATTAGATTTACTGACTGATGGTAAAGAATAATAGTTTAGCCCATTTTAAAGGACTTTAAACATAATTATGTATGCTTTAATGTCTAAAAGCTCTGTTCATTTTGTATTGTGTATCAAGACGCATTTATATTTCATGTTGTTTAACGCTGAATTGTTTCTATTTAGGTCGTATTACGAAAGGCATTTATTTTAGGACTTGCAATATTACATCAGATCCACTGTCTAGAAATACGTACATAATTTATTAATTTAAGGTTTTGAATGCCGAAGATCATTAAATTATAAATGTTATGTTCAGTTGTCTTAGGTGTTCTGTTCTGGCAATGTCCTCACTAGCTAAGATTTGCACAGCATGACGCATTTACGAGTTTTTTTTATATATAGATTATCTAAGAAAAAAATCTGTCGTTTGTATAATTATGAAACATTTAGATAAAAAGTCATATACGTGAATGAAGTTTACTTTCTGCAAATTGCCAACTAAAGCAATAGCTGCAGAACTGTGAATAGTCAGGAATGGAGAAAAGATGAATGCAGTTCATTAGAGTAAGCAGAATTTCATCTGCGCTTGCTTACTTTGCTCAATGTTAGAAAACGAGATTGTGAGTTGTCTGACTTCTCTGACGAAATATGCAGGTTACAAATAAATTATTTTATCATGTGGTAATCCTCCTCAATCAATTCAGATTTTTAGGAAGATAAAGATTGGGCCTACAATATACAGTGTTAAGCATTTCTGACTAACAGCAGAAAATGTGTTTTTTTTATCCTTTTGACGAATACATTGTATAAATATATACATTATAATGAATTAATAGGTTAACATTTGAAGCGCATAGTGAGAGGTTCAGAAAACAAGATAGATTATCTAAAACATTTGATAAACCCGAAATTATGTTGGAGAGGTACAAGTCCTAAGCATATTAGCCACCCAAGCTGATATATGAACATCCACTTTGGAAGGAGCATAAACAAATCAGTCGTGAGCATCTTTCCTGTGTTTTGCTGCAATATTTCAAATGATGTTTCTGATTATTAACAGAAAACGTACTAGGTAATGTTCACTTTCATGCATTCACAGTTGACTCGAACAACACATATTTACACCATAGCTTTGCCATTGTTAAGGAAGAACAATGTTACGATTCTTGGAATTGATAGCAAGTTAAAAGTACTGTAATAATTAACAGAATTGATCTTTTTCTCAATTAATCTGTATATTTCCTCTGAACATATGACTGATTGCTTAAATACTTGATTTGACTCCTCTCATTTGCTTGCGTTTGAAATTTTATATAAAGAACACGTGAAAAACTGTCTCATAAAATTGAATACGAGGATATTTCATATCAATTAGGCTTTGAAGAATTGTTACCTTATTACTTGATGTTAATTTGCCCACCCCTAACACTCATAATAGGATTTAAGGTGGAGAACATTATTTATGTGATGGGATAACTGAAATTTCCATCTGTAAAACAGTTCTGATACTCAAACAGAATCGTGATGTGTATCGAATTGCCGAAAAAGAAGATTATGATTTCAAGATTGAAGCAATATGGTTGAAGGGACTTTTGGGTTTGCTCCCATTTTTTTCTCTGAAACTGGGTGTATATATTGGAATCATCTTTGACATAAAATGGTCAGAATTATTATGTTCAGCTATCACAGGCAAAGTATTCAATTCAAAATTCACAGTAATTCATGTTGTCACTTAATTGAGAGAGATGATTTTTTTTAAAAGAAGAAAGAAGCTTCAATGCTTTAATGTACAGAAACACACCAGAAAGCAAACTATTGACTATTTCTAATAAAATCAAGTTACATGCCAAAACCTGACTTAATCGATGAACAAAGAGCAGACAATGCTGACAAAGATAATCTGCTGGATGTGACATACTTACGTTTTGAATATGGTATTCCTTTAAGTCATATATTTGACTCAAGGTTAAGTAGAACACAAGCACTGAAGATTGACAAGTTACAGACGGGGTTGAAAGCTCCTACTATGCTCAAATATAACTTAGTTGGCAGAAGTATTACTTTCAAAGTTAGAAAATGAAAACAACAATCAAATTAGTAGGTTTTTAGTGTTTACATTTAGTACACGAGTTTGGACTTGAGAACTGAAATTTCAAAACTGAAGTCTGATGATAACAGTCGAAAAGATCTGCTGCAGATTTTTGTTATTCAAGAAATCTAAATCCAGCATCCACAATGATGAGGTTCCACATTTCAACTAAGTAGGTCTGGAAAAAGAGGAATTGGCATATATCCGTACAATTCTTCTTAGAAAATATTAAAATAGTTTCTGCTGTTAAAAATATTGCAAGACATAATAGTTACGTAATGAGATGGAAGACAAAATTATGAAATAATAAAGCATATTCAAGCGTGGAGCGATCGACCATATTTGCATTTGTGTGATAAATTGCAGGTAATTTGTCACCGAAATTTGAGGGTGCATACATGAGGATCAATGGTCGGCACAACATCGTGGGCTGAAGGGCCTGTTCTGTGCTGTAATGTTCTATGTTCTATGTAATTAGTTCTCTTCTTACCATACAAATTACCTTCAGAAATAGCTATGCAAACTGGAAAACACAGCACTTTATCAGATCACAATACTTGGAGTTAGTTCCAGGGATGCTTCGTAACATTGTTAGGTAACGGTGTTCAAACTTTCTGCTAATTAAAGCAGACACACAGAAATGTTCATCTCGCCTCGTAATCTGTTAAAGTACGAGCGACAGAGAACTCCCAAATTTCATTATTTGAAAGAACTCAATTTATTATTTAATTCTAAAAGTGAACATTAAATATGTTCAATTTCCAAATTTGAGCTACATTTCTCTTAACTACACATTGTCTGCCTTGAACTCTAGAACAACATACTGTTCCAATATAAAAAATAAAATTACATCAACTTAATTTCAAAACCGCAGAGCGTCTGTTGACTTTGGTATCCGCCTCCTTCAGGTTTTTAAACTCCCTGGGTCGTCTTCAGACTTCTACAGCAGAGATGTTTCATATGAAAAAAATACCTTTAATAGAGAATGTTTTAAACGGCAGTTTCTCTCGAGATGGCAATTACTATCTGTCGATGACAGTTGGTTTCTACCTAACTTTCCAAAATGCCTGCTTCTTTATATCCTAATTATCGGATTAACTCTTTGGCTTGAATTGGCAAAAAGCAATAAATTCAAACCCGATTTGGGATTTAGCATCCTGGGAAATAATTTAAACTGATTGGCTAAATTTGAATGGTTGTCAAAATAACAAGATACCTGCAAGCTGTCAGTGCAAAACAGCTTTCACACGCTCTTAAAGGTACAGTACATGCCTTCAACTTCATAACAACACTTATTTATGCCATTGGTAGTGTAAATTGAAAGGTGGAAATTCTGCCAGCAGCAAAATGGAAAGATTTAGGTGACGGGAATGGACCAACAAAATATGGCGTGCAGGCTACATTCATAATTATGACGTATAATTACTTAAATGAAGTAACCTAACAAGGAAGTATTCTCTACTACTAAATTTGATTGGATATTTTTGTCTGTAATTCATTTGAATAACTTTTGTCAAGAGTTGGGTGAAGAGTCATTAGTGAACATTAGAGAAATGAATTCTAACAATTGTGTTATTCTCAAACAATACCTGAATAGCATTCTTTGTTCTGATCATTTAGATCCATCTGCCATGGTATAATTTCAAAGCAAATTTCCTCCTGATGTCGCTCGTGCTTTGCATCAAAATTAATAGAGCGATGACTTACTTAATAAATGGAACTAACTGCAACATCATATTTTGAGAAAAATACAATATCTGTCAACATGTTCATAAATGTCATATTGTTTCACCACAGCTTCAGCTGAACTAAGAGAAAAAGACAGAGGTAATTAGAAAATGAAAATTAATAGCCATGTATAAACAAACTCCAATTTGTGTAGCTTTATCACAGAAAATAAAGTTTTAAATATGTTAAATATATATATTATAATTATTTTCGTTTTAAATGTGAAACCTTGTGTAGATTTAAGATCAATCTATCTGAATGCTTCATTTCAGTTTTTGTTTATTATGTTTGCTCCTAGCAGTCATCTAGCATTTGTTTTCCATTGCATGTAGCGTTTCAGAAGTTCATGTTAAACTTTCTTATTGAACAGTTATAATTTATTCAATCTGGATACCAAATGTTCAAAAAGAATTTCCATCATTATGACTCAGCCAATACGTAAGTGTAGTGGTACAGTTCCATGGCCCTATGGCATTTAGCTGAGAGAGAAAAAAAACTTGTTGTAAATTTTGCATACATCTGCTTGAGTGTCTTTCAAGGTGTTAAAAGTGCAATGGAAGGTGCCATAGTGAGATGTTACAGTTTTTTGTTTCAAGGGAATGGAATGTTGCCATTCTTGTCAGTTATGGAATGAAGAACCTTTAATGGAGATGGATAGCTGTAATGAAATAGTATATTTGCAATACATCAACACAGACTTTTCTGGAGAAATCCAACAGCATTTGTGGAGAGAAAGCAAAGTTGAGATTCGCGGTCCAATGACACTTGTTTTATACCTTGTCCAATTTGCACTTCGACATTGGGGTGTTTCTTCATTGCTGTTGGAATACCATTCAGTCGACCAACTGAAGCCTAAATGTCATACTTCTTAAACTTGCTTAGCAGAATTTTGAGGTTCTCTTGATTTAAGTGTAGAAGCGATGAAACAATAAAAAGTGATATTCCTTAACTTCAAACCTACTCCTCTGACACTGTATTTTTCAGGTTTGTCAGCAGAGTTTCTACTTTATGTTAATTCCAGACATCCTGAGAGCTTGAGATTCAGCAATAAAAACTCCAATGCAAATGAAAGGGAAATTATTATTTTGCATCATGGTAGATAATGTAATTTCTCCGTTCATACTGGAACAAAAATGCAACTTGCCACATATTACCAAATGAGTTGACATTATTGTATACAATGCTGCTCCGTGTGGAGACAGAATGCAACATTTTCAGAGGATCCCAGAATTGTCCTGAAAGCAAAGGAATCGTCATTGAAATCACTATATCTACTTATAGCATACTGTTCATTGTTGCAGTAGCTAAGGATAATAAGCATTCACTCATTAACCTGTCAAACTCTTGCACTGCTTATGCAGAATGAAAACCATTGATAGGCACCAGATGTACCCTGTCTGTCTTGAGAATAATAAGATTCTAACAAGTGTAGTTTTTCTACGTTGATTGATTGGACCTTTGTTCGAGGTAACTGATTATATGAAACAGCACCTGCTGCCTTCTTGCCAAGCAGAGCAAGCTAAACCTGATCCCTATACACGCAAGCCTTTTCCTGAGTTTCAGCTGTAGCTGCATGATCAGAATAAACTCTAAGTAAGCATCAATGAGCAGATGGCACTTGATAGTCATTACGGTACTTTCCCATACTTTGTTGATGAATGACAATCACTTAGCGTTGAGTAATTGAGCAGTTTGGATATCTCTTGCTTCCTTGTGGATAGGCTGTATCTGGAAAACATTCCACGTGTCAGTGTGATCGCTGCAATGGAGATACGCATAATTCAAGAGTATGTATATTCCACAATGTGTATGAATGATGTTACTGGGATTATGGCAAGCATATCCTGATCACAAGCAGAAAGGTAGCAAAACGTTTTTCATCTGATTTCATTTTTTACTGGGCAACCATTGAGGGATTTTGCGATGCTCAAAGCAATGCTTACTGAAAATAGATTAAAACAAAACTCAGCCCTGACTTTCCTGCAGTACACGCCTCCCTTTTCAGAATGAATACTTGAAGACCCCCCTTTATTTATTCTTTTAGTTTTCCACTACAATTCAAAACTGAATATGGAAAGACTGCAAAGTTGATCTATTTGTTGTGGGCATGCTTAACGTTGTCAATTAAAGGGCACTTCCGTTATTTGTCATGAGAATTTGACAGTTTGTAACTTTGTAAACTTTACACTTTCCATTCAGGTTTATACACACTGTTACCATATTCGAACAAGCTCTTCAATGAACAAAGCCTATTATTGTGGTTAGATGGGAATCATCGACAATAAAAATCATGAAATGTGGGGTCACATATTTGTCAACCCAATAAGATGGTCGCTATTATCAATGACAAGACAGAAATTTATATAACAATCATTATTCAGTCATTATTCCAAACAATGCAGTCATGCACCGATGCATTTGTGAAAGGTAGACTAAGGAGCACTTGTAGGATTTCGCAGTACCTGCTAACAAGCAGAATATAGTAGATTTCTCATGTAGAATCACGCCAAGTCGGACGCTGATGATGTTAATTGCCCAGTCATGTTTATGTACTTATATTCAGTACCATTGTTAATGATGTTTCTTTTACGTAATGCTCACCATAAGCAATAGGTGATTCATACATCTGGTGGTGGAGGGAACGGGATGCCTCGGGACGGGGCGAGTTGCGGGGGGACAGGGTGCACAATGTTGCAGGTGGTGATCGTCAGGTGATGAGGACGAGAAGGTTTCTTTGTTTAATCAGTCAGAGTCTAACTTCAAGCATGAATCCCTTCTTTATATATAAATGTACCAAGTCTCTAGTGGGACTCTCTGGCCAGTCGAGTAATAACTGTTTCATTTGGGCCATTAACTTTAAGTTAACTTGCATTGTGGCAATATGAAACTTTCCCTTGACTAATCGGTAGCATTGCATTCCCAATTTTCACAGGCAAACAGCGGCACCTCGTGAGGAGGACTTTGAAAATTCGGCGTATCATATTTCCTGTTGTTTTGTTTTCCAGCTGTCGCAGTTCAACGATGGATGGTTACTCCCGTTTCCTTCCTTTTAGACTGTAACTCTAAAAGGCATGCATATATGTCGAAGTGTAAACTTAATTGTTTTGTGCCAAACCAATGTTGAGTGTACTTACATCACAAAACATCTGGTTCCACGTGGATTTATACAAAAATCGACTCACGTATTTGCTAGAATTCCAAAATAGTTATTTCCATTTTGTGGACGTCAGTGACGTAGCGTCCCAATGGCAGAATTGTATCACTTTTGGTTGTTAGAGCAGGAACAGTATCACTATGTGACTGCCGTCTCCAATGCAGAAGACGTTGAAGAAATTGCTCAAAAGGTGATAATTTTCTGTAAACTAAACTTGCAGAATGGCAGGTGCATTATTCAATATGGTTTCCAGAGTTCAGCGTTTTGTATTGCCTAGTCATTAATTATCGCATTACATTAAATTCAGAGCTTTGTGCCACATCAAAATATGATGCTTCCTTTCTTTCTTTTCTCCCTAGAAATCGCCAGCCTGAAAGACAGTTTGAAAAATTCAGGTGTTATCGCTAAGCAGCAGTTGTATTTTATTAGAATCGTGAATATTAAGAAATATTAACTTTGGGTGATGGTAATGCATTGATGTTTTAGACATTGTAGTTTGAGAGAATTGTTACTGATCATTTGAAATGTTACGTGTGGATATATTATCAAGGATTTTCTTCTTCTTCTTCTTCTTCTTCTTCTTCTTCTTCTTCTTCTTCTTCTTCTTCTTCTTCTTCTTCAATTCACACTTTACTTGCATCAGTCCTACTCCTATATTTTACTGTTAGGGTGTAACGAGATATTGTGGCTGATTGAGGGGCGGGGTGCCAGGGGATGCACCACAAGTTCATTCATTCTACAAGTGTTGAAGATCTCTGATTACGTTATAATTAAGCGACCAATGCTCATGATCTTTGCTACCGAGGTCAAATTATACAAAAAATCGTAAATAATTTCTGAACTTCCAAACGGCAAATTACTTTCTCGAGCTTTATAAAGTTTTTTGAAATGCTGATATTTGGATATTTTGCTACTTTCATCTCATTTCCTTTTTATGTCTTCAGTGCATTACATGCTTTCTAATTATTCACTTCTCTGGTAAAGCAAAATACTAGAATTCCAGTTCATGTGAAATGATGGGCCCATTATGTGCCATGATTTATTTAAAATAATAAATTATAGTACTCAGTTATTTCATCATCTCTGATCCTGGCTGACGTAAAAATGGAGAGTACACCATATAAGGGAAGGCTATGTGAGATGAATGCAGCGAAGTGAGATGGGGCATTGTTAGAATGGGGTAGACAACGTTGTCTAACAATCTTGCTCTATTTGAGTCTGCTAAGATTATAGCTGGGTTATACCGTTGCTATTGTGGTGACGTTTGATTTGCTGGAGTTAATGGAGAAATTTGTATTCAATTTGTCCAAGATGTTTTTTTAGATTAGATTAGATTACTTACAGTGTGGAAACAGGCCCTTCGGCCCAACAAGTCCACACCGACCCGCCGAAGCGCACCAACCCATACCCACTCCCCTACATTTACCCCTTTACCTCACACTATGGGCAATTTAGCATGGTCAATTCACCTAACCTGCACATTGTTTGGACTGTGGGAGGAAACCGGAGCACACCCGAAGGAAACCCACGCAGACACAGAGAGAATGTGCAAACTCCACACAGACAGTTGCCTGAGGCGGGAATTGAACCCGGGTCACTGGCGTTGTGAGGCAGCAGTGCTATCCACTGTGCCACCGTGGAAATTATTTTGTAAAGAGTGGGCAAACTAGAATCTTCTCTGTTGTTAGGTATGCTGTTGTTCAGTTTGCATTTGTACATAGGACAGAAGACAGTCAAGTCATCCGCAATGCTGTTTTAATGGGAGTGATAGACTGGTGGGTGCACTGTGACTTGAGGAATTGGATCAGTGTTTGCTGTCCTGTGTTTTGGGTGAGGATCACAAATTCAATCCAAATGCATGTGGCAGTGGTTTAGTGCAGCAGTTAATAAAGTCACAGAGTACATTTTCGCTATTGAGTCTGCAGCAATTAAAATAATCCATCAAATAGACACTATTGTCGCTATCCAGTGTTTAGCCATAACTTTGAATGTTAGGACATTTCAATGCTGATAGAGGTTATGTTTAAGTCTTGTGGAGTTTCACTTCTCAACCACTTTCTCGGGGATTGTAATCCACATTCTTGGAACTCTCTGATTGTTCTTTTTTCTCTGAAAACTCATCCAATTCTCCTGACATTCAGCTTTTTTTTTGCCATCGAACTTCAATTAAAGCGAACAGCTGCATTTGATTTGTACCTATGGTTAGGTCTTCAAAATAACTGTTAGATGAGTCAGTGATCAGTCTGTCTGTTCGTGTGTAAATCAATCGATAACTGATCACCTTTTCACTAAGTGTCCACAGTGAGATCAGACTTTGAGAGGTATACATTCTGTCTGATGAAAGAGAGAGTCAGGCAAAGAAAACCTTCAAATTTAAGTATGCCATTTTAAATTAATTCCTTCTGCACATTTCATGCATGATTCAAGGAAAGCGTGGCTTGATTTCATAGAGTTGATGCCTTGATTTGGAGGTCTGCACCAAAAAACTAGTTCAACACTTGTCCAGCCCTATCCGTTCATATCATCCGGTGAATTGAAATACATTGCCTTTTTGAATTTGTCTTTCAGCTTAAAGTTAAAAGAGTGTGTGATCGTGGTACTGATTTGTTGCATCGCCTGAATAACTTCATGTTGCTTCTTCTACATAGACTCTGTACAGACTCTGTAATACATACTGTCCGAAATTAACACAGAAGCATTCATCTATTAGCGGGATCTACTTCTATATGAGCCTTCACTGAATCACTTTCAAATTGTCCTGTTTCACTATTGACCCTCGTCCACATTTTTCATCAGTTCTGCATTATTTGTATGCATAATGTCACCATGCACAAGTTTATGCTTTCAAACGTTAAATTAAACACTTTCCATATTCTTTCCATCTTCAGTGAAGAGTCTTCTTCACGCTATTTAACAACTGGTGAATTGTGTTTCGTGTTTTCCGTCCTTATATGGAACATTTTCTTTCAGCCATATAGGTTGCAACATTTTAATCATGGCCACTACATATTCAGCTCGATCTCCCCATTCAACTAACTTCAGACTTCATCTCAGTGCAACATCAATTTATCTATTCATTTCCAATCGGATTTTGAGTCCCAAGCTTCTCTTTGGTACGACCATTTTAAAAAAATATTGCGATGTTCTTAGCATTTTGTGGTATGCGGTAAGACTTTGTGTGTGTATATATATACACTAGTGTGCGCGGAAGAAATATTTTGAACCAGATGTTTAATTTATATTGTGTGAGGATGTTGAAGATTGCAGCAGTAATACTGGCAGTGATAACAAAACTGTAGAGCTTAACATAGAAATGTATCGCTCATGTTCCTTCGAAGACAAATATATTCCACAGAATATTGAGATCAGCATTACAATCTTAGAACAAAGATACTTCAAACATACTTTATCTTTTACCGTAACACAGGACAAAATTGGTGATAAAACAGAGGTAGGAATTGAAGAAAATTAGCATCTGAAATTTTAGTCCATTCAAACAATCTTTGGAGGGGGTATATTGTACCATGGGTAAGAGGAATGATACAGTGTTTCTTACATGCATTTTGCTGGAATTACATTGGATTTCATTGAAATAATTTGATATATTTCAGTGTCATTTACTGTCTTGTGAAATCGTATTACATGTAAAGAAAGAAGAGTTACCCTACAAAAAAAATTCGAGAGGGAATAAACATTTGGTTTCACAAATGTAGATCTTATGATTGCATGTAACACCTCCAAGTAATATCTTAACATTTTCTGACAAGAACCTATGAAACTTAGTTTCGAATTTTATTTTGAAATATCACAGTTTACGTCTTCTGCTAAGTTAAGCAAGTCCTAATATATACGGGAACAAACAACACATCACCACAGCATCCAGAAAGGAAAAATAAAGTGGAAATGACAGTCCAAAAATCTATATTCATTTTTGAATTTCATGACTACCATTGTAAAGTTACACATTACTGTACACATGGTGGATCAGAAAATTGTTACATTTCATTACTGCATTGGTTATTAAGCAGAACATGTAATAAGTTGTGCCAGTTGAACTTTGAGGGAAACTGGATATGATTTTGCATATTCGTATTCAAGAAGAAATTTGATGGCCACCAAGATAGAAGTTAGATGTTTTGCAGAAACAGGTTCTTATTTAGTAATGATAACCTTCAGTTGGAATCTAGAGCTTTTTTAAAGAATATTCCAGTATGATTATGGATTGAACTGTTAGGAAGACCTTAATTCAAAATTTTCGGGATAATACAATTGTGTCCAAATATGGCTGCTGAAGTTGCCATCAGTTTTCATATATTATAAAAGTGAATTACTCAAAATGTTCTAATCAGTTGCTCCTAAAAGTAATGGTTAAAAACTTCCTTTGTGCACGTTGCTTGAAATGATTTGCATTAATGTATACCAAATTAAATGCAAATTAACTATTTACAGTAATCTGATTGTGCCTTTGGACCCAAATTAAATTGCAAAACAAAACTATTGTCCTGTTTAAAAGTATTCAGCTCAGTACAACTAGGTCTACTAACGAATCAGTGATCACGAAAATCATATTTCTGGATTACGTTCAGTAACCATATGTTCACCGACTAAAAGGGCACACTGGGATGCTGGGCTTTCAGATCAACTGAAGTTGAAACCTGTCCTCAAGCTGTTGCAACTTGCGCTCAAATATGAAGAACTGTAAAACTTCCTTTCCCTGTGCTCCTAAATAATGATGATCATTCTTTCGTTCGCATGTGGTTCAGTAATAATTATAAGATGTGTGGAATGATTACAGAGAGTTCAGAACAGCATTTGGGGAGTCAAATCATTTACGAATATTAAAAAATAGAGATTCTATTAGTAACCAACTAAGGCTATGATTGTCCAATAGTCAAATATTGCCAGATTTTTAACTGCTCACATTTCCAATGAGTTGCAATTTCTGAGCGCCGTAATGGATATTTGCTTCAAAAGTGTTTAATTATCAATAATAGCGTAAAGGAAATTATAAAGAATCGATCATTCATTCCTAGCATATAATGTGTTAATAATAAAGCAGTGAATGCTTCTGTTAATTAAACAAAGTACCCAGAAAAGTTCACCTCAACTCATAATCTGTTAAACTATGAGTGTTAGAGAACTCACAAATTCCGCTACTTTAAGGAAATAACAGCTTTCTTTTTAACTTTAAAAGTGAACATTAAACAAAAACTGTTCAGTACGCTAAGCCCCCACTTTCTCTTAATTGCTTCTTATCTGCCTCCAACTCTATAATAATATATTGCTTCAATAAGACGTTTATTAAGATTACATCAACTTCATTTCAAAACCACACAGCCGCTGTCATCTTCAGTGTCTTTCTCCTTCCATTTCAATATCTGCCTGGGTCGTCTTCTTTCTTTTTACTGCGAATGTGTTTCCTCTGAGAAGGTACCTTCGATAGACAGTTTTTCCCAATTTCTTGTGTCTCGCTCGATAGAACTTACTCTTGCTTCATCATTCAAAATGTCCGCAATTTTATAAGCAGAACATCGGATCATTCATTGGCTTTATGTTGGCAACGCAATCATTCAATCTCGATTGGATTTTAGTATCTCCTGGCATAATTTAAACTGAATGGTTAAATATGAATTGTTGTCAAAACAGCAATTAAAACTTGGTATACATTTCACAGTCATCTGTTACATATTTTCAATTTTCCAGTACACTCCGGGACTGCTATATAGACAGAAGGTCGTCATGTATCAGTTCAGAAAAGCATTCACGCTGTCCGAAAAGTGCACGATGTCAGGTTCATAACACCTCCTCTTAAAAAAAAGATACATCACAATGTAAAGAAGATTTCATTTCTTTTTTTTCCGAATTCAGACTCCCATTACAATGAAATGAAGAGGTGTTTATCTAAATTATACGTTCATATTTCATTTCTGCACGCGTATATATATATGTATATATATATATATACATATATATATAATACTGGAATCTGTCTAATCTTATCTGTGTATTTCTTTTTCCACGAAACTATGATAATGCATCTGCTTTCACAGTTTTACGACTGGTAACGTGCAATTTCCAAATAAAAATTCTGCAACATAATATTCCAACAAAATAGCCCCATACATTTTGTATTTAAATCTTTCCAAAAGTGTCAGAGGGTTGTGGTCCATGTACACAGTTGTCTCTGACACGATGTTTTTTACATAAATATTAAAATGCTGTAAGGCTATTTTAAAACTCAATAATATTTTTCCAATAGTGGAGTATTTTCTTTGGTGGGTATCGAGTTCCTTTGAAAAGTTGCCAATTGGCCATTCAATTCCACCATCACCTTTCCGTTGCAATATAGTTTCAACTCCTGTATCGCTCGCCTCTATTGCAACTTTGAAGGAATACAAAAATATTGGTAAAGCTAAAACTGGTGAGGTGGTTAATGCTGTTTTAAATTCTCAAATGCCTCCTGGCATTGTTCTGTTGACTGAGATTATGGGTTCTCCTTTAATAAAAATTTTAGTGTTTCCATCACTTTGCTGATGTTTGGAACAAACTTCCGGTAGAATTCAATTAGTCCCAAAAATCCACGCACCCCTCTTCGAGATTGGTCGTGGAAATACATCGATATCCTATGTCAAGGCATTCCTTAAGGTTAACCTTCCACGACCAATGTTACGTTCCAAGAACATCACCTCTGCCTTCACGAATTCTCTTTCCTTTAATTCAGTGCCAGTTTGCTTCTCGTAATCGTTCAAAGAGCTTTGCTAACTGTAGCATTTGATCTTTACATGACTCACAAAAGAACATGACACGATTGTGATAAATGCACAATTTGTAAATCCGGCCACATCTCTGTTCATGAAGCTTTGGAATGTGGCCAGTGCGTTCTTCAGTCCAAAGGGCATCACTTTGAAATGATATCGCCCATTTGGGGTTACAAATGTAGATTTTGTTTTTGCTTATTCTGATGCAGGTACATACAAGTACCCATGCAGTAAGTCCAAATTTGTGGTAAAAGTGGCTAGTCTAAATTCCTCTAAGCAGTACTCCAATCTTGTTATTGGGTATGAGTACGATTGTACTTGAGTGTTGACCTTCCAAAAGTCGACACAAAACCGTTGATTCCCATCAGGTGTGGAAACTAATACGATCAGCAAACTCTACTCACTCTGACACGCTTCAATGACATTTTCGTTGAGCAACGCATCCAAGTCTTTCTGGACCTTTGTGGATTTAAGAAGATTATGTCTGTAGGGGTATTGTTTTACCGGAATGGCAATCCCTACTTCCACTTCATATACAATATTATTAATCCTCCCCATCTTATTTCTATATATGTCCTCATACGCTGCAACAAACTTTTCCACTGGATTGTTTTGCTCCTGAGACAGATAGTTCACTAAACTGCCCCACTCTTCAAAGATTTTCTCATTATTTAACATGCTTTGCGGCATATCAAACTCGACCGAATCTGGATTTTATTCATCACTCTGTGGGGCAGGAACTGGCACCTGTTTCTTCAATTCCCTGATTCTATCATAAGAGGGTTTCAACATACTCACATGACATAGCCAATATGGTATCTTTACCCGATAGTTTACATGTTTCAACGTTTTTATCAATTTGGTCGGGACCAGTAGAATAATCTTTGAAATGATCTCCGACAACTGGCAACAATAGTAATATGTCATCCCCAAGTGAAAATGTCCGCATTTTAGAGTTTTATCTGCCACCTATTTCATTCTATGCTATGCCCTCTTCAAGTGCTGTTTAGGTAACTCGCCTACCCGATTTAATGTCTCTCTCATCTCCAACACATAACCTAAGTGTTAGACCTCACTTTTTCCGAAGTGTTAGATATGCAACTTCGGTAATGTCAATTTTTTTTTATTAATTTTAAATGCCCTTTTACTGAATGCCGGAATATTAACTGGGCAGATTCGTTTGAGACATATCTAATGGCAAATAATACGAATAGAATACCATTATCGCAACCATTTGGGTAATCCTGACAGTACGCTGATAACATGGTCTTCAGGTGTTGATGCGACCTTTCCAAAGCTCCCTGGAATTCAGAATGACACGCAATTCATTTTAAGTGTTGTATGGCTAAGCCATGCATGAATTCTTGAAACAGGCTAGGACTAACTGAATCTCTTGAACGGTCCATACTGTGTAAAGAGAGACACTCACTCCTCCACCATCCCTTTTGCCCTAATACTCCGTTTGGGAATTGCCTTCGAAAACCTCGTAGACACATCCATACCAAGTACTGGTTCCAACTTATAATTTTCTGGAGGGGACCTACACAACCAATTATAACAAGTATGAAAGTATTTTTGGAATGTGCGAACTGCCAACAATGGCATTTTTGTTTCCTGTCTGTGGCTTAGCTACAATTTGGCGTGGATTACATGTATGGCAAACTTTAAACATATCCCTATGTTCTCCAGGCCAATAGAAGTGTCTTAGCCTGAGTCACTCTCACACCTATGTGGCCTCCTTCTGGCAATTCATGTGCTACCCGTAACGCTTCCTGTCTGCGTGCTACCAACAACAAACTCTGGTGCACTTCCTCACATCTCTCATTTGCAGTATCCTGCCGTTGTTTCCATTTTCATCTTAGGGTTCTACCTTTACGTAATGACCCTCAAGAATACATTCTGATTGCATTTCAGCGTATGCATCAATACGTATTCATTTCATTGCCGAGTCTTTCTGTTGTAAGTCCATTAGGAGAAAGTGAGGTCTGCAGATGCTGGAGATCAAAGTTGAAACTTTATTGCTGGAACAGCACAGCAGGTCAGGCAGCATCCAGGGAACAGGAGATTCGACGTTTCGACGAATCAATTCCTGAAGAAGGGCCTGTGCCCGAAACGTCGAATCTCCTGTTCCCTGGATGCTGCCTGACCTGCTGTGCTGTTCCAGCAATAAAGTTTCAACGTTGTAAGTCCATTAGCCTTAGAGGACTCAACGCTTCTGCCTAACCCTCTGCCTGTTCAATGTTTTCTTCTACACCATTACATTTAACAGAGTGTCCGCTAACTGAACATCAACTCCTTCTTCTTTATCTTGCGGTTTTGATTCTTGCTGTGACTACACAGACTGGAAAAATTCCTGGGTATTTTTCTTTTAACCCATTGTTTCCCTGGAGTCTTCCTTTGGTTCTTCACAACAAGGGATGTCACTCCCAAGTTAGAGCTGAAAATGTGTTGCTGGAAAAGCGCAGCAGGTCAGGCAGCATCCAAGGAACAGGAGATTCGATGTTTCGGGCATAAGCCCTTCTTCAGTAATCCCTGTATCATTCCTGAAGAATGGCTTATGCCCGAAACGTCGATTCTCCTGCTCCTTGGATGTTGCCTGACCTGCTGCGCTTTTCCAGCAACACATTTTCAGCTCTGATCTCCAGCATCTGCAGTCCTCACTTACTCCCAAGTTAGATCCTTAAAACTCGTTCCCAAGAAGAAACTGCATTCCTCGAACTGACTCTCTGCTAATCACGCCCACAGTTACTTCCCCAGTCTTATTTGGAACTCCAAACTGATTTTACATATTCGAACACTAAATTTCTATACATGTATCGGACAACAGGTCAAAAAGAGTAGAAATGTGTTCACCTCTTACTATTAAAAACTGATTAAATCCTGTATCTTTCAAAAATTATAACGACTTCCCTTTCTTACCATAATGTTTCTGAGTAAACTTTATCTGCAGAGGCAAAGTCTTTCCAGAGTTCAGGCACAAACTCCTTACTCAGTCTCTGCCTCAGCTGTGTGCTCTCTTGCAACTCCGTCACAATTCTTGTGGTTTCCTTTACTAGTTTCATTAAAGCTAATGGCTTAGCTTCTTTTACCACATTTTTTTTTTCACAGCGACTTTCTTGAACAACCAGCACTGTGACATTGTGTGTTCCACTTTCTCGCAGTGAAAACATATTTTCCCAGTGCCTTTCTTAAATCACCAGCACTACAACTCCATTACGATGGAAACACCTCAGTCCATTCACCTTTTATTCACCCTCTTTTCGTCTTTTTTAGACTGTGGTAATGAATTAGTAGTGTGTTCTAATCTTTGTTTTGTACTGGAGTACAATTCTCTCAATTTGTATCCCTTACAGGATAAAATTATTGCTAGAAGATACATTTTGTCTCATGCACCAAGGCATATTCAGTTGCCATCTCTGCTGATCTTCTCATTTCTTCAACTGTGTGTAAATCCACATGAGGTTTAAATCTCCTCCAGCATAATAATCTTTCTTAGGGCCTCATAGATCTTATGTATTTTTAAGGCCTGCACCCACATATAAAGTTACTATGTTTAATTCTTTCAAACTCACCGTAAGTCTTACCTGGTTCGTTTTTTTATGTTTCTGAAGCGCTGTCTATATGCTTCTGGTACCAATTAATAAGCCTGATTGACATTTGCAAATCTCTTGACCCCCTCGTCTGACATTACTGCAAATATATCACCAGCTCTGCCTACCATCTCAGTCTGAACTGGCATTACCGACAAGTTATCTGACCACTCCTCTTCCTACCCAATTTTTCAAATGAATTAAAGAAGGCTCCGACATCTTTCGCATCTAAATGTATCAATCAATTAACATATTTGTATATATCACTATTTTCTCTCTACACTGCTACTCTGTTAACTTGGCTTTCCTGACGAATTCGCAAATGCTCACTCCCTTTCTGTTTGTGTTACTTCCCTCTCCCTTTGCTCAACTAAGAATCGTCTCTTACTTTTTCCCTGTCTCTCTCTTCCTTCTCTTTCTTTCTCTCTTTCTTTTCTCATGGCTCTTCTTTCCCTTTCTTTATAACCTAACTCCCTTTGCTTCAATTGCAATTGAAGTACTTCAAACTCTACTCCACTTGGCTCTTTCTGTGGTACATGGAAGTGCTTGAACAACTCCACCACAATTTTATCTTTCGTTTTGTCCCTGGTTGAACCCAATTCTAACCTATTTGCTTATTCTAAATATATGTCGTTCCACTGTCTTTCTAAACTTTCTTGGCAAAATTGTGAAGCATCTTCAAACCCCAGTACTTCATCAGCAATCTTCAGAGCCATTTCCCACACTTCTAATCTAATCAACCACAACTAATCGAAATTAAACAAATTGTCTCACCTACGTTTTCTCTAAAGATCCAGGACAGTAATCAGCAAATGCTTAAGTCTGCTGCGATCTGTAGTACTCCTAATTTATTCAATGTTTTTCAAACCTTAGACTGGTTCTGCCTAAATCTTTCCAAATCTATCTTCTTCTTGGATCCGAACCCTAACACTATTACAATACTCGAAACTGTCTGTTAATTATACTGAACACCCAGGAAAGCTCACCTCAGCTAATCTGTTAAAATATGATTGACAGAGAACTCCCAAATTCTGCTATTTAAAGAAAATAATATCAATTTATTTTTAACTCCGAAAATGATCACTCAACTATAAATATTCAGGCTCTAAGCCCCCTTTCTCTTAACTGCTCATTATCTGCCTCCAACTCCATAACAATATGCTGTCCCAATAAGACACCTGTTATAATTACACAAACTGAATTTCAGAACATTACGACTGCTCTCGTCTTTGTTGTCCTTCTTCTTTTGGCTGAGGTCCCCCTGTGTCATCTCTTTTTTTTTTACAGCGAATATGTTTCCAATAAAAGGTACCTTTCATAGACAATGTTTCCTGATTACTTGAACCTCCCTCGATGGCAGATACTCACTCTCCAATTTTCAAAACGGTCGCATTTATTGGATTTTCTCATTGGTTCTATGCTGTCAAAGCAATACATTCAGACTCAATAGGGATTTGGTATCCCGAAGCGTAATTTAAAAGTGGTTGTTTAAATGCGCGTTGTTGTCAAAACTGCAACCAAGCTCAAGTATTCATTTCACAGCCATCTGTTACATATTTCCAGTTTTCCACTATACTCTGGGACTACCACCTATTCATGTACAGAGGTACTGGTATTCTCTGAGGTCAGGATAAAGTACATTATTTCAACTTCATAATACATGTGTAATCTAAAACCATTTAGAAATGGGCAAATTAACTGATATGATGCGATTAAATAGGGATCGAAATCCAATTAAGTATTTCAAATTTGACATATATCACCTTCTAAACTTAATCTGAAAAAAAAAGCGAAACAGTATGGAACACAAAGCTGCAATTTGAATGATGTGGAAATACACAGATCTCTTGCAGTTTGTCGTTTTTATTTTGCAAAGCAGCTTAGGATGCATAGCCACATTGCACAGTTCAGTGGAACATTGCACAAGCTAAAAAGAAATGTCTGGAGTCTTAGAAATGCACTTTACTCAAGTGCAGAAACTTCAATACAGCTCATCTGTCAGAGTATCCTCAGTTGAAATACCATGTTTGCAGCTTCCTGTGCTGCATAACCTGAAGCAACTCAAGAGCTGAGGGAAACACATGTTTTTCTGATAAGTACATTTTCAAGCACCTCGAAAGCATTCGGCACTAAAGGCAAAATGTGCGTTTGAATCAGTAGCTCCAACTATTTTATATCAACCAACTTGCCAATTTGGCTTTCACGCTAAATGCTGCAAATCACATTCTCTCATACTCGAAGCATTAGTTATTTTGCCTGCGTTTCACATGTTAGCATTTACCACAATAAGAAAGCGGATTGAAGTCCATAAAAAAGAGTCGGTGAAACTAAGTTTTTGCAGTATTGCAACGTGTAAATTGACTACAGATCCTGATATCATGATCAACGTAAAAAAAAAGCAAGAAAAAATGTATTGAAACATTGGCGTTACCGTGACTCACACAACCTTCATACTTAATTGAATTAGAGAATAACTGGGACTTGCTTTCATATTTTTCTTAGCTCAGAAAGTTATTCTTGGAATCTGAAGTCATTTGGAAATTTTGCAGCCTTTCTTTTAGAAAAGGTTAAATAATGTGTCTTAAATGCTGTGCAACAATCATTTAGAGGTTTCATTATTATGCATAGTTCCAAATGTTATTGTTGAGAGGTAGTCTGCTTCTTTTGTGCATAATTGAGTAACTATCACATTCTCATTTGCATCCCTTGCTTCCCAATAGATAAATTATATCAAAGTTATAGAGGTATAGTGTCTTACATTTTATTATGTTATTTATTTTTGGCAATGATTAAGCTAATTAGAGCAAATATATCAACAAGAAGTGCCTGATTCAGACATATCGATTTGTTCCTGAAATGTTATGAAATCCTTATGATCTTTATTTCTCCTTCTGTGTGCCAAGTTTTTTCTTTACCTTGTCATGAAGTATCATGGACAGTAGGGCCAAAGTTAATGTTAAAATTCTTACTTGAAACACATTCAGTTCTCATTTCTCACTGAATAAAATTTTCAGAAATACTATTAGTCCAGAGTTAAGCCACTGTTGAGATAAATATGTTATAAAAGAGGATTAAAATGTCGACTTTTGGAACGAGTCTATACATTTTTACAATTCAAACGTGGATCGTCAAGACAAGAATAGTGTCTAAAATTGTACACTAACAAGTTCCAATTTGGATTACTTTCATTGTATGATAAGCGTAAACGTAACAAGTCGCAACTTTGTGTTTGTTTCAGAATATTTTTTTTAGTAAAGAAAGAAATAGTCAAGAAATTTCGAGAAATACTTTGTATTTAAAGAGAAATAAATATTGATTAATTTCATCAGATTCATTCTTGCTGGCACACTGAAGCTAGCAAGTATTAATTTTCTGAAATGTTATGCATGCTCGTTTTCTCATTGCATTTTTCTAAGATATTAGTCAGTCTACAGCCTTTGCGGGCAAATGCATGTTTCCTCACGTCATGCTTTTTGACTTGCATTAAAATATTCACCTTGCTTCTTAAATCCACGTCACAAATTGACGTTGTTTCCATTCCATTCATGGATAACTAACTGAGACTGTATAGGCAATGCTTGTTAGCAAAACCAATCCGTTTCCACTTGCATTCATGCAGCAAACTGATGCATTCTGTATAGGCATTTTATTCATATTTCGCAACAAATGTTGCAAACGTTCTGGTCATCCAGCTGCATTGGCACGTTATATGTGGAGTCACGTAGAAATTCATCCAGAAAGACAACATATAGCAAAGAAATACAACTTAATCAAGGAAAATTAAGAAAATGCATCATTTTCATTTTTTTATCGAATGTGGTAACATTTGCATTTTTTTCTAGTCTTGGACTTCTTTTCCTCAAATTTATGAAGGAAACGGTTATAATAGATGGATGCCAGAGGAAAATATTTGATTAAAACGGCCCATATTATTATATATGCTTCAACGTCCTCCCTTCCCATCTTAACCCATGCAGGTATCCAAAAGTAATCACTTTCACATCCCCTTTTCCCTCTTATGCATTGTTAAAACGTTTTTTGTGGAAGCTTTTAACTATTGCCTTGAAATATTTTGGAGAGAAATGTCTTTTCGTTTCAGTTGTGTGCAGGAATTTCCCATAAATGTTTTAATGATGATCAGTCAGATTAGCAAAGTAGATTTTAGGTAACATCATATTCTAACTAATGCTCTAGAAGAATAACCAGAACAGCAGGTGCATCAACATAAACAAAATCTTCACTATGCAAGATGGCAGATGTAGCTAGTACGGAATGTACTTTTATTGAAACTTTAAAAGAGATCGCAGTGTTGAAAAGGCAGAATGTTAATATTCATAGTAAAATTTTGTGAAGGGAATAGGTGCACAACCAGATAGTCTGGAAGTCTGTCAATGTGACGCTTCTCAAGGCAGGAGTCAATTGTGTTAAATTCTGAAGGAGATTGTAATTGTGCAGACCAAACTCCATCAAAATATGAAGGAAATAGTTGAGACACTACCTTTCATCTTTTTTAGAGGCAAGTTAAGGCGCTGCATTCGAGATGAGACTCGATTAATCAAATTACTCGACCTTAAGCAAAATGTAATTTATTTTTATACCTGTTACTATACGGGATAACACCCCACTTCTAACTCATACATGTAACACAGAAAATATTTACCCAATGCACTAATCCTTAAAACTTCGAGAGGACAATTATCAAAAAGTTCACTATTTAAAGTTAAAATTAACAACTTTATTTCTTCAAGTAATTACAGAATAATTAACTAACAACTATTTACAACTCGATTCTCTAACCTACCTTTTATTTTCCCTTCTATAATGCTAGTCTGAAACCAACACCTCACCCAGATTAAGACTTATCAAAAAACAAATTTCAAAAGCAGCCAAAAATCGGATCTTCTCTTCATACCTTCTTCTGTGTGCTTTTCCTTTTCTTGAGGATTATGTTTCATTGGTCACTGATCGATAAAATTACCCTTAAGAGAACTATTCTACGGGTAGTCTGCATGTGTTGGTGGTTTAGCAGTTTTCTCTCAACTGTTCAGGTTTTCCCAGTCTTATGCTCCCAAAGGATCGGATTGTGTCATTGAGTTTTAAGATTGTCAACATACCAAATTCAAACTTATTGGCGTTTGGTATTTTGGGGGTATAATTAAAACTGATTGGCTGAATTTGAATTTGTTTTTTATTCTCCTGGCAAACCAGCTATTCTAGCTGTTCGATTAAAATGTTGCATTATTACCTTATTCAGAAAACCTGCTGACGTGTCAGGGAGTTTTGCGAGCTTTTAACTCTCTTAAAGTTAGAGTGCCCCTTAGACCTTCATAACACACCACAGTTAAATTACAAATAAAGTGAAACATAAAGAAAAAAAATGCATAATTTTGACACGATCAAAATACGAAACCATGCATTGGAATATTTTTTGCAAATACTCACCAACTGTTGCAATGTAGCAGCACTCACAAACACACCCTTGGCTAACCCAAATCCAGCTAAATGGATATACTTCACTTGCTATGCCCTCCATTCTTGGAGAAAGTACATCGACAGAATGAATCCAGCAGCAGGGAGAGAATTTGTGCTTTCGTAGCAACCGCAGAGGGAGCAGTATGTAGCTGATTCAACTTCAAAATGCGAACATCAACTGAAATCGAAACTAAAACCGTCGTTTTCAGAGAACCTGACTCCACCCAGGCGAGCTTCGTCCATCCACTTGAAAAAAAAAAGCACATTAATTATTCTGCTTTGCACAGGGCAAAGAGCTTGGTACAAGATCGCCAAAACCCCTTATCAAGTGAAACAAAACAGAACAAATCCCTCCGAAATGCCAATATTGTCACAAGTTGAATTGTTTGATCGAAGTGGAATTTTATTATTAGAACATAGAACAGAACATAGAACATAGAACAGTACAGCACAGAACAGGCCCTTCAGCCCATGATGTTGTGCCGACCATTGATCCTCATGTATGCACCCTGAAATTTCTATGACCTTATGCATGTCCAGCAGTCTCTTAAATGTCCCCAATGACCTTGCTTCCACAACTGCTGCTGGCAACGCATTCCATGCTCTCACAACTCTCTGTGTAAAGAACCCGCCTCTGTCATCCCCTCTTTCTTTTATTCCAATTAGCTTAAAACTATGACCCCTCGTCTTAGCCATTTCTGACCTGGGAAATAGTCTCTGGCAATTGACTCTATCTATGCCTCTCATTTTCTTGTATACCTCAATTAGGTCCCCTCTCCTCCTCCTTTTCTCCAATGAAAAAAGTCCGAGCTCAGTCAAGCTCTCTTCATACGGTAAGCCCTCCAGTCCAGGCAGCATCCTGCTAAACTTCCTCTGAACCCTCTTCAAAGCATCCACATCTTTCCTATAATAGGGCGACCAGAACTGGACGCAGTATTCCAAGTGCGGTCCAACCAAAGTTTTAAAGAGCTGCAGCAAGGTTTCACGACTCTTAAACTCAATCCCCCTGTTAATGAAAGCCAAAACACCATATGCTTTCTTAACGATCCTGTCCACTTGGGTGGCCATTTTAAGGGATCTATGTACCTGCACACCAAGATCCCTCTGTTCCTCCACACTGCCAAGAATCCTATCCTTAATCCTGTACTCAGCTTTCAAATTTGACCTTCCAAAATGCATCACCTCGCATTTATCCAGGTTGAACTCCATCTGCCACCTCTTAGCCTATCTCTGCATCCTGTCAATGTCCCGCTGCAGCTTACAACAGCCCTCTATACTGTCAACGACACCGCCAACCTTTGTGTCGTCTGCAAACTTGCTTACCCATCCTTCAATCCCCTCATCCAAGTCATTAATAAAAATTACAAACAGTAGAGGCCCAAAGACAGATCCCTGTGGAACACCACTCACCACTGACTTCCAGGCAGAATATTTTCCTTCTACGACCACTCGCTGTCTTCTGTTGGCCAGCCAATTCTGTATCCAGACAGCTAAGTTCCCCTGTTCCCCCTATTATGTAGGCATCTGATTATTCCCTGGCAAATGGTAGGCAATTTTTCTTTAAGTTTAGCCAAAGTAGTTTGTGATATGCCACATAATAATTAACATATGGTCTGCATTTGTGTGGACGATATTTGTGTGATTTGCCCAGTTATAAGTTCAGCCAATGTTGATTAATTTGATTGACAGTTTACTATTTCAATCAGCTATGTTTCAGTTCCTCATTTTTCCCAATGGTATGACTCTAAATTATAATTCATCATCCGAAATATTTTTGCAATAGTCATTTTGCTGGAAAGGCAGATGTTGCCATTAAAGAACCTTAAAGTATTCTGTCATAATCTGCAAATTCTTCAAGGTCGGTTTTATCACAAGTGGTCCTAATGAAGCAGATAATTGAACCTTGGTCATTGATTGTGTAACTTCTCCTGTGAAATATTGGCGTGCCAGCATTAACCTACCACAAACTAACCTATCTTGCCTTCTGAAATAATGTATACAGCCATGATAACGTCCACAGTTTGGAATGTAGACATTAAAACACACTAGAAAAATGATTCCTTACCTCAAAAGTGATTGCTAAACACAAGAAAATCTGGATTTACGCGTAATTAGCCATGTTTCATAAAAGAAATTGCAGTCATTCCACAAATCCATTTAAGAAACTATACATTAGTTTATCATTAATGATGAAAGGGCCTCAGTTATTACAGTTAATAACCAATTTCATCAAATTGTTTATGGTTGAAAATTTAGTAAATGTTTACACGAAGACAATACCACATTTTTCTCAATTCATTTGCCTAATTTAATAGTTCCAAAAATGTTTTTCTTTTCCACTTGCCACTTCGTTGCGTTCATGCCCCTCTTTTAGATAAGAACAAATGCGGTAGCTAGGGCATTAAGTTTCATGCTTATTTGTTATCCTCATCTGATATTCATGTCTGCACTGAAACGTTAGAATAGCACAGACATTGGAGAATCAGGCAACGAGGGCGTGAGGACTTATTAATTGATTTTATTATTGATGTGGATCACTGTTAAAAAAAAAAAGCTCCTTATTAAAATGTGGCAGTGCATTAGACACTTCTATCTCCGAAGGAGCATTGCTAATATTTCAATTTAATGTGTTACATCTTATCAAGAATTTGATTGAATAAAGAATCATTTGCCAAGTGAACATTATTGTACACAACATGCAAATACAATTGACCTCCATAAAATGCGTTTCATTTCTGATTATTTAATTCAGAATTCAAAAAACTTCTTCAAGATACCAGTAAGCAAACAATATTTGGGAATTATCTCAATAAAGCGGCGTAATCTATAAATTGAAAGAAAATAAATGACTGTTTGCCATAATTAAGCTCAAACATAAAATGTGTATTTTATCACTACTGTGTATAATTTTTGATCGTGGCCTGAAAACCAATACTTGCATTTTATATAATGCACTGCTCCAGTCCTGACGATGTCTGAAATACAGTGGCCAAGAGTTTTAACCTTTTTGATTGACATGCGTTGGGCACAGTTTAGGAAAATAAGCAGAGCATCCGAAGTGTAAGAGGCACGTCGTATCTGATCTATCCCAAATGCTATGAAGAGGCAATTTATATGATTCCTTTACTCCCTGAAACATTAACTATGCCAAGAAGTCCTTTGCTGTATCCCATAGAGTAGCCATATAAATAATATGTTACAGAATGTTCAAGATCTATTCTATTGGAGATTTCGAACAAAAAATAGCAATGTTTTAATAAAGGTAATTATCTTTAAGTCAGCCATAAATGTTTTCTACTAACGCTCGGAATTTTGCTCTTGATTCCAATTCAAATATTATCCAATTCTTGCACCATTCTCAGTAAAATCAGCCGTGTTGATTGCGTAATGAGCTCATATTTTCATCTACTGAAATTGAGGTAACAAAGGTTCAAATTATTGAGGATCCCAACATTCACTGTGCGTTACAATCAGTTGTAAGTCGCCGTAAATTATGCCTTTGTGACGACTTGTAGTATGTACTCAATAGAGAAGTCGATTGCTGACTGTATTTCAGTTGAACAGTCAACAACACTGTTAGCAATTACAGAACTACATTAGGGTTGATGACAGATCGGCCTTCCTGCTTGTTGCTCGATCCTCTATCGTCATCATTCATCCACTTCACCACTGCATCACTTGATGGAATGAACAGCATGTAAAAACAAAACACACTGTTGCAATTGACAATCGCTTCCTCTCACAACTTCCAAAGTATTAACAGTTACTGCACGAGAAATGCATAAACATTAAACGTTTAGAAAAAAAAAACAAGTGTATGTCCGCTCCATGTTTTCATATCTAAAGATTTGTTCGCTATTCTTTCCCCGCATCTAGATCCATTTGCTCCAACACATTTCCAAGTCGCGCCTTGGCTTTTTCCTTAAAAGCTTAAGAAAACAATTCGTCATCAAGATCACGAGAGAAATGAGGAATAGGTAAAACAAATGCTGGCCCAGGTATCAGTGTCCATAATCCCAGGAGAATTTGTTTTTAAAAAATCTTGTCGGCCAACGCATTTATCATCACACAAGTCGAAGTGGCTGTTGAATACAGTTAACGAGCTTTGGGAAACAAATGGTTAAAATAATACTGCCAAGTTTTGCAAAGGAAACGGTTCCCCTGTGTGAGAAATACTTTTGATTTATATCATGTTGCTTTGTACAATCTTGAATTCCTTGCTCTCAGAACTTGTGTTGAAATTTTGACACTACATTTCTTGTGTTGTGCCATGTAAGCCTTGAAAATTACTTCAGTGATTTTTTTTAATTAAGAGCATCGACTTTTATACCCAGTTTTTCATTTTGGTGAAATTGTAGAGCCTACCCTAAAAAAAATCATGCATGTAAGCTGAATGAGGAGTTAAGCACACCACTGAATTTCTTTGAACTAAGACTCTTGATTGCTGCGTTCTCTGTCTTAAGAGATGCATAATCAGTGAGGAGAACAGGTAATTTGATTCTTTTATTTCAATCTTGGAACTTGCAGGTTTTTGCCTGAAACGTCGATTTTCCTGCTCCTCGGATGCTGCCTGACCTGCTATGTTTATCCAGCACCACTCTAATCTAGACTCTGATTTCCAGTATGTGCAGTCCTCAAATTTGCCCAGTATTATTACCTGTTCCTCATGTCCTTTGAGAAAGTGGTTAAGAACCGTTTTCTGGTATCACTGCAGTCCATGACTGACGGTTCGGCCCACATACTGTTATGGAAGTAATTCCAGTATTTTGACACAGCAAAAGTGAAGGTCCAGTGATATATATGTGGGGGTTTCGATGAGGACTTGTAGTTGGTGGTAACACCGTGTTTCTGTTGCCTTTGTCCTTTTGTTTGGAAGAGGTAGCGAGCTTGGAAACTGCTGTCTGACAAGTTCTGATGACTTTTTTGTTTGCAATGGCAGCTTGTAGATAGTATTTGATGCTCCTAAAGACTCGCTGAGGTTAAGGAAATGGTTAGTTGTTGATCTGGTTCCAATCGAACAGGCTATGCTTTTTTTTAATTTGAGGCTGCAAAGCTTCTTGAGTGCTGCTGGACTTACATTCTATGTGAGTAACCCATCACACTCCTGACGTCCGCCTTGTAGACAGTGAACAAATTTTGTGGTGTGAGGAGGTGAGTTATTCGCCCCATTATTCCTAACCTCTGACCTGCTCTTGTGGCAATTGCATGCATGCAGTAAATAACATTTTATCTGGTCAATAGTAATCCTCAGGGTATTGGCAGGATTCAAAAATTGTAGAAGCAGTGAATGTCAGGGGGTAATAGTCATATTACGTTTTACATGAGATGGACATTTCCTGGTATGTTTCTGGGACAAATCGTATGTACTACCTGTCAGCACTCAGCTGGATATAGTCGAAATCTTGTTGCATTTCGACAAGAGCTGCTTCAGAATGTGAGGTTTCAAAAATGGCGCTAAAAATGTGCAACCATCAAACACATTGGGATAATGTTGATTGGCGAACATGAGGAAGGACTTTTCCACTCATTACTTAGAAAGCAGTATTTGCTTCTTACCAATGTGGATTTGACGGTGTCTGGCACCGTTGCACTATCATAATATTTGATTCATACTGTGAAGTTTGCTGTTCTGATTTGTTTGTAGCGAGTGTTTCATAGTTTCAAGACAATGCGGTACAAGTTTTACGTGATTCTAAGTTTGATAATGCCAATGAATAAATTACTTAGGCAGGAATCACTGTCAATATGATAATTAATTATGTCATTACATATTTGATCTTGTAACTCGAATGATGCTCATGGTATCGCTTTTCGTCAGGTGTAAACATACATTGCTCAGATATTTCTGCATACTTCAACTGAGTGTATGTCATCATATGAATAGACATACGTATATTCAAGAAATAAGCACCATTTCATGGGGCTTGAGAGGAGGTAGATGGGGTTGGAAACTAGTCTATGACAATCGCATTTGCTTAGTCTAGATTAGGGCCCAACAGTTTAAGAAACTGAGGTGCATTCTGATGTTATTTATGCAGCAATTGATCTGAAGCCACTTCTGAGCAAGTGCTATGACCTTTGCAACTGATAACACAGCAATGCTGTGAACCTTTGCATTCAATCCATGAATGTCACTTAGACTATTTTGTCAATAAATGTCCAAATACTGCAGGGAGCAATAGAAAATATTTTTCAAATGTGGACAGTAACCTGCATGCAATAGCTGAATTGATTTGGCTGGTGAATGATTAAATGACCGCAGCACACCGTGGTCATGCTCAATAAGCTGCGTGCTTGATGGCTGGAACCGCTTTCAGATATGAAACATTTTGAAAAATTGGATATGTGTGCACTTAGCAGTATTATCTTTGACACAGAACCGACATCAGACAACCTCTGATTCATGTTCTTCATAGCCATTATCCATAAAATATGGAATAGATTATTCATTTATTACGGACATCTAAGTGTCAAATTACGCATTAAATGGTCCATGCACCTATCCACCTTTGACAATCCATCTCATTTAGAATAATGTGCATAAATGTGGAAGAAGGAAGTGAATATACCACAGTCAGAATTGTGGATAATACAAAAGTATAGAACGATGAAGGGAAAATACATAAACGAGGTTGAACTATAATTTCTGCACATAATATAGTGTGGGAGAAAGTGAGATTAAGCTATTTGATATGAAGATTAGAGAGACAAAGTGACTTGAAGTGACATGAGAGTCTTTTTGCATGAATCACAATGACGTTAGCATTTAATTTAAGCAACTGTTAGGGAAGGGCAATTGAGTGTTGGCTTTTTATTTCTAAGGGAATGGAATATAAAGTCTTCGGGAGTGGGAATGTTTGCTGAACAGTACCCAAGATATTAGTCAGCTGAAATACTGAACAGCATTGGGCTCCTTATTTCCTGAAAAATATGTGAGCATTAGAGGCGTTACACAGAATTTTCACGAAACTAATAGAAGCTTTGCGGGTAGTGTCATGGGGAGAAGTTGTATGCTATGGTTCTACAGTCATTGGGATTCAAAATAATGAACGGTCAATGAAACATTACATATTCTCACAGAACGTGACAGAGAGAATGCAAAAGGTCACTTCTTTGGGGAGACCAAGGATCAGAGGGCGTTATCTCAGTTAATGCTTCAACCACTAACCGCAGAAAAGATTTATTTTTCAGCTGATGGCAAATTGGTGGAATTCTTTACTGCAGAGGGCCGTTAGCAGCTTTGTAGAAAAGGTTAACCAATAATAAGGTAGAAAGTCTTTTTTAAAAAAACAAATTACGGGAGGAAATCAAGGAATACATGGAAAAAAAACAGGAAAATTAAGTTGGGTAATATCAGATCAGGCACAATCTTATTTCAGGTAGAGCAGACTTCTTGTGTCAAATAGGTAAAAACAATGACTGCAGATACTGGACATTAGATTCTGGATTAGTGGTGCTGGAAAAGCACAGCAGTTCAGGCAGCATCCGCGGAGCAGTAAGATCGACGTTTCGGGCAAAAGCCCTTCATCAGGAATACAGGCAGAGTGACTGAAGGGTGGAGAGATAAATGAGAGGAGGATGTGGGCCGGGAGAAAGTAGCATAGAGTACAGTAGTTGAGTGGGGGAGGGGATGAAGGTGATAGGTCAGGAAGGAGGGTGGAATGGATAGGTGGAAAAGAAGGTAGGCAGGTAGGACAATTCATGAGGACAGTGCTGAGCTGGACGTTTGGAACTGGAGTGAGGTGATGGAAGGGGAAAAGAGGGAACTGTTGAAGTCCACATTGATGCCCTGGAGTTGAAGTGTTGCGAGGTGGAAGATGAGGCATTCTTCCTCCAGGAGTCTGTTGGTGAGGGAGCGGCGGTGAAAGAGGCCCAGGACCTCGATGCCACAGCAGAGTGTAAGGGAGAGTTGAAATGCTGGTGTGGTTGATTGGAGCGGGTGTCCCAGAGATGTTTCCTAAAGCGCTCTGCAAGGAGGCGTCCATTCTCCCCAATGTGGAGGAGACCGCATTGGGAGCAACAGATACAATAAATGATATTGGTGGATGTGCAGGAAAACGTTGATGGATGTGGAAGGCTCCTTTAGGGCCTTGGATGGAGGTGAGGGAGGAGGTGTGGGCGCAGGCTTTGCAATTCCTGCGTTAGTGGGGGAAAGTGCCAGGACGGGAGGGTGGGTTGTAGAAAAGCGTGGACCTGACCAGGTAGACATGGAGGGAACCGGCTTTGCGGAAGTTGGAAAGCGGTGGGAGGTGAAATATATTTCTGGTGGTGGGGTCCGTTTGGAGGTGGCGGAAATGTCGGTGGATGATTTGGTTTATGCAAAGATTGTTAGGGTGGAAGGTGAGCACCGGGGCGTTCTGTCCTTGTTACGGTTGGAGGGGTGGGATCTGAGGGCGGAAGTGCGGGATGTGGACGAGATGCATTGGAGGGTATCTTTAACGATGTGGGAAGGGAAATTGCGGTCTCTAAAGAAGAAGGCCATCTGGTGTGTTCTGTGGTGGAACTGGTCCTCCTGGAAGCAGATCCGGCGGAGGTGGAGGAATTGGGAATACGGGATGGCATTTTTGCAGGAGGTAGTGTGGGAAGAGGTGAAAACCAGGTAGCTGTGGGAGTCGGTGGGTTTGTAAAAAATGTTGGTGTCAAGTCCGTCGTCATTAATGGAGATGGAGAGGTCCAGGAAGGGGAGGGAGGTGTCAGAGATAGTCCAGGTAAATTTAAGGTCAGGGTGAAATGTGTTGGTGAAGTTGATGAGTTGCTCAACCTCCTCGCGGGAGCACGAGTTGACGCCAATGCAGTCATCAAAGTAGCGGAGGAAGAGGTGGGGAGTGGTGCCGGTGTAATTACGGAAGATGGACTGTTCTACGTAGCCAACAAAGAGACAGGCATAGCTAAGGCCCGTACAGGTGTCCATGGCTACCCCTTTGGTCTGGAGGAAGTGGGAGGATTAAAAGGAGAATTTGTTAATCGTGAGGGCCAGTTTTGCCAAATGAATGAGAGTGTCAGTGGAAGGGTACAGTTGGGGACGTCGGGAGAGGAAGAAACGGAGGGCTTGCAGGCCCTGGTCATGGCGGATGGAGGTGTAGAGGAACTAGATGTCCAAGGTGAAGATGAGGCATTTGGGGGCCGGGGAAACCGACGTCCTGGAGGAGGTGTAGGGCGTGGGTGGTGTCTCAGACGTATGTGGGGAGTTTCTGGACTGGGAGATAGGACAGTGTCGAGGTAGGTCGAAGTGAGTTTAGTGGGGCAGGAACATTCTGAGACAATGTGTCGGCTAGGGTGGTCAGGCTTGTGAATATTGGGAAGGAGGTAGAACCGGGCAGTACGGGGTTTCTGGACTATGAGGTTGGAAGCTGTGGATGGAAGATCTCCTGAGGTTATGAGGTTCTGTATGGTCTGGTGGTTTGGTGATGGGGGGTGGGGTCATGGTCGAGGGGGCAGTAGGAAGTGGTGTCCTCAAGTTGGCATCTGGCTTCAGCGGTGTAGGGGTCAGTGCGCCAGACTACCACTGCGCCCCTTTTATCTGCTGCCTTGATGGTGAGGTCTGGATTGGAGCAGAGGGATTGGAGGGCTACATGTTGTGAGGGTGAGAAATTGGAGTGGGGTAGGGGGGGAAGACAGATTGAGGCAGTTAATATCCCGGCAGCAGTTGGAGATGAAGAGGATGAGGGCGGGTAATATGCCAGCACGGGGTGTCCAGGTGGATGCAGTGTGTTGGAGGTGGGCGAAGGGGTCCTCAGAAGGTGGGCGGGAGTACTGATTGTGAAATTCAGCTCTGAGTCGGAGGCGGCAGAAAAGGTGTTCGACATCACAGTGTGTATTAAATTCATTGATGCATGGGCGGAGGGGCGTGAAGTTGAGTCCTTTGCTGAGGACTGATCGTTCGTCCTCAGTGTGGGGGAGGTCTGGAGGGATGGTGAAAACTCGGCAGGGCTGGGAGCTGGGATCTGGTGTGGGAGTGGAGTTGGGAGTGGTGGCGGAGCTGGTCAAATGTCCTCCTTCTTCTTCATCGTCAGGTGTAATTTACTTTACTCCTTCTTCTAGGATTACAAATTTGAATGGTTCATATAGCAAAGTGCAAGTCGTCATAGTTTCAAATCCCAGAAGTGTTATTTCAATTGTCGGGCAATGACAATATCTCTCACTGATGGGATTAGGGCGCTGGGCCACAAAAATGCATGAAGTCTGGGAGCCTAGAAGAATAATGATAAAAGAATTAAACAAACGTAGGGATACGTGAATGAGATATACATGGTCTTGAACACTTAAAAATGGAGCTTCAACTCATTTCCTTACTCGGAAGAGTCAGAGGCTGGCGATGCATGTCTGACTGTGTGACTGTATGTTGGTGCACAGTGGCGCATAGGATAGAGCTGACCTGTGCCCTCACATAGAAGAAACTTATGCAGACTTAATAGTTACGTTTGTGTATGACACAAAGATTGGCTGGGTAACAGACAGTGAGGAAACTCTTACTTTGCAGGAAGATAGAAGGAATTTATCAGATAAACGATAGTAATTTAATTCAGATAAGGAACAATTAATCTACATTAGAAGAAGTAAGATGATAGGGGAGTACTCAATGAATGGCAAGATATAAAGAAACACAGACGATCAGGTGAACGATACTTGCACACAGATCATTAAAGGTACATAAAAGACTTAGTAGGATGGTTAGGAAGGCACGCAGTGCACTTGTCTGTCTCATTTGGTGAATGCACAATAAGAGTAAAAAAAAGCTTAAGTCGGAGTTGTATTAAATTATGTTTAGGCCGCAGCCAAAGTAACATCTACAGTTCTGGTTACCACACCACAGGAACATTGTGACGGCACTTAACCTGGTGCAGAAAACATTGATACCATTCAAAGATGCAGCTTAATTTTGAAGAGTGCCTAGTTTGCTCGGATTATTCTTTAAGGAATGAAAACCGTGAGGCAACTTCATTTAGGTTCATGAGGTCCGTAGGGGGCTGGATTTTGTCGACAGATAATAGCTGCCCCTCCACCCACCCCCCCCCCCCCCCCCACCCCCACCCCCACCCTTAGTTACAGAATTAAAAATGAGGTGGAATAAATTTAAACTGATTGAAGCTAATGGGTAATTTGAGAGTGTGTTTTCATCAACATGATCCTGGGAATCTGAAATGCAATTTTCCGGTGGATAGCTGAGTCATTAAAGTTCACAGACCTTAAAAATTACTTCAATTAACACTCCAAATATATTTACACTCAAAGCTTTCAGGCAAAGTGGGAAAATCGAACTCGTGTTCATTGAGAGTACCCTGTAACACGTTAGCTGTCAACTTGATGAGTCGAAGAGCCGCTTTCGTAATGTATGATTCTTGATTCTAAATGTTCTTTTTTTCATGTTCAAAGTACTACAATACTTAATTTCACATAATTGAGCTTTAAATTCGGCATTGATCTTAACAGTGATTCCACCGAAATATTCTGTACGTTTGAAGACCGATCCAATCCATACAACTAAAGGATTTGGTTTTGTTTCTTTTCTATATATTGTCCATCTATGATCTGTTGCTTTCTTCATCTAGGTCTAGCTCGTTGCTACTTAGCAGATTACCGTGATTCCAGAGAACATGCAAAAAGATCGTACTTTCAGTGTTTAAAATATGGTATGCTTGAGCATTCAAGCGCATTTAATGGCCTTCTGAACTCCTTGATAATCCATACATTAAAATATCATTTGGGATTATATGATGACATTTTCTGTAAAAAGTTAACATTGTGTAGTACAAATTTCAACAGTTTATTTTTACTTAACAAGGCTTCAAATTTGAGTGTATTAATTACGTAGTCCATAAGATCAACTACCTTCACTCCACCCTACAAATTTTTACATACACAGACATCTGTTAAGTTGTGAACTTGAAAGAGGATTTTTTTTCTCGTCAATACCTTGGCACTTTTACAGCATCATTTTCTCAATTTTGAGGTCGACGGTTCACAGCATATATGACTCCTTAACTCGCTGTTTTCAAACAGGTGGCTAAAAACTACTATTTAGTTTGTTTGGAGAGTTGGCCACATCAATTGTTAGAATCGAAAAAGGAAAGCATTTTTGAAAGAGAATTACTGACTTTGGGAAACAAGTACTTTGATTGAGCATAAACGTGATTTCAGATGGCATATTGTTGTCATGGTCCCATCTTAAACAATGTGAGATAACGACTGATTGTTTTCTGTTGAAGGTGGAAAATCAGTTATCGTGATGTTTGACCATACAACTGAATTAGATAGGAAGGGATAGTCAGAGATTATTAATAAATATTACTGCTAGTCCAAAGAACTTTGATATAAAAACTTTAAAATGGTGAAATTTACCAAATGGTTTGCAAACAGTCGTAGGAAAGCATCCATCCGTTATCTGAGGCATTTAGTCCATTCAGGATAAGCGTTAACATACGGCTGGATTAGCTTCATCTTCACATTATTGAGTTTAATATTTCACAAAGAGATTTGCAATGCATGTAGGCCAAGTTTTAAAATAAATGCGCAAGATGCTGCAATCAAATCAAAAGTCTGCTTTAAGTGAAGGAAAACGAGCAAACATGTAGAACAGACAGAACAAAAAACAGAAGCTTCAAACACAATCAATATAAATAAAGGTATAAAAAGTGTTGAATTGAATGAGTTCTACCTGAATGTGTCACATACGCAGTATTGGTTTTCTACTGATGTGTAAGAAGTCCAGTGATGACCTTATATTAGCAAATAAAGTCAGGAAACGTATGGGTTGGTGTCATTTCCAGTCAGATGGGGGAATCTCAAGATTAGGGTTACGTATCTTTAAGGCAAGGATATACATTGTGAAAAAAAAATCACACAGACTGTGTTTATCGTGTGAAAAGAACTTTCTGCAGAGATGGTGGATGTGGCAGAATCATAATGTTTAGAAGACATTGTAGAAGTAAACATATAGGAAAAATGAGGAAGGACACCACTTCGACTGGGACAACACATCCATTGTCGGACAAGCCAAACAGAGACATACACGAGAATTCCGAGAAGCATGGCATTCCAATCGGAGCTCTATCAACAAACACATCTAGTTACACCCCATCTACCACTGTCTGAGAAAAAGAACAGGAAATTACATCACCTCAGGAAATGACAACCCACATAAAGTGACGTCACCAACCCAAAGAAACCCAAACAAATAAATAGAAAGCAGGAATCATCAACAGTGCTTCACCAAGAGGACCACTAAAGATGTTACCTAGTAGCATGACGAAACGTCTGGAAAAGAACCTTCCAGCTCAACGAGCAAACCTACATCAACCTCAGCTTCCAATGTTCTCAAAACTCGCTAAGTGATCCTATATATATATATATATATATAAATCATTTGAGATTGGTATCAGTGATCACGTTTATTAAGTTGTTCGTGACACAAATGGACTCAATTATCGCCTTTATAAATTTGTTCATGACACAAATGAAATGGAAAACAAATTGTGAAGCGGGTGCATGAATGTCGTCAAGTTGATGACAACTGGCTGAGTGAATGGGCTAATTGATGCATCGAATCATTCATCGAATATAATGTAAGTTTCGAGTATTCACTTTGGTGGAAAAGAAAAAAAAGTTTTTAATTGGGGTGTGTTGCAAAACTCAAATACCCCAAATCATCTTTCTAACTTGACAATCTGTCAATAAAATCTCTTGGAGAAAGGCAATGACAATTATAAATGCAGACAGTATGTTGGTTTCATTTTAGTCTGATTTGAGAATAAAAGTAATGTTGTCTTCTGTCAGTTCTAAGACATTTGACAAATGTTATTCTTGAGATTTGTGTGCAGTTTCGCTTTTCATTTAATCGAAGGAAGTATCAACAATGTTTACAGGAAGTCGAGAGAAAGTTCACCACAATTAAATCTGTTGTGCAAATTATTACCTTATGGCAGGCAATTTTTAATGTTTTTAACATCTGTGGAATTCGCAAGTGTGATATTGCAATTATTCCAAAAAAAATTATAAAAATATTACAAAGCATGAACAGATGCGTACAGATCAGACTTTTTTCAAACTTAATCAATTATAGCCATGATACACAAACACTGTATGATCATTTGGCCAAGAAAGATTCAGATATGTAGAAATTTCGTCACTCTGGGGGTGGTGAATCATTGAATTTCACTTTCTCAAAGGCTGATGAAAGGTACTTCAAAGTCAATATATTGATTATTCTTGGGCATCTATATTTTGAATGCATTATGCGAAATTGGAATGGAGTAGAACATGAACACTTATTTTGAATGTCAGGGTAGGTATGATAGTTTAAAGGCTTATTGTGTTTTGAAGTTCCTGTGAGTGGCTGCCATTTGCAGATGTTATTTCCCGTTCATTTTCTGCCTATTTCCACACAGGACTTTTTTTTCTGTCGTGCTCTTCATTGTCGTGCTCTTCATTGTCGTGTCTTCCTTCCTTCCTTTCTTTCCTTAATTCCTTCTTTCTGCCTTTCTTCCCTTTGCTTGCTTTCTATATTTCTTTCTTTCTTTCTTCCTTTCTTTCTTTCTTTCTTTCTTTCTTCCTAGTTGCCTTTATGCAGTTTCTGTTTTCACTTACTTAAACTGAAAGTAAGTGATATTAGTTGAGAAACGTTAACTAGGAATTCAATATCGTCATTACCCACTATGTAGGATTATGATTAAAACTGGTTCATTAATATTTTACTCAACGTGAGATTGCCAATTTTATTTTTGTTCTCTGGCTCGAGTGAAGTAATTTGAATGCTTGACACTTCTTGAATATATCCTTTCAGCACGACAGTATCCATTTTAAAATCATAATTGTCAGTAAATATACTTTCTTGTTTGTTTTCAATATTATAAACATCGTAACTAAAAATATGAGCAAGCCATTAACCTCTGTGAACGAGGAATCCTGTATTGCCAGAACACTTTACTTGCACATCCATATTTGCCAATTCATTGACTTGTCTTGCAGAATCTCGGTATCATTAATGATACATTTAGTTACACAGTACATTGAACCAAACTGTTTTATTTCTTTTCCTCCTATGCGGAATTAATCATAATTTTAATAAGTTTCTGTTATTTGTTGTCGATCTCTCTCTGTCCTCGTTGTACTCAATATTGTATTCCTCCCATTCATTATCCTGAAATTATTACCTACTCATCAACTGACTTTAAACAAGTAATATTGGAAAATTAGCTCACATGAAACTTAGTACTGCTCGATTTCAGTGCAATCTAAACTGTCTGTATCTGCTCTAAAAGTCCAACAATTCATCCCAGCGTCTCAGCTGATACACTGTTCACAGCTAGCCATACATAGTTTAACTTTGATTAGTCTCCAAAATCCATTTCCACACTTGCATGCACCCACACATTTCATTTCCCGTATTATTTATACTAATTCATTTGTGCAACAGCATTTATGTGCATTACTCATGACTATTGTGATGGTAAATGGCAAGAGGATTCATTAAACTGCTGCCATATACGAATGGTTAATGTATCTGTTGTGCTTGTGGAAAAGATCTCATCATGCGTTTGAAACAACAACAGTTAGAAGTTTCTGATGGGAATGATTAGCGATGTTGCAACAATACAACAAGCTATTTGACTTCTGTCCTCATCTTTTAGGTATTAGACGAGATTTGAAATGTGCTATTGAAGGAACATTACTGCATTTTGGAATACAACTTCCAAATTACAATATTTGTTACTTACTTTGAGTTGATGATATTTATCGAATTATATAGTGTGATAGAGAGATTTTAATCTTTTAAGCTTTAAGCTATTCAGTGTTTTGCACTGAATGGTTTAAGTTTTTTGTTTGAAGCTACAGTTAATTAGGTCGTTAGACATCTAAAAGTCACCAACTAAAATGTACATTATAAAAATTGGCAAATTGTTTCAGTAGAGATTAAGTAAATTATGTGTCACCCTAATCCTTGGCCAGAGGCATGGCCTTGTACACAAAGTTTCTTTCGCTCAAGAATCCCAAATTCCTATCAATGGCAACCACAGAGTGTACATTGTCAAAGTTTCTGCAAAGGCGATTACATTAGATTTCAATGTTAAGTTGTTATATTGATATATTGGGATATAACTTAACATATCTTCAGTGCAAAGGAAAGTTGTTGTTCACTTGTAAGCCACTGTTTGCATCTTGTCTAATGCTGCTGCATATGACAAGCAATTTGTCAGTGTTTGTGAAGTTGCAAACCATTTAAAATAATTTACAAACAAGAGCTATAAAATCAGTTTCTATTTTTTAAGTTTGGAAGGAAACGCATTGACAGAGCAGCAATGGAGTACAAACATTACTACTTCTAAGTGCAACTTGCAGATAGCATACCCGTGTCACTAAATGATACAAGCAGAAGCTAATTACTTTTCTCTGCGTATATTGCCTGTGTGAATGCGGGAACAATTTTAGAATGATAATTTGCCCAATATTCTCCTAACCCCACACGGTGCATTCTGCAGTTGTTCAGTGACATAGTCAAAGTTAAAATTAAAATATAAATATATTCACCCGGAATCACATTCGATGCCTAAAAATGTCTGTTGATTTTACTTCAACTGAATCTCTTAAGCTTATTGCTTTTTCATTCATGTCCAATGTTTTCCTCCCTTTTATAACTGTTTATGGTGCGATTGACTTGTCACTATTTTTCTTCCCGCCAAAGGCATGATTTTAACCATTATGGATACTTGTTAGAGAAACTTGACAGCAGTTTTGTCAGCCTGATATCTCTTAACATTCTGGTAGCTGCGCAATTCACATGTGACTCTTCAATGTTAAATTTGTGTCATATCGATATGAAAAGTGACAATTTCCACAAAATTTGCTATGTTACATGTGCATTGACATGACAAGATCTGAAACTCAAAATCTGAAATACTGACTGTGACGTGCTACAGCTTTACTTATAAGGTTGCTGCTATCTTTTCTTTTCAATAAATCTACGTTGCATTGCCTGGGGTGCATTTTCAAAAACATGTTAACAACAGCATCCTTGAAGTAATTTGTTATTTGCTTATTTCCTGTGTTTACTGATTTTCCCCATTCTGCCATCTTCTCCTGATCATTTGCCTCTCTGAAGAATTGTAGAGATATAATCTCTTAGCCTTTGTTTTCTTTTCGTTACTTCAATTCGAAGGTACTTAGGAGAGGTGATGAACCAATGCAATTTTCATGTGACTCATTACATGGAGACCCCGCTTATATTCTGATGATTACGGTTCAAAGCACGCCATGGCTAATGGTAGAATTTTAGTTCCTTAAAAATATCATACTACCAGTTCAATGAATACCATGTGCCAATTATTGTTAAAAAAAATCAACTCGTTTATTAACAGAAGAATACTGCCAGTATTGCTTGGTCTGGCCGACACATGATTCCAGACCAGGTAACAACTCGTAACTCTTGACTATTATCTGCTCTCTGAGCAACTGGGATGGTTGATAAGTGCATGACTAGCCAGCGACGACTCGTCCAGTTAATGTATTATTTTTAAGTCTTGTTATCTACCAGTGAATTTAAAGCTAGTCTGGGCAATACTTTTTCTCGTTCTACATTGTTCATTTCATGATTTACTTGTTTTTAAGTAAAAAGAACGAACGAGTGAAGCACGGCAACATAGTTTAGGACCGATCTGTTGGAAAGCAGAAGAATTTATAAATGTGCATAGCAAAGGAAAAATTGAATGAAGCAGGTACCTTTTTGTCTTCCTACTTCGAAGAATACAAAGCTACCTTCCCAGAAATATTAGCGAACCGGGGATTATTGACAAAGAAAATTGATGGAAAATAGGAACTGACAATATGAAACTAGATTATTGTACACAGGACCAGAACTGGGCCACGTCGAGTCTGTGCAGCCATCCACTCATGGCAAATATTTTCCTCAAAACGTTTTTCATGCCTCATCCCACCCCAACTTCAGTCCTTTTATAATCAAGAACCTATCTCGCTCTCTCTTAAATGCACTTAATATTTTGTTCTCAACAGCCTTCTGCAGCAATAACTTCCACAGATTTTCTACCCTCCAGCTGAAGAAATTCCTCCTCATCCTAGTTCGAAAAAAGTATTCTTTTCACTCCGACGGCACTCCATTGAGTCTTAGTCTCTTCACCAGCAGGTACATCTTTGTCATGTCCATTCTATCCAGACCTATCAGTATGCAATAAGGTTCAATATGATTTCCCCTCGTCCTTCTGAGCTGCACCGACTACAGTCCAAGAATACTCAACCGTTCCTCATATGACAAGCTCTGTATCCCTGCGATTATTCTTGGAAACCTATCCTGGATCACCTCAAACAAATGCATTTCCCCGCTCAGATATATGCCCCAAAACAGCCCTCAATATTTCAAATGGTGACTGACCAAAGCTTTATACAACTTCAGCTGTATATTTCTGCTTTTATGTTCTAGCCCTCTTGAAATCAATGTTAACGTTGAATTTGTATTCCTTACTACTACATAAACCTATATATTAAGCTCAGGAGAATCCGTAAATATGGTGATCAAGTAATTTTGTGCTAAATATTTATTAAGAAAATATTCTACGCCTCCATTATCCCTCCAAATGCGTCATTTCTTTGCCCACTCTCCTAGTCTATCAAAATCATTCTGCTAAAGTCTCTGGCTCCTCAATAATTATCTACCCAAAAAGCAATCTCTGTATCATCTAAAAGATCAGGAAAAGTTTCCACAACTAGTTCGTTCAGATCGTTATTGTAAAACGTGAACAGCTGTTATCCCAAAATTGCCCTCTGCAGGACTCCACTAGTCAGTATTTATTATCTATAATAAAATACAATTCATCCCCAGTTCTGCCTCTTGGCAGTCGGATATTCATATATATATATATATACCAGTGTCATCCCCTTAATACTATGGCTCCTAACTTTTGTTTTGACAGCCTTCTAGATGGCTTGTCCTAGGTCTTCCATAAATTCAAATTTATTAAATCCGCAGGTCCTCCTTTATCTAACTTGTTCGAAGACTTTTAACAGCATTGTCAGGAATGGCTTACCTGAATCAGCCGTATTTTACCATGCACTTCTCAGTCGCCTGAAGTTTCATCCTTAATAATGGATTTTAAAGACCGTGATAATGATGTCTCTTAACAAGGTTATGCTGTCGTTGGCTTTTATTTTCAGAATTGTAAAAGCAGCGATTATGCAAAGTCTGGCTTTCGTTGGGTTTTAGGACCGATTTGTTTATTGTTTATAGATACTGCTTCAGGGACAAGGCTTTCAAGTCTATTTGTTTTTGAAAACTTATACAATGAAAGGGGGTGGTCATTTCTTTCTGCTCAGTTTCTTCTAGTTTAATTTGGTTTTTGGTCGTCCAGCTAATCACTGAAAGCCGTAAGGCAGTTGGAGGCTGCTAGTCCAAGAAACAGCAATACAGAAGAGGGTGTTCCATGCTGTCAACTCTCTCTCTCTCTGACATCTGTCCTCTAAGACTCTGTATTTGATTGTATCTTTTGTGCCAGGGGTTATTTACGGGGATTGTTGTATTATTGGGAACTGCATCATTAAGTTGGGATAATCTGTTGAGCTTTCTGATAAGTTGTTATTCTGTAATCTGTATTCAATTATCTTTTGTTTTAGTTTCATTCAGCAATCTTGTCAACAATTTCTGTTTTGTTTTGCCTGTCTGCATCACTCCTGCAACATCCACGTTATCCCTGCTTAAAGCCTCTTGCAAGTTAGATCCTGCACTACTTTCTTGAAATGTTTTGAGGGAGTATGATCTGATCCGTGATAAGTTTAATTATTGGCCGACGTCAGGATGGTCGACCTATACATTCCTGTCTTCTGCACCTCCGCATTCTCAGAGGACTTTGTTTTACCATCCATTTTCATAGAAATATACAGCACAGAAATATATGCTTCGGTCTAACTCTACTATCACTCTAAATCCTTAGTAATCATTAATCCATCCAGATGCCTTTTAAATGCAGTAATTGCACGAACCTGCACCAGTTCCTCTGGCAGCTCATCCCATGCATGCCTCATGGATGAGGGAAAAAAATGCTGCTTAGACCCCTTTTGTATATTTCCCCTCTCACCCTAAAATTATGCCTTTTATTTCTGGGCTCCGCCATAAATAGACAAAGGAAAATATCTTGTCTATGTATCCTATCCATGCGCCTTATGACCCTTTATAACCCTCTGTAAGGTCACCCCTCAGCCTCTGATGCTCCAGTCTCCCAACCACTCTACCTCCGGGCTTTCCTGAAAGATCAGCAATAATGCCTGTGTAATATTTGCAGCTATGTCCTTCAGAAAGTTGCATTCCATCTGGTATCCAATGTCAGACCTATCAGCTTCACCTTCAGCTTCTCCTTCGTGATTATCACTCGAGTCACAAATACCGCCTGACTCTGTTCAAGTTCTGGCATGTTGATGTGTTCATTGTGAAAAGCGATGAAGAGTACCTATTCACGCACTTTGATATTGAGTGTTTCACCAGTACAATTGCTCTATCCGCATTTTCCAAATTTAACTCTTTTACCTTCTGTATAATGAAAACGAAACTTCTCAAATTTTCAAATATATAACTTGTGAATTTCATCTTCTCCCCAGTGTTGCATTTTAACTTCTCTTCGGATGTTCCAGAAATGCTACACAATCATTTGGCTTCTGATTAAACTTCACCACAATGTATGATTGTTCTTTTGTTTTTATGCTGTCTTTGGCGATACTTTTCACTCTTGGTTGCCTCGTACTCCCTTAATAAATTCTTTTTTTTTTGCTTTCTGCTATTATTCCCGAATAACCCGCAGCATCTCGTGCCATTGCTGCTCAACTGTCTTCACGCTTGGCTCCCTTTCAATCAATTCTGGCCAGCACCTAATTTGTATGTTTTCAGGTACCTTTACATAATTTTAGTGCCACTACATCTGATTCCAGATTCTTCCTGCAAGGTGAAGTTTATCATGTTATGGTCAATATCTCCAAGGGCTTCCTTCACCTTAAGTTTCTATTATATAATGCCTAATCAAGGACCATGTAAACAAAACTGATGTTCATTTGAGGACTCCATCACTAGCTGCAGCAAAAATAATTAGGTTTCCTGACATCCAATACGAACCTGATATTTCTGGTCCACTTACATATTGAAGTGTTAAATGATGCTTTCAATACTGCTTTTATTCATGCCCTTTTTGTCTCTTCATTGATCTTCTTCCGCATTTATTGACCACTTTTAGAAGGAGTATCCAATTACGTGTTGTTTTTTAAATGTAGTCGCTGTTCTCATCCACACGGAATATTGAAATGTTAATCTTGTTAGACATGCGCCAGTGCTCCTTCTATTTGTCTCACACGTAGTTATACCTGCCTGTTCATGAACACTGACCGAATTTGAGGTGGTTGAAGATTAGTGCTCAAAAAATGAATTTGACTATGAACTGCTCAGGTGACGTCTATGCAAAAACTGCGTGCGGTTGTTGCCATAGTCAGAGAGTGATATGACACAGAGACAGAAGCTATGGTCCACACATCCATGCGTACCATAATCCCAAAGTAAACAGTCTTACCTACCTGCTCCTGGCCCATTTCCCTCCAAAGCTTTCCGAATCATGTATCCACCCAAATGTTGTTTAAGCATTGTAATTGTATCCACATCAATAAATTCCTCGGGATGTTCAGTCCATACTCGAAACTCCCTCTGTATAAATAAAATCCCTCTTATGTCTTTTGTTTACTCCTCTCCTCTCACCTTAAAAACGATTTCCCCATTTTAGGGAAAAACAAACAAATACCATCTACTGTATCCACACCTCTCATTATTTTGTAAACTTCTTCAGTTCACCTGTCAAATTCTTCTGCTCCAGTCAAAACATGTCGCAGCCTATCTCGCCTTTTGTGATGATGCAAACCATCCATACTCCACAACATTCTAGTAAATCTGTTCTGAACCCTTTCCAGCTTGGTTATATCCTTCACGTAACTGGTCGACCAGAACTGGATACAATATTCAGAAAAGGCCACACCATTATCCTTTACACTCTGAACATAACGTGCCAGATCACGTGGTGATACGTATGCCCAAACAGTTTAAAGAAATTAGGATCATAACGATGAAACAGGAAATTACACTGTGATTAGCTTAGCAAAGGTTTAGAGAAATGTTGAACTGTGTCGTAAAAGATGCGGCAACACGGCACTTAGAAAGTACCAATGCAGCTGTATGCACTGAAATCCAACAAATCTTTCCTTCGGATGTAACCAGTAGAATGCATAAGCGGGCACAAGTTGATAGTGGACTAGGATTTTCTTCAGAAAGTTTTCGATAAATATGTCATAAACCAATAGTTAAAAAAATGAAATGTATGAGTTTAGGCATACTATGAAGGATCTATCAATTTTCCAATGGAACGAAAACAAAGATGACGATTACTTATTTTTTTTAAGGTGGAACACGTTGATTTATCAGACACACACGAATCACTGTTTGGGTCCTAGTTCATCACTGTATTCGTCAGTAATGTTCATGCAAAATCACATGTAATATTTCCACATTGGCAGACACAAAATCAGATGGAATAACATAGACAAGTTGGACACAATCTACGATTTCTGGAAAAAACAAATTTACACCTAATGTTTTGCTGACGAATTGGCATTTGTTGTTATGCAAATAGATTGGCTAACTGGCATCTGACTGAAAACATCCGTTGTAAATACTTTTGTTGGGGGTGGATGCGGGGCTTCATTTTATGCTTTTCTGCACGTGAATTTGTGTGCATGAGCAAGAATGACGTACTTGAGTTGTATTGGGCATTAATGACTTCACACCTGGAAAAGTGTGGACAATTTTCGTTTTGTTGTCAGCGATTGAAAATGATGCCAAAGAACGACTGAAATGAAGAATCCCCAGACTGATGCCTCACAAAGCAATTTTATTGTGTGAGGAGATTTTGGGTTGAGTGACTTTTTTCTTCCATTGTAGTTTGGAAGCATGATCAGTAACCACTTTGAAACATTCAAATAACTGACGTGTTTTGAAACACTGTTTGCGAGGATATAATTCTCCTGTTTGTAAGACTCTATAAAATGAATAAAGGTTTCAGGAATTGGATTAGGATCAAAAGTAGTTTTGCAGTTCATAAAATCACCAAATTGTTGATGGACTATCATGTAACAAACTGAATGTCAAGTCATGAAAATATTCTTAAAGCAGGTAAATTCGTAAAATGTAAAGTTTGAGACATGCAATCGGTTATGTTCATACTGAATGATGCAGCAGGCTGGTTAAAACGAAGGTCCTACTCCACTTATTTTGTTACATGGTTATATGCTCATACCCAAACGCAGTACGCTCAATCCCATGGTAAAAACAAATAAGCACTGCACCCGAATTATTCTATGCACTCAACCATTCGACTCCTTATGGTTCACCAATGCTCAAAATAGATGTGTGACATTAAATATAGGGTCAGTTCAACGTATTGTGAGAAAAGAATCAGAAAAAAAGCTAGAATGATAATTGTATCTTCCAGTTTATAAAGGCATATATTTAAATGAGAGCATGTAAAAGGCACAAAGCCATGTGTGTCCTCCAGCAACTCTACCACTGGAAACTTCAATTCCTCACAGTCTGAATTGCAATTTATCACCCTTTTTGTTAACTCAATGTCTTGCTTGATAATTTCAGAACTTTGCAGTCTGCTGTTATGGCATAAAGCTTGAAAGCTTATAATTACTTCAATGTACACTTATGCATTGCTCATGCATTTGCTCTTTTTTCATTAGCGACGTTTCTTCAAATGTCTTCATCATGCTCGGCAACAATGTCCCAAAAGACCTCCTCGACATTGTGTTCCTCAGTCTATTAAGAAACTTTCAATATCTGCATCTATTCCTAGTCTAAGCATCTTTGTCTTTATTATAATTAGTTCCTCATCTAAATGAATAATTTATACTTGCTGACACTGAGGTTTTTTTGTGGAGTGCATTACTACGGTTCTAGTTTAAATCATTGAGCTCATGTCAGATTTTTTATTGTGCTGTGATTGTTGAAAAACTCGGAAGTTTCAACGTGCATCAGAAAATTATCCATTGCTTTTATTGTTCATAAAATTTGATACAAATTTAATGGTCATGATTTATTAATATGACAATTGGAATCGACAAATGCAGTTACAACTTATATTGCTGCAGCTCATTTCATAAATTAGTACACTCTGCAAATCGCCAGCAGAATTACACCAATAAACTCAAGCAGGACTTTTCAGTGATGAAGAGCTATGAGATTGAAATCTCAGGACAGATTCAAAAATTAATGGCGTTATATTGCCATACTATTAACTAATATTAACGCATAAGCGAGATACATCAATTAAATATTTTGTCAGTTATCTGGTAACAAGTATTTAGGTTAAATATATACTTACATTTGCTAAATCAATGTCAGCATGGAAGAAGAATGAATTTCCATATTACCGAATGTCCAAACATTCATAATTCGAAGCATATTTATCTAATTTGGAATATTTCTAATTATTCATATCATATTAAGTAAATTCAGGCGTGGTGTAGTTAAATAGAAATCGAAAGAATTGTGGATGCTGGAAATCAGGAATGCAAATATAATTTGTGAAAAAAAGCTCAGAAAATCTGGCAGCATCTGCGAAAATAAATCAGAATTAATGGTTCACGTCCAATATAACCGAAACGTTAACGGTGATTTCTCATCAAAGATGCTTCCAGATCTGCTGAACGTTTCCAGCAACTTACGTTTCCAGCAACAGATGGAACACTGATATTAGGGTTCCACGTATTAATATCTATTCAAAACTCTTATTTTCTTTCTTTGAGACCAAACAAAGGATTTTTTAAAAAGAATGCTGTCATAGTGTCAATTTGAATTGTCTTTTACTAAACATTTGATTTTAAATTTATCCTTACATTTATTTTTGTTCATTTTTTCCAGTGAGACAACTTCTTTTCAAGGATAAAGGTGAGCAAATACAGATACATTCTCCACTATTCCAATATTCGCAATTATGTCCGCGAACTAGCTCACTATTTAATTCTTGTGGAGTACAGATGATATTTCTATATTAGTTTACATGGGTTATCAAGTAGCATTTGTTACTTTAGATCACACCATATAAGCATGTTGCGAGCAGTAAGGCATGCTCAACGTCAAATACCATTCGAAATAGATAGCACTCCCGAAGGAAAAGAAATTTCAAGTAAATGCGCAAAAGACTCGCTGTTTTATGCACACGGAGGAAGTGAAGTTTAGCTCTGTCTTGCAAAAGGTGCAGGTTCTGTATGACATAAATTACTAATTACTGAGAAGCTAAACACGAAACAGCAACTAGAAATTCTACCCGAATTTTCAGGTGTACCTAATTTTTGTTAAATCCGATCCATATGTAGAAAATTGTTACAGTGTACAAAGGATTGATGGGCTGTATTGCCTGCAGACTTACTCCTCAGATCGTTTGTTTTCTCTTATTTTATACATCTTCGCTCCATTCAGCCATGGAATATATATATTCTTAACTTTCCACTCATTACCTTGAAAAGAATGAAGGAAATGCTAAAAACCCTCTGACAATAATCTCTTAACATTGCACTGTAAAGAGTAAGTAAAAAAAAAATCAAAAACGTGGCAGCAATATAATTAGCAACTTTTCTTTCCGGGGAGCCTTCATTTCTTATCAATTACTTTAAAATTCCATTCATAAGTTTTCGTAGCGTACATATATTCCAAGGCAATCTCATTCTCAGTTACATTTGTGACTGGAATTAATAGATCGCACCTACAGACTATGTCACAGCAAATTTCGTTGTTAGCTGTCACTGTGATATATGGTTTGTCTGAAACTGGTGGATTTGGTTTGTTCGCCATTTGATCCTGGTACATTTGGCTTTGTCATTTGCATAATTGGAAATATTACATACTCTTCTCTACTGGACTTCTCAGTTAACGATGCTTCATCAATCTTCTAATAAAAATGGTTGCTTAACGTATATGCCTGGTTATGAGGTTATCATTTATGCTTGTATGAATTTTGCCTGCGTATGGTGGTCAACATCCTCTCATAAGTTCCAATTGTGGAGTTTTTTTTTAATCTTTTGGGTAACCATTCAATTTAATGATGCTACATCATGCAAAATAAGACCTATATTGTAACATTGAATATTATTATTCAAAAAGACGAGACGGCAAAATGATCATCAAATGCGTATGCTTCAAGTAACATGATGGAATTATAATTAGACCAGTTTGCAACTGCCCCATTACAATTATTATTGCGAATGGAATTCCAGTCAAAAACTTGGGAACCACTTCCACCCAACATTCATTTTTTTTACAACATAAAGACCAGTAATCAACAAACAAAAAGGCCAAATTCATTTTGTTAGATACCTTAGGAAAATTTGATTACTACAATTAATGTGATGTGATCAATAATCTTTCTTATTTTTTTCCAGAAATAGATACACTGAAGGCAAATGCACAAGATGCTGGTGAGGGGAAGGTTTTCATACTCGATACTGCAAGAATCAAAGATACAAAGAACATTAATTAACAGAATCAGGTTCACCACGTTCGAAGAAGGATTTTCTATTATTTGAGCGAATGCACATCTTTAAATACACATAAGGAGAGATTTTCAAAAAAAGAAACTGAAATAACGTTTCCTTTACATCATTTAGAAGCAAACAGTTGATTTATCACTAAACTGTTAGAATAAATGTTCGGTCCCGGAAATTCACGTAACCTTCCACGCAATGAAACGCTAACTTCCTCCCAAAAGCTTAAGTCTGCATAAAGTGCGACTTAAATTGATGCAGAAATGAAGTAAAACGAAAATGAATCATTTTCCGCGTGACCAGTTGTAGTGTAATCTGCACAATTATTTTGAATCAATACTTCGTGAAAAACACAAATGAGAATGGAACAATATGCATAGATTTTATCAATGTTAATAATGTTAGAATGTATAGGATATAAATAAGATTTCTTTGAAACGGAGTTGTGTAAGGAAAGGTATACTTTGTAAGCAGCGACTACATTAATTTGAAAAGAAATTGAATGTGACAATAAATGACATTTGAAATGCTCCAATAAAGGTTGGGTTGCTGCCATCACAATTTTATGCTCAACGGTTAAGGATGTCAAAGCTCAACTGTTACCTTTGTAAGAAAGGATTTTGTTTTTCTTGCAGAGGACAAGCTACGTCAAAAACAAAGAGGTGATTTATTCTAATTAATAGTTTCAGAATGGCAATGAGATACTGATGGAGTATCCAGGCGCAGGTTTCCTTCGAGTAATCTCGTTTACTCTAACAACATGAAAATGTGTAAGTTAGATGGCTGGCCATTCAAAATTCATCTGTAAGTGTCCAAGGATATATAGGCTAGGGTCGCTCACTGCGGAAATTTACGTTTGTGGAGGTATGGTGGGATGCTATTCTCAGGATCAGAGCAAGTTCGATGGGTCAAATTGCCTCTGTCTGAATTGTCAGAGCCATATGATTCTGTGCTTTGCGCATAATTCACTGCCACTTAACGAAAGATTACTTACTTTGTATTCTAATCAATTTTCTGTGTTATTTTTATGAATGCACAATTAATGACTTTGAGGAGATCACCATCTACACGTAATCTAGCAAATGTGATGATATTAACATGATACACAAACTATGGCACCTGTGTATCGAACGAACTGTAATAATATATTATTATTGTATGAGTTGTGGAACAAAGCAAAGATTACACAATTAAGCAAAGCAATTCACAATTCCCTGGAGAAAAGTTAACCTTGCACTTTCTTCTTTTTCAAAAAAAATTATTTCATTGGTAAAGAAAAACAAACTTTCTTCACACCACAATGCTATTGTGTACTTAAGGGGAAACAGAAAAAATGCAATTTAAAATTGTTGAAAACCTTTTCCATTGTGTTTCAAGAATACTGTGCCATACTTAGAATTTACCAACATTATTTTCATCCCTTGAGATAAAGCGTGCATTTAACATTTTCTAATAAACCAAACAAAGAAATAATGAATCTGCAGATGCAATCACAGTTCTTGTTCACTAAATTCACTGTGCAGCAGTTTAACCTCGGTTCAAAAGTTGAGATGAGTTTTATACACTTTCAAATTGTGAAGTATATTGCACTCAAACACAGTGTAACTATGCTAAGAAGATGGTTTAGAATCGAAAAGCAAAACAAAATTAAAAACAAATGAAGAAAAGTGATCAATGACATCATCTTTTGCCGGTATGGCAGTTTAATCAATGATTTTAGAAAATCATAATGCACAATTAATTTAATAATTCTGAAGCATTATTACTCCGGCAGTCAGAGCTGAAAAGGCACTTGATTAATTGTTCCTCAACATTCAACTTGCACTGTCTGAAAGAATTGAAACTATTAAAAGAAAAGTCTTCGGTTGTTAAAGTGATATATGTGAATGATCTTTAAATAGCAATTTATTTCTGTTCTATTTCTAACTTTCAGAACTGGATGACCTAAAGGATTCATTGAGGAAACAATGTAAGAAAGTACATCGCCAATTCAGGCAAACATCAACTGAAGTATCGATTCTTAGGCATTTTACTTTAGTTCTATATTTTGTTCGTGAATTGTAATCAGAGAAAACTGAAGGTGTACTGTGCAGCAGGAGGACATTCGGACCATGGTTTCTGCAATGGTGGTCCGTTTGATCCCATTGTTTAAGTGACTTCTTCGCTTTCTGTATATATGTTTTCACATTGTTTCTCGTAAACATATATTTCATGCTGTCTGCAATACAACGAATAAGCGAGGTTAAGCCACACTTCTGGACAATGTATTCGAATGCTGAATTATCCATTGCACATTTTTTACCCTGTATCCATTTTGCTTCATTTTCAAATTGTTTTAAATCTTTATCATCTGTTTTTAGTAGTATTATGAGCGAGAACAGTTTCGTTACAATAAAGTATCCAGTTGCCTATTTATTTTGCAAACTACTATTGATGTTCGTTTAGTTTTCTCCTGTCCATAAGGCCATAACAATTGGAAGAGCAGTCGACCTTTTTTCCACTTGAGACTGCTTCTCTATTCAATAGAATTATGGTCGAACTGTCCTTTCCTTCAGGTTTCTACCGTATGATCTTTATAGAATTTACAGATTCATAGCCACTTTCTCATCTGATGACTACTTCCCGTTTATTAATAATTCTGTCCTGGATAAGATTCATGTATACCTGAGAGAAAAAAAAATCAGGCACCCATTCGTGTCCTTAATTAATAGTTATGTAGGTTGTCTGCTGTAGCATTAACCATCATAATGGTGATGTTATTTTTCAGTTTCTGGGACGATTGTGAAGCCACGCATTGTGTTTTCATTTCACGATTAAAAAAAAAGTTGACTGTACAAATCAATATCTGTACTTGAGTTACCTCTGATCTTTCCGACATACACTTCTGTTTAAAAAAAATTCTAAAACCTGAAGCGTTTCTCACTTGCATTGGTAAGACAACGTGATGTGTTCCCTGACAACATAACTGCAGTATCCTGTTCAATATGTATCTCTCTACCAACATCATTATAGCATATTTTTTCGCCCTCAAGACACTCTGCTAACTTTCTATAATAAAAATAAAGTTTCCTTCGAATGTTTGGTGGCAAATCCAAATGTTTTCCGCAAGTTGTCAACCCTATTTTCCCAATATCGCTAGATTCTTTAACAGTCTGAAACTATGCAGAGTCTTTTTTTGTAATTTGCTTGTTAGATGCTGATTACCATAACATGAATAAGTCTTCTCTCGATACCTGCATCGTCAAGAGGAAGAATACGACTTTTCAAGGCTTAATGTTGAAGAAAGGAACATGAGATAGACTTGTGTTCGTTTTGAAACGATTCATTCTCTGTTCGTATTGTCTACAAATATGCAGAGACATTTTTGGGCAGTTGTTAGTCAGCAACTATGTTGAAATGTTCAAAGAAATGTGGAATAAATACAATAATTTTGACGTTCATTGACAGAGAAAAGAAATGTGACCAACAAAGTAAAACAGCATTTCTCTATATCAATGTGGTGGAAGTTTTAAGTTAAGTTGGAGTATGATTTGTGAGAAAGATATAACGCCTCTTTTGGACAGACATAGAGAATGAGAAACAATGTGGCCATGGAATTTAAAATGTAAAACTATGAGGTGAAATGTGTAAAATAAAACATATGAAAAAAAGTTCGTTATTCAGATCATCAAGTCTGGCTGGCCGTTCAATTTCAATATTATTAATGAAATACTACAATTTTGATCACCCACTCCAATTCCAGAAACATGTAGCCGGTTGGTAAACTGACACTCATAAATTCCTTCCTTAACAATGTTGATAAGTTGCCTATATCCGAGAATTACAAAGGTTCGCAACAAACGGTTTAAAAACAGTCTGCACAATCTTGCAACAAAGTGGTTCACCCATTATCGATAAATTGTGCAGTACTTCTAAGTTCCAAAATCGGGGAAAAGAATTTACTGCATCATTTCATCTATCCCATAAAGGTTTTGTAAGTTTCAGAAAATCGTCTTTGTGACTTCGAAGCTTTACATAATGCAAGCTGTGTTTGCCCAAAGATTTCCTATAGAATAACGCTCCCACCCCAGGGCAATTCTGCTGAACTTTTCTGCCTTCAATCTGTGGGAAATATACATTGACATAACCAGATCCAACTCCATGCCATAGTGAGATGTGGTGTAATAATGGTCTCACACAATTAAAGCAAGCTGGCACTCTGCTGCCCAGACCGTTCTGAAGTAAAGTGTAACTTTCCATTAACGCAATGGCATGTTTGTGTTTAAGTCACGTAAACAAAAATAAGTCAAGAACTCTGATTTTTGTCCACAGATGCTGCGAGACCTGCTGGGGTTTTTCAACAATTTCTGTTTTTAGTTTAACGACAACAATACCCATCACTGTTTACAGATGTAAACATATAATCCGCTAAGCATGCAACATCTCGATGATCACACGTCAGTACTACCAATGTGGATAACCTCACGTTTTACACTTAAAATTCCATGGGCCACATACTTTCCGATTCTCTATATCTGTCCAAAACCTACTGAAGAATCTTTAAATCTTCCTCAGAAAGAATATTTTCACTTAAATTTGCTTCAGCTGCTAATTTAGAAATGTTGCATTTTGTGCACAAATTCTCGTTGTTGGGAACAGCTCCGGCTCAAATGCTCAACCTTCTGGTCGACCACGAGTCATAATTGTCAACTTTCTATCGACTACTGTTATTTTTTTTTCTAATCTATTTTGTGGCTGTTAAACAATCATTAATCCATGCCATGAATTATCTCTTTACCACATCGTTCAATTTGTTTTCTTACCAGCATTCTACAAATCATATCTTCAAAAACTAACTCCAGCAAGTTTGGTCAAACGCGATTTAAAATCGAAAAATCCATCCTATTACTCAATAGAATATTACCAACCACGTGTCTATTAATCCCCTCCTGGAAAATAAACTATATTACTTACATCGCGGTTGCTTTAAGCTGAATAGAACAAAATTTCGCTCGTCACTTTTCAAATAGTCATGTTCCATTTGCTAACTTGCAATTCGCATGATTCACTTCAGAACCTGAATAATGTTTGATAGATCATTGGCGATCCATCTCTATAGCAGCCTTTTTCAAACAGGCTGACTCGTAGCTAATTGCATTTTGTGGGTTCGTAAATATCCACCATGTTAATGTATTTAGCACACTCCTTTTACGGATGCAAATTTCCTTCATATCCAGACCTGCCCAGCCCCTCATAACTTTGTGTCCATTGCAGTTTTGATAATTTCCTCAGCAAAAAACATTTTTAACTCATTCAAAGGATTGGGCATGACTAGCTGGGCAGCATTTATTGCCAATCCCTAGTTGCCATTGAGAAGGTAATGGTACGCTGCACTCTTCAATCACTGCAGTCTACCTACTGTGAACTGATCCAAGATTGTATTAGGGCACAATTTGAAGTGACGGCAGAAGGAACAATGCTACTTCCAAGTGAGTATTTTGGAGTCGAAATTTGAGGTGGTGGTGTTCCCATGTACTTGCTATGCATGTCCTTCCAGGTGAAAGTTAAGGTGGATTTGTAAAATGCTGCCTGAGAATCTTTGATGAATTACTGCTGTGGATCTCGCAGATAGTACAAACCGCAGCTGAGCATCAATGGTAGAGGGAGACTGTGTTTTCGGATCTGGTGGCTATCATGCGGGATTGTTTTTGTCCTAGATATTGTCAAGCTTTTTACATGTTATTGGAGCAGCATTCATTTAAACAAGTAAGCAGTATTCCATCACCTTCTGACTGGCGCCTTATAAATTATAGATAGGTTTTGGAGCGTAAGGGACTGAGTTTCTCATCGCAGCATTCTTAGCATCTGATGTTCTTTTGCAGCGATTGTTTTATGTGGTTTCCTGACCAATAGTAACACACAAGATGTTGATTCTAGCGGATTCGTTTATAGCAACACCAATGAATGTCAAAAGGTGGTTGTGAGATTTTCTCTTACTGATATTGAACATAGCATGGCATTTGTATGACGCAAATGTTAATTCCTATTCGTCCGCCCAGGACTTGGATATTGTCCAGATATTGTTGCATTTAAGCTTCCGTATCTGAGGAGGCTTTAATAATGCTGAACATGTACATTCTTCAATGAGCATCCACAATTTACGCAGTCAGATGGAGGAAATCCCATTTATTTAACAGTTGAGAGCACTCTGCTGAGGAACCCCTGTCGGGGGGCCTTGGAGCTATGATGACGCACCTTCAATACCAGTTGCCATCTTCCTTTGTAGCAGGTATGGCTCCAAACTACCGAGATTACTTCCTAATAACCACTGATTCTGTTTTTAATCGGAATCGTCGATGCCACTTTTCATCGAATGCAACCTTGAATTCAAGTACTGGCGGTAGAAGTTTACATCTGGAATTCAGTCTTTCTGTCCATTTCTGAACCAGGGCGGTAGTGAGACCAGGAGCTGAATGGCCCTAGTGGAACCCAAAATGGGCTACACTAAAGCAGTCATGAATGAGCAAGTGCAGTTAGAAAGTACTATTGATATAAACTTGCATCACTTTACTGATGATCGACAGTACAGCAATGGGATGTTCATTGGTGGAGTCAGTTCTGTCCTGACTTTTAAATAATTGACATATATGCACAATTTTTGGCATTGTTGCCTGGATGTCAAAATTGTAACTGTGCTAGAAGAGTTTCACTAAGGTAGCAGCAGGTTCCAGAGAACAAGTCTTCAGTACTATTGTTGTCTTGTTATCAGGATTCATAGCCTTCATAGTATCCAATGTCTCCACCTGTTTCTTGAAACCACATGGGTTGCATTGAATTTGCTTGACACGGGTATCAGCAGTTCTGCAGACAACCAAAAGAGGTGAAAATGCATAATAGATTCAATACTACTTTTGGAAGACAACTGTGAATGCTTCAGCATTATCTTTTTCACTGATGTGTTGGGCTCTTCGATCATTGAGGAAGGGTGCATTTGTGGAGCCTCCTTCTACCGTGAGTTGTTTAGTTCTCCAAGACCATTTACAACCAGATGGAGCAAGACTTAAGAGCTGAGTTCTAATCCGTTTCTCTTGGATTCTCTTAGCTCTGCCTATGAATTATTATCTCTGATGTTGAGTATGCAAGTAGTTCTGTTTGGTAACTTCACAGGATGGACTACTCTTTTTTATGTATGTCTCGTGCGGTTCCTCACATGCCCTCCTGCTGATTCCATTAAAGTAGAGTTGATCCACTGGCTTAGTGGTAATCGTTGAATGGGGTAATATGCTAAGTGACGAGGTTGTGGAACGTGCTGGAGTACAATTGCTCGCCCTGAACGCCTCCTGAATTCCTAGTCGTGAGGTGTTAGATGTTTTCAAATTTCATATCATTTAATAGGGTGATAGTGCCACAGAACACGCTGCAAGTTATTCATAATGAGAAGATGGAGCTTCGGCTCCACAAGGAACGTGCAGTTGTCACACATAATCATGGACAGGTGCATCTAAAGCCGGCAGAATAAAAGGATGCATTCCACTTTGCCTTCCCCTATTGCTAGTTCCCTGAACACCTACTGCAGACCTGAGCTAACAATTATATCAATTTATGTGCGACCAATTCAGTCACTAGTGCTGCTGCCAAGTCACTCTTGGTAATGGACATTGAAATCCCCCACAAATATTACATTTTGCGCCATTGCTACATTCAGAGCCTTCTCCACTTTTTCTTTTAAACATGGAAGAGTATTGATTCATCAATGAGGAACAGCCATCCGTGTTAATCACAGGGTCTAGAGTCAAAGTTGAAAACTGCCATGGCAACTCCTGGTGATTGCATACCACTCTCCCGCCACCTCTGTTGGTGCAGACTTGCCTTTGCTATAGAACATTACCCGAAATGGTGATGGTGGTTTCTTGGTCACTGACTGTGATGTATTATTCCGTGAACAATACAAACCATTATTTGACAAGTCTGTGAGACAGCTCTACAAATATTGGCAGTAATCCCCAGATGTTCGTTAGGATGAATTTGCAGTGTCGACATGACTGCTCTGCAGTTGTCTTTTGAGGACGCCACGTCGATGCCACGTTGTCCATCCGCTTTCATTTCTTTGAGATTTAATAGCGACTGATGCAATTGAGTGGCTTACTTGATCAACTAAGAGCGCAAGTGAGAGCCAGCCAAATTGCTGTGTGCCTGAGCTTACATGTAAGCTACATCAGGTGAGGATGGCAGATTTCCTTCCCTAAAGGACATTAGTGAGCTAGCAAGAAACCGAATGCATTGTAGATAATGGAAATCACAAACAAGAACAGCAAGTTATGGTTAAGCTGAACATGTCTGGCAGCATCTGTGGAGAGACATCAGTGTTTAGATTTCAGTTTAAGTTACCATTTCTCAGAAATGATGGTGGCTAAGAAAAAGTTGTTTCTCGGTAGAAGATGTGGTAGTGAGAAGGGTAATGTGTAACCTATAGGTGGAAGTAGACCCCGAAGGGACACATGAATAGTGGGACAAACAAACGTCTGGGTAATGATCAGGTCAGGAGGATGGCTATTAATCATGACTGCGAATGGTGAACAATGGGTTATTTGTAACTGCAGACAATGTCATAATAAGGTCTGGTGTACGGCGGTTGGGGTAAGGACCTGAGGCAGCTCAATCCCTAAATGTGTTGAAATTGGCATTAAGACTAATAGGCTGTAGAGTTTCCTCACTGAAGTTACGTTGAACAAGAGCTTCAGCACTGTACAGCAAGCCTCACACAGAGATCTTTGCTGGAAAACAAAGTGGTATGTTTAAGTGATAGACAATTGGAAGCTCGGGATCTTTCTTGCAAACAGATCATGGGTGTCCTGCGAATTATTCACCCAATCTATGCTTCGTTTCCCCAGGGATAAATGAGAACACATTTTGAGTAGCGAATACAGTAGATCAGATTGAGTGAATTGCAGACAAAGCGTTGCTTCATCTCGGAGGAGTGTTAGAGATAGATAGTTCTTTTTTTTCCAGAAAATCCACAGTGGCACATACAAATGTAGGTATGAGTACGCTTGCATATTTCAAATTCCAATATCTGTTTTCCATCCTCATCTACGCAATGTTAACTTTAACTTCTGTGCCATTTCTTCTTTCATGAGTTTAAATTCTTCTAACTCTGTTGGTAAAGTATCCAGGCTCTTTTTAGCAAAACGTTTTAATTTTGAATACTGAGGACAGCTTTTGAAGGCCCTTTTCAATGTGTCTTTGCTGGATTGCATTCACTTTCTATTCTCTCTTTGATTACTAATCATTTTTCCTTCCCTTGTACAATTCTATAAACTTCCCAACCACAAGAATTTCCGCTATTTTCGAAACTGTACGTGTTTTTTTGTCTAATATTTTCAATATGCTTAAGTTATTGTATGATACACATACTTTCTGGAGTAGATGGTATCTCTACAAACAAGAAGATCCTAAACTGAACCAGAGGGAGATCAACATCCTGGGGGGAGAGAGAGGCAGAAATTCCGAATGACCTTCAGATGAGCTTAAACTAAACGTAATTCAGAGGGGAATGGGAAACTAAGTTGTAGTTCAAGTATACAGGAGATTGACAGTAGTGAGGCCAGAACTAAGGCTTCAAGTTCGTAAGAAGTTGCTTTGAATTGTGTATACTTCAATGCCAGGACGATCAAGAATACGGTGGGTGAAACCTGCAGCATGGAATGGTCATTGCAGGTTCCGAGATTTTTTAGTAAGATATTCTGATAAGAACAGAAAACATGGTCAATGGCTGGGGCGGGAGCAGTGTGTGACATTGTTAGTCAAGGATAGTATTATGATTGAAGAAATGACTTTTAGAACTTGTCTACTGAGGTAGTATGGGCTGAGATTATAAACAGGAAAGGAAAGCATACCCTGTTGGGTGTTTTCTATAGGCTTCCGAATAGATCCAGAGATGTGGAGTATAGGAGAGCCAAGATGATCATTAATAGGAGCGAGAGTGACAGGGTCGTTGTTATGAGGGACTTTAACTTCCCAAATATTATCGAGGAAAGCAATAGTTAAAGTAATTTAGATGGGTCAGTTTTTGTCCAATGTGTGCAGAATGGTCCGAATACTTAGTTTGTACCAATTTACCATTAATATACATTGGTTGCATACGAAACCATTTTTCCTCTGTTTCTTTGGTTTCAATTGATTGATGGTGTTGTCAAAGGAAAACTAATTGTTGCAGTTTGTATTGTCAACTTGTGCTGTAGTCAAGGTATTGAAATAATTGTTTTGTGAATGATTAACCATGCAACTTTGATGAAGACTAATCCAGCTTCAGGAATCAGGAAGCACAGTTGGGGCATATAATAATATATTTGAGCTGAATTTTGACTACGAAGTGTAACTTTATGGCAGTGTCAAACATTTCTTCCTTTTCCCAACTGACAAGTGTAGTCGGATGGTTTGGAACTCTTATTGGTCGAAGGCGGCATTTAAATGGACATTATATAGCTGTCTTTAGTTTGTTAGAGTCGGCTGCAGTGGTTGCAATGAAGTGGTTGTGTCAAGAGGCAGTGTACTGACTGTTAGCATTTATTCTCATGTCACTTTTCTATTGACGTTTATTTTAGCTTGATTCGCCAGCATGTTTTAAATTATTCATCTGAATAAGTTGCTAAGGGCAATTCTTAATTTATTTTAAAGCTGTACCTCACATGTTGGCCTACATTTTTCAGTAATGCCATGTTGGTCATTTGTCGGATGGAAACCGTCAAGTAAATTAACACATTACAGTCGATTTTAGGAAATTGTTGGATTGTAACTTCACTGCTTCCTTTATATCTAAACGTTACATATTTATTTTTCGATGTGTCATTTGATCTGAATCTGCTCTATCAACTGGAAGTGTTGGGAATCGATATCGTGTGATTTCACATTGTAAAAACTGAATTTCTCTTTTTCGAACAAGCACTGTGCAACTGTTTTTTTTTTTTGCTGTACTTTCAGTCGCACATATTGCTAGGACAAGCAGATTTATCATAACATGTGAACTGGGCTGCTCCTGACCCTTGTCATGGACTTACGTCGGGAATTCTTTAAAATCAAGCAGTTTCGGAATGAGAAAGTACTCAACACAGATTACATTATCTGTCCTTGCACTATCAATCCATTTCAAAATGTTTGCCACTGAAGTGAGCACTGAATTTTCATTTAAATAATATGCGAGGCAGCAACTTTCTTGTGTTTGAAGCATCGTGTTGATGCTTCTGCTGTTTTGATAATAAAGTGCAGAGTAATGCAGCAACAACTATTCACCTGAAAAAACGACCAAAAGAACTGCGAGTTCTGGAATTGGAAACAAAAGCAGAAATTGCTGGAAAAGCTCAGACCTGCTGGAATTTCTGTTTCTGGTTCTAATATTCACCAGGATATTGGTAGACTATGTTAAACTTTAAGAAAATACCATTTCTTCGAGAAAATTATTTATCACCATTATTATCAAATATCACATTTTTCCACAACGAAATAAGTGATTATCAAAAACCAGCTGAAATAAATTATTAGTTTATTTGTGATAAATACTCGCAAAGAATAGACAAGGGATATTGATATCTCCCAATGGACTTACATGCAGGTATCAGATGTTAGATGTTAAGTAAAATTTGGAGAGATGTAATAATAATATTTGGGGATTTAGACCGCCTTCATGAATAGTTTTCAAAAACTCTAAAAATGACGATGAAACACGGGCATGCTCTCCACATATATGAAGAAAAATATTTATCAATGTGAATGACAGAACTAGGCTGAAATTACGTCAATATCAACATTACTGATGGCCTGAATTTAAATTTCTCATCTATTTCGTTAGCTAGTCATGAAGACTTTCGATTGACCATGAACTGAAAAGTGGTTTAAGCACCTATACCACAATTAGAAGCATTACATTGTTTATATAACATATCTTTGCGTTCAAACTAATTAATAATAGCGCGGTGCTCAATGCAATCGGGGAGCTGTCCGAATTTGAATTCCAAGATCTTTTCAATTACGTTTACAACGACCAAGATATGCGTCACCATCTGTATTTAATAAGTCAAATCCATTATTTTCTTCCTTTTTTACAGTGGACAAAGAGAAAGGTATGATTATATCAACATCTATTCAGTTTACATCTCTGGTGATATGAAATGTTTAATTGTGATTGTATTAATGTTCAGTGATGACACCTTTAACTTCCGTTGTTTAATTTATATGACTTCTACTAATTTCACTGTCACTATTGATGCCTTTCTAGATCATCTCTTAGACGACGGTGAGTATTATTTTCATATTGTCGAGGAAATGTTCGTCATTAAAATGGCCCAAATATGAATATGAGAAATGGAACTAAATCGCTGAATGAAAAGACAGGATTTTTTACAATGGCGTCCACCTATCCAATGTTATGAACCCACATTAACTGTCATACGAATAACAATAAGCATCTTAGATTTAAAATTTCATCACCACACAGACAAGACACCAAAATTCCAAAGCACCGATTAGCTCTCTGTCATCAACAAAATGTAGCAGAGCCGCTTTTATTTCTTTCAAGTTGCAGAACTTGTTGCCAGGTTGTGTATATGTGTTCAGTTGAAAAAAAAGCAAAAAAAATGATTGGAACTTGTTACACATTTTCTTGGAGGTGGCCACTGAAGATGCCTCCGGCAGAATTTCTACCAATTTTGTTGTTTCACGAATGTGAAGCAATGACCAAATCCAAGGTGGTCAGCTATGCATGAAATGGTCAATGTAAGTATCCGGCATTGAACAATTGCGAGCCTTCATTTCAGATGATGATTTTAGAGAATTACGTTGGATTTTCTGAAATGTATTTTGTATTGATAATCCAATCCAGAACTGCACTTGTGCAGTGATAACTGGAAACTTCATTACATTTTCTTGAAATAGTACTTTGGCATCTACCGAAATGTCTATTTTCATATTATGCCTATGAGATAACGACAGGTTGTATGAAACAAATATAGAGCATCAGACAACCATTCATGTTTACAGCGCAACAGGACTATACAAACAGTATCTGTATCAAGTAAATACTCCAGTTGCCCATTCTATTTCCACAACCTATAGTCGTGCCTGTTTCAGGTGCAGATGAAATTACCTTTTTAAGTAAGTTAGGTCATTCATCTCAATCATAAAACGGGACTCTAAATTTGCATCACGGACCACCTACTGCAGGAACATTTGTTTTTTTAAATATCGACTTTCATCTGTCAACCAATCAACATAATTTATGTTCCCTGGGAATTAACCTTCCAATAGGAAAAAGCATGTATTTTTTCCCATTCCATGAAACCTGTCATAATTTCATACATCTCAATATATGGCCTCTCAATCTCATCTGTTTTATGAAAACAACCTCAAATAAATCGATGGTATCCAGATCCATCACCAAACCGAGTTTTATTTACATGTACAGTCCTTAACTATATTACTGCCTTACACGCATGAACCAGAATGCAAATATCTCTGAAATCCATCTTTTATTTCATCATAATTGTTATTGGCCTTTACTTTAAATATCTTCGAATGACAAAGTATTACATATACTACTTCAGATTGCTTGACAGGTTTTTATTCAGTTACGAAGGCCAAAAAGCCTTCATAACTTACTTTAAACTATTCACACCATCTCAGATGTATACAAACGGAACACGGTAATACATTACTTGCCAAGCTTTGGGACAATATTACTTTGAATAGTTAGTGTTATTCAAAATCTTAAATTCTTCTGCTTAACAAGCGAAATCCTGGAAGTACAACAAAACTACAAGATCTTAAAGGTAACCTAGATTCTTTCTACAGAACTGAACAGACGTCAAACTTCAGCGTCTGGTACTTAAACTCTTAAATTATCAATCAAGACTAAAGATAAAAGATCTTATACTTACCATGACCAACCATCCGGTGAACAGAATTAAAATAATTAGATTTTTTATGGGGAGTTATATGCAATCAATCTTTTAAATGTCAGCTAGGGTATCCTGATTGGGGCACATTAAAAGCCTGAATCAGCGAGCTCATATTCTATGAGCGACGGTTAGCTGACCTAATTGAAATGGTTAAATCCCTCCTCCTCAGATTCGGCAAACACAGACTCGTTCTTTTCATTGGAAATCCTACTGGGGCAGTTTAACCCTTTGTCAGGATCCTCTGACTCAGTATCTGACATGGGAGCTATGTAACGTCCTGGAGCTCACCTGTTGCACCAGGAGTCCTGGTAAACGTTCTCTTTCATCTTCCAGTTGTAAAGGCGTTGAAGTGGCTACTTTCATCTTGTTTATTTCTGATTAGTGGATTCAACAGCATTTGATGAAGTCAGTGAATCCAAGGATTCCAACAGGTTTGCTAAACTTTCAGGAAGACACGGCACATTTTGTTATCACAATGCTTGAGAACTTGTGGCTTTCAAACGGTCCACATGCTTATTCTGGAATTTTGCCATCAGTTCACCCTTTATATCTCAATGGTTCTGACATCGCATCAAACATGCCTGTTATGCATGTCGGGTCATTTCTATGGTTCTTACACCAAATTTGGTCGTCTGTATCAAACTGTCGTTCTCCCTTGGCGAAGTCTGGGGTATGACATTGGCCTTCCTGGTGCTGTTTCACTTTCGTCCACCTTCCACCGAATATGGAAAGCCAATACTTATTCCCATGCGGAGACGTTTGCACATCCGTAACTCTCCTAGTGCTATCCCTGCATTTGCATTTCAGGTGGCCCTGTAGTCAAACAAGAACCGTGATAGCTTGGGATGTCGCAAACCCATTGACTACTTCTTCAATCCAGCCTGTTATATTTGGACAGCTGTTTCTGCCAAGCCAATGGATGACGGATGATATTGAGCTGTTCCTGTATATGGAATCCCATTTGAATTAAGAAATAACCAAATTTGCTTGAAAGTTCATTTTCTTGGATGTTCTTGGTTGTTCATTTTAATTAGCAGCTCTTTGCCAATGAAATAAATCCACAGATGCCTGTATGCCGTCTCATGGACAGATCTTGTCTATAGTACGAGTTCAAACAGAATCAGAGAGTAGAGCGTTAATACCACTGACAGTCAACTGTTTGTTTTTAGTACACTGGCTATGGCAGTCCCTTGAGCACAAGAGATTTTACATCTCCTTTTTTATCATTTTTATAACATCCACACTACTGCTTATTTTTCCACAGCACCTATGTTGTGTGTGTGGATACAACGTGCAGACACAGTGAACAACAACGAGTGCAGAAATCTTTATTTATACTCTAATAGCAGGAAGAAAGCAAACACCCAAGTGGCTAATGATAAACAGTGCCCTTCTCAACAAAGAGCAATGCTGAGTGGACAGTCAACTGTTTTGTGGAGAAAAGAGTTCCCTGATTGGACAAGATTAACATTCTATGATGTCCTTCTAGCCGACCTGGTTATAATTAGATTACTATCAGTATGGAAACAGGCCCTTCAGGCCAACAAGTCCACACCGACCTCCAAAGAGCAACCCACACAGACCATTACATTTACCCCTTCACCTAACACTATGGGCAATCTGGCATGGCCAATTCACTTAACCTGCATTCAGTTCGGAAACGTGAAGGAGCTTTGACAAATCGTCAGTTAGACTCGAAACGTCATTTCTTTTCTCTCCTTACACATGCTGCCAGACCTGCTGAGATTTTCCAGCATTTTCTCTTTTGGTCACCTAACCTGCACATCTTTTGACTGTGGGAGGAAACCGAAGCATTTGGAGGAAACCCACGTAGACACGCGGAGAATGTGCAAACTCCACACAGCCAGTTGTCCGAGATGGAAATTGAACCTGGGTCTCTGGCGCTGTGAAGCAGCAGTGCTAACCACTGTGCCACCGTGCCCCACCGTGCCGCCTGCAAGCACAATATTTTTTTCCCCTCAGTATTTGCTCATGTAAACAAATCTCACATCCTGGGAACATCATTGTGTTCAATCTCCATCGTGCTTGAGACGAAATAATTGAGCGAATTATGTAATATGATAACAAGAACTGTACTCAAGTGGCCAGTTTTATCCAACAGCAGTAACTTCTTCTACTATATTCATTGCCTTGTTCAATGAAACAAAACATTCTCTTTGCATATTTACCAACTTCTGTACCCGTTTTGAAAGCAGCTAGTCTTATTCACATTCATTGCTAGAATACGTAACTTTCTCCATGCATTCATTACACTGTGGATAAATGTGTACTTAGTTGCCTGCCGAAAATGCATAATCCTTCATGTTTCCGAACTGAATGCCACTTATTGCTTTTTGCCCCTAAAATTTCATCGTTATCATCTTGTCATGGATACCCTTCCTCAACACTTTCTAATACGCAATCATGCTCTCAGTATATTTAAAATTTCTCAATCGTAGCTTTCATTCTTATGCACAAATCAAGAACTCTTAAAATCTTAAATCTATGTCCACTCTTATTCACAACAATCAGAAAGGGATGCAATCTGAAGAACTGTTGTATAAAGCCAAAACTTCGTTTCCTGTCATTGAGCCAATTTTTGTTCTAAACCCGATGCAATTACTGGTATGACATGAGCTATATATTTTTTTTGTTCTTTCCCGAACAATTTACCATGCTAGATATTGTCAAAAGCCCGTCTAAATACAATAGAGGCAGAATGAGCTGCATTGCACTCACAATCCTCTCTGTCACGTCCTCAAACAATAAAAAAAACCCAGCATATTTAATAAATTGCTAACTACTTCGAGTAAAACAATTATGAATGTTGTCTATTACTGACTCACTTCTGCTTTAAGAAATAGCACATTACCTTAACTTTCAGTCTTAATACCTGTAATATGTCTACGACAAAGTTCAGGATCACCAGTCTATTATGATTTTGCATACTGTTCAAAACATTCTTGAATAATGACACATTTTTTCAGATATTCTGTCCTGCAGGACATCATATGCATATTGTGATAACTGGAAGCGATCCACTGATCATTCATTAATTTATATTTTATTCCATACTTGTGTTTAATTTAGGACTTGCTGTCAAAGATTTTATTTTCTTTGAATTCGGCCGGTGTGGTACATCACTTCTGATTATGTGTATTTTATTATTCAACCAAGATATCTATGCCATACATCTTATTTGTGAGTTCAGAACCAAAGTACTCTTTGAAAGCCTTCGTCAACCAGCGACAAAGGTGAGACACAATGTGTATCTCTGATAGGACAATCCAATCCTTTGTCATTCACATTCTTTTAATTTTTGATTGTAACATCTTGTTCACAGAAACAAGAACATGAAGTAAAATATCACTGCAATTCAAACGTTGAGTAGACATGGAAAGTGCTGAATAAAGACAAAAACTCAGAGTCAAATGTATTGTCATTTCCTGCCTCCTGATTAGGGAAATCCTGCTGAAAATTAACCGAGGGTTGCATTTCTCCCTATGGGCATGTTAAAATTGCATTAATCTCAGAACTTCATACAGACAGTGTTAAAAACCCAAAAATCAAACGTATTCAGATGAACATCTTAGAACAACAGTTCCATATTTTCGAGCTTCATTGCAGTCATGATGTCAGTTAAGTTCTCTCGACATTTCGACTTGATTAAACAATACGTGTTACAATACATGTTGCAATTGATGTTACAATCAAAAATTAAAAGAATGTGAATCACAAAGGATTGGATTGTCCTGTCAGAGATACATTTTGTCTCACCTTTGTCGCTGGTTGACTAAGGCTTTCAAATAGTATTTTGTTTCCACGCTGTAAGTAATCTAATCTAAATCTAAAAATACAAACTTTATGCTGAAATCGTGATGCTTTGTGAGTGTAACAGTTGGATACAAGTCAATTAATGACGGTGCTGGGAAGCATTTATCACAGTTCTTCACCTTGTTTTCATGATAGAATAAGCTTTATTCTCCACTTACACTGATAAAGATGGAATGGTTTTCATGATTTTAAGCAGAAAAATAAATATGTGCTTAAAAGATTATACCTTACATATATTGGGCTGCAATTTCAAATGTCCTCTGCAAAGTGATAAATGCGCCAAATGAAATGTAATACACAAAAGAGCAGAATAAAGTCCTGAACACTGTATAATACGACAGTGTGAGCAAAAGATACTGTGCCAGTTATTATCTTTCGTGAGGAATGCACTGTTAATAAATTAACTATGTTCCTGAAATATTGGAAGGTACTAACAACGCGAAAAAAAGATAGAATATTAGATGCACTCGTTAACTTTTTGTTGGTGCACATTTTACAAATTCCAGCGTGAGAAATCTACACTTTATTTTTGAAATATAGGAGAAAAACACCATATTCAGCAAGAAGTGCCACTTATACAATTAGTGTAAAGATTGTATTGAATATGTGTCAATCCTGTATAGTTGACTACTTTTTCTGCATGATCTTATGTCTTTGTGTATTCATTTAAATGTAAATAAATAATTGCCAAATGCTTTACTGCAGATGCAGTGGACGGTTCTGTCAGTGAAAATAAACCTTTACAAATGATACTCCAAAAAATAACTCTTTAATAAGAGGCAGTGCCGTCATCAATGTTTTTGATTGGCACGGACACCATACAATTGCTCAAAGTTCTAGGCGAGGAATCGAGACATTTATTTTAAACACCTATTTTCTTAATTGCAGAAGCAAAGATGCGTGAAACACTATCAGGTGAATTGTGCACAACTTCAGCAATATTAGGTTCTGTCATGTATTGATAAACACAACGATCTATCAGGATCAATAGTGGAGAAAATTAAAGGATATACATAATCAAACATATTTAATAATAAACTTACAAATGTTGTAAGAATGAGTGAAAGTGTGTGTTCATTCTGCAACCTCACAGGATCAAATAGCGCAATTGAGCCGTTTATAATGTTTGGGTAAAAACTACGAAATAATTTTGATAACTCAAGCAAAAGAAAACCAACTGTTATGATGTCTATTTTAATCGAATTTTTAATCGATTATGCCTACAAATAACAGCAAAAAACACAGGTAGTTGGGGTTCACAGAACGAAATTTATGAGGAATTAACATGAGATGCATCACTGGAGTGACAAGTTTATGAAACTTGTGGCATGAGACATTGTCCATTGGCTTGGTAGAACTGTAGATTCATCCGTATCCAAGTAGAACTGTAAAAAAGTTTCTGTATCACAAGGAGCAGTCCTGTAGCTTCTGCATGAAAGGATGAAGAGTTTCAACAACCTCTACCATGATGGTTACATTAGATATGAAATAAGTAAGTCATTACAGCAATGTGTTTCTCCTGTGTGGTAGAAACGGAAGTTTCACATCTGTATGAAGCAGATTCTCTACATTCTGTCCTTAAGTACATAATACTATTCATTATGGAATTGATTCTAAATCGTTCACATTTCTCGGCGAAACACGAGATAAATTTCACACAAAGAGGTTTATGAACACCAATGGATTAATGTAAAATGCATTTTTAATATACAGTGATTGTGTTCCATGTAGGATCTAAACAAGACACTGGCACAGGCAGAAGCTTACTCACTACTTCAATTATTCGCAGTTCCTATTCATCATAGTGCTGTTAATGCTTCGAGAACATGCAGTAATGCAGAGTCATAATATCTGACATTATACTGTGTTAAACAAATTTAAAAATCGGTAGTTTAAGTTCATGATGACTTTCCTTTGGAAATAATCATGTCAACAATGCCTTTTTATTTACATTTGCTTTCAGAACTGGAACAATTGAAAGCAATTCGTAGAGATGTTGGTAAGCATGAACTTTGATCTCGTTATTTACAATACGAAATATTAGCAACCGTGTTTCGATGCATTGTTGATTGATAATGTTCATTGTGTCGTCCAATGGCAATGATATTCCATTTTAAAGCGAAGGATGATTCTGTCCGAAAATTGCAAGTTCGAGCCCTATTGTCAGATTTCACGAGCAAAATTTGCCTCTAATATTAAAGCAAAAAGGTATTCAATCACATTATTCTAGCTTGCACTATTAGTCCCATTTACTGAGATAGAAAGCTTCTGTGATGCAGGATTTGTATCCCTAACCCTCAGCCTGATGTCATGAACTATTGCATCATTTATAACGAAGGTTTATCATGACATAACCGCGTACACTGTTATTAAAAGTTCCACTTCTGATTTCCAAATTGAGAACAAAACACAAAATAACTGTTGACCCACCATTTAAATTATTTTTCCTGATATCTGTTTCCAATTGCATATCTGAAATCTTTATGTCAGAATGAACCAATCATAATATTTTGTCCCATACCAAAATCAAATGATTTTAATATTCACTCAGACATTTTAAATTACTATTTGACAATGGGCTTCAATTAAGTAGAAAGAAAGCCAGAAAATAAATCTGTCAGACTAGTGTTTAGTAAGTGTAATTCCTTGCGTGTGTCGATTTTCACCACAAACACACATCACTTTATACACGCAACTGCAATTTCTTTTTAGGATTTCCATAATGTCATTAAACTCTTGATAAGTTGTCTTTACAGAACTTGGAGTTGCTTTTGTTTCCTTTGGCACATCTCTTACTATTAAAGATGATCAATGTTCAGTGCAAGAAGAAATAAAATGGCATTCTACTTGCTAACATGTAATTTGAATTATTCAAAGAATCCTTTCATTTCAAGTTCAGAATAGAATGTCACGTAGAAAAATAAAACGAATAAGCATATTCCTTGCTGACATAGAGATATCGACTCTGGTTTCTTTCAACATCTCACCAAATATTTGCAAATTGTCTTCTGCTGTTGTTCAATAGACATTGATTTTTGAAGTATTGACTTTTGGGAAAACAACAATCATCTATGCATGAACTAAACATGTCGTACAAAACTTAAACCCAAATCACTATTTCTTAGTTATACTGTGCTTGAACTGAATATCAGAGTGTTATTATTTCGATTTGTCTTCAGTAATCCACAATAATGTGCGAACGTTTATATGTTATCTTCATTCCTTTCTAAGATCTAATTTGACTCTATTTGCTCATAAACTGCATTTAGGTTTAAAGTCTACGTCCGATTATTCCTTCTAAACACGTGTAACACTTCAGTTGTGCACTTCATATACCTAGTATTTGACACTTGCATACCCACCATAGCACTTTTGTGAATTAAATCTGCATGTTTACTGACGAATTTACCTCAGTGAAGCACACATTCAAGTAAATGCTTCTTTATTTTGTTTCAACCTGTGTACCATCTGATTCTCAACAGAGGCACTTTTGCGTTTAAAGGATGAAGGTAGGCCGTTTATAAACGTTTGGAGGAACCTGGTTAAAAGTTAATCTTGTATGAAAGCTTAACAGTGTGTGAAGTCCTACATGAAGAGCAATATTTTGTTTCATTATACTTTAATATAAATAAGCAAAAGGGAACTGAATAACACATGGGTGTCAACTGCTTGTAACATGCATTGCTCAAGTGCACATGCACATATTTCTTCCATGTTTTTTCCTTCTACGGTTTAAACTTCAAGGACATTATAAAGCACGGGACAAATACAGCTCATTGCCCAGCTTTCTGTTATTGGATTTTTACTTGGAGCTCATGTAAAATTGGAAAGGTAGAGCTTCAGGAGCAGGGTCTGTAACTCTGACATGTGAATGGGCATTAATATTTCTGTGAAGAGCGATTAAAAATGAGTGTCGTGACGCAATGCATTCAATCAAAAATATAATTGATGTGTCATACCTTCACATTGCATGAATTTCCATTTTGTTAGAAAAGTAAACATTGTAATCAGTAGGAAGTCAGCATCAATTCGAAAATTACTTTGCTGTGTAATTCTCTCCATGACATAACAACGGTATATTATTTTACTGTGGAAACAAGGCAATGCATACATGTGTCAACGTGGGCATAATGAAATTGTGTCCATTAGTTTTATGCCTCTAACAATTAATGAATGCGAGGATGATAATAATTTCATTTCTCTTTTTTTAGAAATTAAGATGCTTCGTAAACAAGTTGGTAAGTTGGAAAAGGGAAAAATAAATATCATACTCAAGTCATAATCAGTTAAAAATGAGTTTTGGTTGTTGCAAACGCAAGAATGTTCATCCTTAATTACCTCACGGAGTTTTGCACAATGATTTGATGGATTTGGGAAGACGCCACATGACCCACCATTTGTTTTTGATATACATTTTCCCACATAATACTTCAATGGCAAAATGGATTATAGATTACATTTTGATCTAACGGCAATGTAAGCATCTTATTATCTTAATTTTATGTTTGCAAGTAAGCCCTAGAAGCCAGTAGAAAAGAGCATTAACGAAATTGGCTTAAAAACGTTATTCATTGCCGTTTCCTTCTGTTCAGTTTTGATTTATAATAGCTATGTATACCTATGGCACGTGAATAAAGTTGTGATGTGTTAGAAACTTGCTGAAATTAAATGCATGAACAGTAATTAGAGTGACATCTGTGACATCATTATTTAACACTGAAAATTCATACTGAGATGGAAATCTTTCTTTCCACAGAATCACGAAGGCCATCATTCAGGAAACGTCAAAGTAATACAGCAGCTAAGTTTCTGGATAATATTATTAAAAGTATCAATGCTGTGTCTAACAATATTTAAAATCGAATCATTCATACAAGTTTGACGTCGATTTCACAAAGCAGTTAAATGGCTAGCTCACTTTCAAACCAAGGAAGATTTTTGTTTCAGTGAAACCATCTGTACGTCATGAAGCTGAAAGAAAAATCAAGTTGAGCATATTTTCTAATCAATAGATATGAAACATTTTCTTCCAAGACGTTGCAAGATATTTGGCATAAAACTTTAAAAATGACACTGCATATTAATCGCACTGATATTCATTGAAGTTGTTATTTTAAAACTAAAATGACACAGTAGAGCGTGATTGTCAGAAACAAGTTAATTGAATCATTATTCAACAAACATCAAATAAAAGAACAATAAAGGGGTAGGCCCTTCGTGTCCGCAATAGCACATGATGCATGTCCAAACTAACAACGTTTTCGATTTGAATGATCTGCATTCTTCTATTCCCTGTCGAGACACTCATCTGGTCAGATAACTTTTAAACGTCACAGTTGTTTTTACTGCTTTTACCACCTTCTATGGCAGCGCATTCCAGACACATACCAGTTTTATTGTGAGAAAAGCCTATCATAACTCTTTCAAATTTTATCTCGTTTTTACTTAAATCTATGTCCCGAAGTATGCAACATTTCTATACTGTCCAGGCAATCATATTTAATATCCGTCTAGCATGGTGATAGCACAGAACGTAGAATATAGTGCTATACATCCTTGAAGATGCAGAGAAATTACAACTAAAATATATGGGATGTATCTTCAGAATTCTGATAAATTCAGACAGAAACTATTCTTGAAGATGTCGATATATGTTGTCAAACGTTTCTGTCTTCTGCCTGATGGAAGAGGATGGAAGAGAGTCTAAACGGAAAAGTAGGGCTCTTTGATGAGGTTGGTGCCATTTCCGAGGCAGTAGGAAGTAGAGAGCGAGTCAATGGATGGAATGCTGACTTGTGTGATGGACTGTGCTTTGCTCACTACTCTCTGTAATTTCTTGCATCTTAGGCAGGCCAGTTACAATACCAAATTGTGATGCATCGAACAGGATGGTTTATGTAGTGCATCTATAAAACCTTTTCTGTACTCTCTCCAATGACTCAACATTCTGGTGGACCTCAACAAGTGAGGGCTGCGCTGGGATACAAAGGTTAGCACTGTTGCCTCACGTTGCTAAGTCATTTCAATGTCAACCTCAGGTGACCCTCTGTACAGAGTTTGCACATTCTCCCCATGTCTGCTTGGATTACTGCTAGTTGCACTAATTTTTACCACTGTCAAAACGTGTGCAGGTTAACTTAATTGCGCGTGGAAACCTGACCCATATTTTCCATGGCTGGGTTGTCTTGGTGAAAGAATCAGGGTAACGAGAATAAGATGGGAAAATGAGTTTGCATGATATTCTTTGCAGGATCAAGCAGACTACTTCAGCACTAACCTTACTGCTCATTTCGTTTTTTTTATGCACACTGTTTACTCAACAAAATAAATCTTTAAGATTTCAACTGCATTTTCAGTAATGGAACACGGCTTCCAAAATAATATCTAACTTGTTTATGAATCAGCTCTTCACGTAATGTCAGGCTTGCATCAATTGATGCAAATTTCTCCTGGTCGACAGGCATTTCAGTACAGATCAGAACTCTTTTTCTCAAACTCTCCACAGAACTGAGGCTTGCTGATCCTTGGGTTGAACTATTACAATTCGTCCCGGTCGAAAGTGATAGCAGACCTTTGTACCAATGGGATTATGCTGACTTTATTCTTATCTTTAATACCCACAGCCATCAACTTCTTTTTATCACGCTCACAGATAGATAAATTGAATTGGCAGAAGTAAGGTGCCAATGGCAGTGGCCAATGAGCTGAAGAAAAAAATACATCATCCATTCGGTGATACTGTCTGAAGACCAGAAATCTTTTTTTTATTATTATGTTCACATATGTGTGTCTGAGCAACGATTGGCCAAGGGGATATTTTAGGTTATCTTCCCAAAAGTATTGGTTGGGCTGTGTGGTGTTGCTGAACTGCTGAATTTAGGAGTTTCATAGGTCTGCAGAGCTCTTTGCTTTGATATATTGCTTTTGTTGTTGATAATTCAGATAAAAGTCTGTAATATTTAAAACAACTTCACACTTTGCATTGAGATACGCAAATGCAGCATTTGGCATACCCGAAACAAACTTACACTATGTATGCCAGATAGCTGATTTTTGGAACAATTATCCAAAAGTGCAACGGAATGTTCGACAGGACTAACCTTGAAATCCGACAATGATTTTTAGCCTGTACTTTTCCGGCTTGATCTGACGATAGGGCATAAATTTAAGTTGAGAGTAAAACGATTTGAAAGGGACACAGGAGGAACTATTTTGTGCATAGTGTGGTGCGTGTTTGGAATGATATGCCAGAAGAAGTGGTGGAGGCTGTTACAATTACAACACTTAAAAGGCTTCCAGATGTTTACATGCATATGAAGGGTTTAGAGGAATATGGACCAAATGCTGGTAAATGCACTGGATTGATTTAGGACATCTGTTCAGAATGAACGAATTGGACTCAACGGTCTGTTTCCATGCTGTACACATTTATAACTCCATAAGTCAACGAAAGAATCTGAACAGTCCCCTGAAACTATGTCAGCCATTTGAAAGAATGCCATTACATCAACCCACAATACAGTTCATGATATTCCTCCTCAGCCATGAAGGTCAATCCAGGAAATGAAGAATGTGTTCATAAAGAGTAAAGAAGGATATGCCTGGCGATGGGGAAGAAATGTTTAAAATTAGTGTCAACCTTCTGGAATTACATCCCTGCATTTGTACAGACAAAGAAGGAAGGTCGCATGGAATAATCTGTACGCCTAATATTGCAGTGCTAATGCAAACGATCTTGAATGGTGGTTTATAAGTAACTGTAACTGAATTTGGCTGCTTCACAAATATCTCTATCGTAAATGATTGGAAAATTCAGCATATTAATGCAGCATGAAAGACACACAAGTACGTGTCCAACTATAAAGAGTAACGGTCAGTGGAAAGTCGATTTTGCCAGCCTTTTCAATGTCAAAGAATCACAAATGCTCCTCTTCCATAAATTCATTTTTTTGTGTGGAACTAGAAGAAATTCTGAAGTCATTTGATGATGAAATGCTATATATTTGGATAAATACCCGGTCAATATCATGACGATTTGAGCTCCATAACTGAATGCTGTATGGCCACCACACTGGCATCTACCCTACAATGTCAAAACTCCTGCCAGTATGTCATCCGAGAAAGAACTCAAATGATATTCGCCACAATCAAATGCAGCTTTATTAAAGTTTGTGCGAAGATTTGTAGCTCGGGTGCTCGTTGTTGTGGTTCTGTTCGCCGAGCTGGAAGTTTTTGTTGCAAACGTTTCGTCCCCTGGCTAGGCGACATCATCAGTGCTTGGGAGCCTCCTGCGAAGCGCTTCTTTGATGTTTCCTCCGGTGTTTATAGTGGTCTGTCCCTGCCGCTTCCGGTTGTCAGTTTCAGCTGTCCGCTGTAGTGGTTGGTATATTGGGTCCAGGTCGATGTGTTTGTTGATGGAGTTTGTGGATGAATGCCATGCCTCTATGAATTCCCTGGCTGTTCTCTGTCTGGCTTGCCCTATGATAGTAGTGTTGTCCCAGTCGAATTCACACACGCAGACAACAAGCAACATGAATTCGACTGGGACAACACTACTATCATAGGGCAAGCCAGACAGAGAACAGCCAGGGAATTCCTAGAGGCATGGCATTCATCCACAAACTCCATCAACAAACACATCGACCTGGACCCATTATACCAACCACTACAGCGGACAGCTGAAACTGACAACCGGAAGCGGCAGGGACAGACCACTATAAACACCGGAGGAAACATCAAAGAAGCGCTTCGCAGGAGGCTCCCAAGCACTGATGATGTCGCCTAGCCAGGGGAAGAAACGTTTGCAACAAAAACTTCCAGCTCGGCGAACAGAACCACAACAAGCAGCTTTATTAATCTGAATTATGTATTGCAATAAGGGATGATAGGTGTTGTAGTCTAAGCGAATCATATTTTCGCACTACCCACCTGCCAGGCAATTTTCATTTTGGGATCGATGACTACTAGTCAGTTCAGAAATTAATTAAAGTCTGGCAACATTTTTGCACCAAAGAGCTGAAATCCAGAAATGAGATGTAGTGAGCATGATTGCCGTGTCTCCATTAGTGCATTTAACAATGTAGTACATCAACAGATGTAGAAATACTGAAGTCAAAGTTTTCAATATTGCCATTCCTTGGTCTCACAGCAAACATGGGGAAACATTATAGAGGTTGCAGAAATAAAGCATTTAAATTCAAAAACCTCAATGGAGTTTCTCAGGGTTGTGTTGCAACATGGGGTAAACTCCCCTGGTAATTTAAACTTGCAATGCAGAAATGATTTAAGTCATGCTGTAATCTGTTAAAATTCGAAAGGCAAACTTATCCCAAAATTTACTATTTAGAGTTAAAATTCACAATTTTATTTTTTAAAGACTAACTGATAATAATTAACTAACAACTATTTACAACCCATTTCTCTAAATCTATATTTTACGTTTCCCTTTGCAATAGTGTTGTGATAAAACCCCCGATTAAAATTTACAGAAAAGTTCAAATTTCAAAACCAGCCAGCTGTCGAATATTATCTTGGTATCTTCCTCTGTCGATTTGCTCTCGAAGTCAGCTTAAATCTTTTTCTTCGTGCAAACTCCTTATCCATTCATGTTTCTCTCAGAGAGTCCTTACTAGCAACCTACATATTTTGGCCTATTGATAGTTATCACCCAACTGTTCAATTTTTCCCAGACTTATATACCAAATCATCAGTCGTTTCATTAGTTTTAATATTGCAAAAATACCAAATTCAAACTTGATTGGAGTTTAGTATCTTGGGGCAGAATTTAAAGTGATTAGCCGAATTGGATTTTACTTTTGTCTCATAGCTACCTAGGCACTGCCAGCTGCTGGACCAAATGTTACATTGTAAATTCTGCAACACTCTATGTGCTTGCTAAGTCTTTCTAGTGTCTTAAAGGTACTGTACCCCTTCTATCCTCGTAACAGTTGGCACAGTAATTTCAGCTGCTTCATCAATAGCCTTGCTAAATCTTGAAATTAGAAATAGACCTTTCATCGGAGGGTAGCATTATTGTTAGTACCGTTTATCATTTCTGCGATTGACCATTACAGATACGCCAGAAAAAGATAGTCAATGCTCATTCTAAATCTGAAAAGTGACAAGAGGCATTTGCACTGCATAACTATCATTCACCGTCCATCTCCAACAAGATAGAAGCTAACAATTGCTCATTGAAACTCAATGAAATTACTATCGGAGAATATGCAAGTGTCAACACTCCTCTGTATTGCCACTGACGTAACAAAGAACGGCAGCAGGAAGATAGACACTATGCATACGAGGACTGTCAGAGTGCAATGACTCTTTCGTCATTCCATCATGTGTTGTCACATCAAAAAATATCTAATATCTTAAAGTACAAAACGATTAGTAATCGGAGACTGCATACATTCATGTTTATTTGAAGTTCCAAGTCCACTCAAGCATGCAGATATGGTCTGGACATTAGAATACATTTGAGCAACCTGGAATAATCTTCTTCAATAAACATACACAGTACCACCAATCTGGTATCATTGCAGCATTGTGTCTAAAGCTTTACTGCAGTAACTTAACAAGGATTATTTAAAAGAGTCTTTCAGACTGACAAACTCCATTTCTGGGTAGGAAAAGTATAACAGATACATGCGAACACCAATCTAGCATGTTCGTTTCCTTTTTCCCTTGTTGTCACTGTGTCAAAATCCAAAAACTCACTTTTCAAAAACTGTGGTTGTTTGCGTAAATATATCATGTGAAATAAAAATAGTATTAACTCCTTTGCCACCTAGTTTACCTTAATATTCTATAATGAAATTCCTCCATAAATCTAGTAGAAGCATCCATTATGGTTAACAATTACTGGTTCCCACTTTTAGTTTTAGGGAGGTGACCTAAACACTCAATAATAATCCGTGTGAAAGAGTCTTTGATTGAGTGATTTGGAAACAAAGATGTTGCTTTTTTTACAACCAGTGGCTTACAATTTGGCACGAGTGCCATGTATGTCAATAGTTGAACACATCCTTGCGTATTCCAGGCTAATAGAAATGCTTTCGTACCTTGCCTGAGCCTTCCTTACTACTAAGTGACCTCGTACTCGTAATTCATATGCTACCCGTAACACTTCCTGTCTGTATGCTACGGGAACACAATTTGGTGCACGTCTGTCTAAATCTCCTCTGCACTAACCTATTGCAGTCTTAACTTTCGTCTTCGGATTCTATTTTTATGATAATAACCTTCAAGAAGAGATTCTGACTGCTTTTTCTGATTATGCATTGACACATATATATGTATATTATATATATATATATATATATATATATATATTATATATATATATATATATATATATATATATAATATATATATATATATATATATATATATATATATATATATATATATATATCCTTTATTGTTTTGTCTTTCTGTTGTAAGTCCATCTGTCTTTCAGGACTAAACACTTCTGCTTTAGCCTTTGCCTGTTCAGGTTTTTCCTGCACCATTACATCAACAGAATGTCCGCTAACTGAACCTCGACTCGCATGTCTTTCTCTTTAGTTTTGGCTTCGAATTGTGATTTATGATAGTGAGATCTCGTTATCACACATCCTGGAAAATTCGTGGGTATTTTCTTTATCTCCTCAATTCTCTGTTCTTCCTTTGGCTTCTCCACAAAACGGGCTCTCACTTTCAAAATGGAAGCTGCTAAATCGTTCCCAAGAACAACTACATTCCTGGAACTGACACTCTGTCAATCACTCCCACCGTTTTTCCCCAGTTTTGAGTTGGAATTCCAAATTTATCTTACATAGGGGAACATTGAATTTCTATTTGTCTATACCTCAAACTACCGCTCTCTCAGGCAACAGGTTAGAAAGAGTGCAAATGCCTTCATCTCTTTCTATTACACTGATTAGTTCCTGTACCTCCCAAAATTATAATCTTTTCCCCTCAAACACTCGTTAAGTACTTGACTAGCTCCCTTAAATTTTCAGCGATACTTTGTCCCTGTTAAACCCAATTCTAATCACTTTGCTAATTCCTAATCTATAGTATTTTTCTGCCTTTCTAAACCTTATTGACTTATTGAGAAACCCCAGAAATGCTTTAGCAATTTTAAAAGCCATTTCTCTCAGTTTTAATTTAACCAAACAAACTAAATGAGTGTTAAAGAAACTGCCTCACCTCCGTTTTACTTAATTATCTGGGACACTAATCGGCAAGTGCTTAAATCTGATGGGGTCTTCCGTACCACAAATCCGTTTAAATCTTTCCAAATCTCAGACTGGATATGTGTAAATCTGCCCAAATCGCGGAAAGTACCCCAAACTGTAACGACACGGCATTGAACCTTCTGATAATTTAACCAATCACACAGAAAAGCTCACCCCGCCTCATAATCTGTTACAGTATGAGTGGTAGAGAACTCCCAAATTCCACTACTAAAGAAAAAAAAGTCAATTTCTACTTTAACCATAAAAGTAAACATTCAACAACATCTATACACAACTCTATGCCTCCTTTCTCATAAATGTTTGTCATCTCCCTTCAACTCTATGAAAATATACTCTTCCCATAAATAAATATTAAAATTGCATCAACTTAATTGCATAACTACAGTGGCTGTTGTAGTCGGTGTCTGTCTTCATCTTGCTGAAGAACTCCCTGGGTCATCTTCAGTCTTTTGCTGAAGAGATGTTTCATATGGAAAAGGTAGCATGGAGAGTGTTTTGAATGGCAGTCTCTATCGAGTCGGCAGTTACTTACCGATGGCAGTTGATCTCCATTTAACTTTCAAAATGAATGTTTTTTTCACACACCAAACATTGTATTGTCTCATTGGTTCGCGTTTGGTAAAAACAATACATTCAAAATCGATTGGATTTCAGCATCCTGGAGCGTAACTGATTGGTTAGATTCGAAATGTGGTCAAAATAACTGAAGTACCTAGTTTATAGCCAAATGTTACATATTATCTATTTCCAGTACACGCTGAGATAGCTAGGCAGTCACACGACAGGTGCCTGCCAGCTCGCAGTGCAAAACAGCATTGACTCGATCCTATGCCACAGTACACCCCTTCAACTTCATGACAATATCAAAATGCTGGCTAAATGTCACCATCTTGAACAACTCATTTAGGGATTGAAAATATATGTAAGCTGAAAAGTAGTGAGGTCATGCCATGAATGAATTTTTATTTTAAAAGAACCTCGAAATAAATACAATTAGCGTGGCAATGGCTCGTTGGTTGGCACTGCTGCCTCAGAGCACCAGAGACGTGTTGGATTCCAGACTTTGGTGACTGTCAGTGTGCAAATGGTACGTTATCCCTGGATCTACGTGGGTGTTGCTTTTATCCCACAGTTGAACGATGTGCAAATCAGATGGATTGGCCATTTTGAATGACCCAGGGTGTTCACAGATATGTAGTTAGGTGCGTTGACCATGGCCAATGCAGGCTAGTGTGACAATCCTCTCATCAGAGGATCAGTGTGGATTTATTGCGACAAATTATCTGTTTCAACAATACAAGGATTATAAGGATAATGAATTATCAATCCCTTGCTAGTGATGGATTTGGGAAAATTCTGGCTGGTTGGACTACAGGATGTTGTCAAATGCACTATACCCCTTCTGGTGGCAAAATGCTTCCCAATTTACATATTCTCTTTAAGACAACAGAAGTTCAAAAACCAAAATATAACGTGTTCTTCATGTGAACAATCTCTTCTATTTCCATGTGATCTTCCATTTTCCTGTCGTAATAACAGTATTGAATACAGATAAAAATTAACTGGTCGATTTTTCTTTTTGAGTCCAAACATATATTTTTAAGCTGTTTTATCCAGCCTCCATTGATTCTTGTGCATCCAGATTCACAAGCTATGCTATTTAGATCATGATCAACTTCAGAAACCCAGTCGCAGCGAGAGACATTTAATTCATCAACTGCTATTACAGGCATGTTTTGCTTTCTCAGTGTTTATAATCAATGATTGTCGACATGAAAGAGAACTTATTTAGAAATTGAGGACGTGCAGAAAGCAAAACAAAAAGTTGGAAACTTTGGAGATACCCGTGATCATATTTGAATTAATATCTTGAGATTGGATCAGATCCCAAGTCACCATTCAAAGTTTCCAAATCAATTGTTACAAACATTTTAGAATTCTGATCCGTCACAAGGGTGTTCATACTTCAGGTAGGATGTCACGTCAACAGAAATAATAGGTCGGTTTCAAATGAAATGATACTTGAATTATTATTCAGTGATTCGGAGAAAGAGAACACCGCATATTCTGGAGAGTCAGAATCGAAATGTGTGGCGCTGAAAATGCACAGCAGGCCAGGTAGCATCCGAAGTACAGAAGCGAATCGATATTTCTGAAGCAGCTTCATGAAGAACTAATACTCAGAACGTGGAATCTCCTGCTTCATGGCTGCTGCCTGACCTGCTGTGCGTTTCCTGCGCCACATTTTTCGACTCTTAATATTCCATGAGTATGATTTTTGTCACAATCCTGTTTGAGTAAGCTTTGGATGTGAACTCAAGAAATATTGTCATAGTGTCACTGTGGTTGAGGGTGAATGTACGGAAAGGGCATGGATTTTTCTGCTTGAATTTCGTAGATTGATACTAACATAATCTCTTACTAGTACTTTCAGCACCTGATGTCCTCCCTTATATATTTCAGATGGTAATTAAGAATAAAACCCTTGAGTATTCAAACCCTAGGTCTGAAGACAGACCTAGCTCAGATGGAGTTTGCATCACCAGAAGACATCAGTGAGACAAACCAGCAATGACTTAAGGGTCATCTTCAGATGAGATTTTTCAACAAGATTGCATTATTTAATTTTTAAAAAACTGAGTTTAATTTCATTGAAAGTCTGTATAACGAAGAAGGCTGGACTAAGACTGTGGTATCATGATGCGAGCAACTTTCCTCTCAGTTTAAAATAATAGTGCTGAAATACAAAAATAAGTCCACTTTAAATATTTTAACTTCAGTTGAATTTTGTGCATGCTACTGTACTGAAATATATGGAAAAAATTCCAAAATTCTCCCTTGAATATTTATTCATACATTAAGACTCTGGCAGTTTCAGCCTACGATGACTTTACCTGATTCCTGTCCAATCACCAGTGTTCCTTCCGACTTTATAGTCTTTGTCCATATGCGTTTTTTATTATCCTTTGCATTGAATGAAGTTTTGTAGCTAACCCCAATCTGTCACATAATTGTCATTTGTTATTTTGTTGTGCTCTTACAATCGTAAAATGGACAGGACATAGCAATGTGCTTGACTTAACAGATTGATGCTGCCGCCAGCAGCAGCAGGTCCCGTCGATACAGCATTTCCGGCGCCTTCCTTAAACATCAATCGGTGGTGTTACAGAAAAAATGTTTTTTTACATTTGAATGGTTCAATTTAAATTGATTTTATCTCACTGCCCTGTACAGAGTATTTGATGCAAGCCACAAATTTCATAGATTCATAGAGTGGTGCAAGAAAGCAAAGGAAAAATCACAATTCTCCATGGCTCTTGGAATTTCGAGAACAATTCGAAGATTATTGTCGGTGCCTTCAGAAGGAATGTCCTTAATTAACTAAATGTTTATAGTTGGTGCCAATCCTATCGAAGCTAAAATTAGTTTGTTCTGCAATTAGCCTATGCAATAAGAACAGCATTTGATTCTTATGAAAATTCATCGCATCCACTTTTGGTAACGTTTTCCAATGTCTCTAAAGTTCTTTTTTTGGTTGACTCCTTTGATTTTACCTTCTGATTTTCCATGATATTGTCTCGTTGGCACCTGCCACAGTTTCTGCCCGTTCTTACTTCAACTTACTTTCTGTTTCTTTTTGCCCTGCCGTTAACTTTCGTTTTGCTGATTATTCATTGTCCCATTCGAAGGAAGTTTGTCCTTTCAATTGAACTATTACGGTTTTACAGTTTACTCATTTTGCTCATTAACGATTAGATTTTCGATTTTGCTTTGAAATGAGCCATATTGGGTACACACTTACAAATATAGATATTTGGCTTCAACTGTTCATTTGTTTACACTGCCATTAATACCGTGATATGTCACATTGCCCAATGATAACAATAATGCTAAGTATAGTTTCCATAATCAACAACAAAACTGAAATTGATGGAATAGCACACCAGGTCTTGGAATATCTGTGGAGAGAAATCAGTGCTAACGTTATCTGTCTCGTGATCCATCTTCAGAAATAATGGTTGTTAGGAAGATTTTTTTTAATGCAGAATCGGTTGGGGGAGGGGTATGAAATAAACTATAGGCTGAAAATAAAGCCTCAACAGGGAGAAGAACAGTTGGACAGGCAAAGAGTGGACAGCAATCAGCCAAGGAGAATGTGCAGCTATGAATGGGAACTATTAGTTGTGAATAATGGTTCGTGTATGATAGCAGACTATATTACTACAAGTTTGGCGCAATGACAGGGGAGAAGATACCTCAAGCACAAAAACGTTTGTGCTCGGTATTGAGTCCAGAAGGCTGCAGAGTTTCCAAGTGGAAAATGGGTCTCCATTCTTCAAACTTGCACTTGGCTTCGCTGGAGCACAGCAGCAATCCTGAGACTGACATATTAGCAAGGAAACAAAGTTATGTAGTGAAATGGTAGGCAATTGGAAGCTCAGGACGCTTTTTTTAATAAACTGACGTAGGTATTTTGTGAAGTAATCACCCAGTCTACGCTTTGTTTCCACAATGTAGAGGAAACCACTGTTTCTATAATTTTCTCCACTTGTTGGTTAATTCGCTTGCTGTACCTTACTCCAGAGTAATAGATCCAGTAAAGATACATTCGCTGCCACTGGATCATGGTTGAAGTAGAGAATATCCCAATCAAACTTCAGAAATGCATGTTTTTTTTTCAATTCTTGCAGCAATCATGATCATATTTGAAAAGCCGAGATCCCCACGTTTTCGGTACTTCATAATAGGTTTTCCAAGCAATAATATATCCCAACGTTACAGGTGAATACACTTCACTGGAATTTGCTTACGAATTTGTTCTCCTCATCAAATGTTGTCTTAGACAATGCCAATTACACTGTCAACTGAAATCTTCAAGTCCTTACATCTAATGGAATGGTTGCTAAATGCAGGACACCCAGCCACACTACCATTGCAATATTCTCCTTAAATGTAATATTCCTTTTCTTTCTCTCCATTTACGGTTCTCACTTGAAGTACCGCTTTGTTGCTTACTCACTAAGTTCACAACTATAGTTTCATTCCTGTGCATGGCATATTTGCCAGTTGTTCTCTTGGGACCTGGCTGGATAATAGTAACAATTGACATTTACATAATATTCAATTGACATTCTATAATGTTGATGTCCAATTTAAGTTGAGTTTTTCCTGTAACTCATGTCTTGTTACTTAACAAAGTAGTGTAAATGCTGCTTCTTAGATATCGTTGCACACAGTGTATTTCAATGAAATGAACTTAAGTAAAATATAACAGTGAACTACGTGATCTACGATTCATTTATTTGATTTTCAGATGTGGATGCATTGCAAGTCAAAGGTGCGAACTCTGATCGACATATGAAAATTCAATTTGGATTGCTTCTGGTGAATTGCTTCACTTTCAGGAAGCACCTAATTGATCAAAAACTGTATACTTTGTGCACTTCTAGTATTCCAGAAATATATTTTATATTATGTTTGTTAATGCTAACCAGAGAAATCGAAGCAACTGCTCGTCATATGTTCCATTATATATTTAATTTTGATGCTATCAATCGATGAGACAACCATGCAATGTATCTAACAAGGTTGCCAGCATGAAATTACAACTGCATGTCGAGCAAGCGAGCAAACAAGTGCTTGAAACGCCATAACACAGTTTAGAATGCTATTGTGTTGGATTTCCCTTGTATTCCCGTGACTGAAAGGTCACTGAATGGACAGAAATGAATTGATTTTCTTAATGGTATTCGTTCATGTCCAACAGTGTCTATTTTCCCTGCACTAAATTGACACATGCGTAAATTAAAGATCGGAGTGTTTAGAGATCAAATACGTGAGCCAGATTCCAAGTAAAATGCAGTTTATTGGGGAATAAAACTCGATGGTTTTCATCTGTTCAGGAGTTTTCTGGCTGTGTGAGAAATTTTTCTTCAAGGCAATTGGTCTGCTAGGAAATGAATTAAATTGGCATTGCAAGAAAAATGGGCAATACAATTCAAAATTCACCCTCAATATATCCATGATGATCGGTTCTTTTAAAGATTCCCTGCACATTAGAAGGTTCATCTTGCATGAATTTGAACACAGAACATTACAGCGCAATGGAGGCCCATTAGCCCTCGACGTTGTGCCGATCTGTGGAACCAATGTGAGGTGCATATAACCCACATTATCCCATTGTCATCCATATGCCAATGTCGTGACCATTTAAATGCCCTTAAATTTGGTGAGTCTACGACTATTGTAGGGAGTCTGTTCCACATCCCTACTACTTGCTGAGTAAATACACTACATCCGACATATCTCCTATATCTATCACCCCGCATTTAAAAGCTATGCCCCCTCGTGATAGCCATCGCCATCCGAGGAAAAATGTTCTCACTGTCCAACCTATGTAACCCTCTGTTTATCTTATATGTCTGAATTATATCGCCTCTCAATTTTCTTCTCTCTAACGAAAACAGCCTTATATCCCTCAACTTTTCCTCGTAAGAATCTCTTCCCATACCAAGCAACATCCGAGTAAATCTGCTTTGAACCCTTTCCAAATCTTCCACATTGTTTCTATAAATCAGTAACCAGAACTGTATGCAATACTCCAAATATGACTGCACCAGAGTTCCGTACTGCTGCAGCATGATCTCATGGTTCCGAAACTCAATCCATCTATCCATAAAAGCTTACACACCGTATAACTTCGTAACACCCCATAAACCTGGGTGGCAACTTTCATGGGTCTACATACCTGGACACCGAGATCTCTCTCCTCATCTATAGTATTGAGAATATTACCATTAGCGCAGTACTCTGCATTCATGTCACTCCTTCCGAAGTGAACACCCTCATACTTTTCTACATTAAACTTCATTTGCCACCATTCAGCCCAGCTCTGCAATTATCTATGTTCCTCTGTATTCTCGGATATTTTTTGATCACTATGCACAGTTCTATTGACTTGACTGGCATTCTCAACGTGACTAGCCTATCCTTCTATGCCCTTATCTAGGTAACTTATCAAAAAATGACAAGGAACAGGGGATCAAAAACAGATCCTTGCGGTACCCTACCAGTAACTGAACGCCAGGATGAATAATTCCCATCAACCACCGCCGTGTCTCTTTTTCAGCTCACCACCTTCTGATCCAAAACGCTAAATCACCCTCAATCCCATGCCTCCGTATTTTGTGGTGAAACTTACCAACTGCCTTACCGAAATCCATACGTAACACATCAAATGCTTTACCCTCATCCACCTGTTTAGTCACCTTCTCAAAGAACTCAATAAGGTTTGTAAGGCACGACCTACCCTTCACAAGCCGTGTTGACTATCGCTCATCAACTTGTTCCTTTCTAGAAGATTATGAATCCTATCTCTTAGAACCCTTCCCAAAGCTTTACCCACAACTGATGTAAGGTTCACAGTTCTATAATTTCCAGGGTTGTCTCTAGTCTCCTTCTTAAACAAGTGAACATTTGTTATCCTCCAGTCTTATAGCATTATTATTATCGACAATGACCACGTAAAGATCAAAACCTAAGGCTCAGCAATGGCCTCCCTGACTTTTTCAGAGAATCCTAGTATAAATCCGATCCGGCCCTGTGGACTTATTTCTTTTTACACTTTTCAGAACTGATAACACCTTCTTCTTGTGCACCCTAATCTCTTCTAGTGTAGGCTGTTTTATCCTAGTATTCTCCTTTTCCTCAGTGTCTTTATCTAGTGTGAATTCTGACGAAAAATATTCATTTCGCACCTGCCCTATAGCCTCTGACTCCACGCACAACTTCCCACTACTGTGCTTGATTGACCCTATTCTTACTCTAGTCGTTATTTTATTCCTGATATACCTATAGAAAGTCTTAGTGTTTTCCTTGATCCTACCCACTAATTACGCCTCATGTTGCCTCTTGGCTCTTCTTAGCTCTCTCTTTAGGTGTTTCCTGACTTACTTGTAAATCTCAAGCGCCCAAACTGAGCCATCACAACTCATCCCAACACAAGCTTCTTCTTTCTCTTGACAAGAGATTAGACTTCCTGAGTAAATCACTGTTCCCACTCTCAACAACTTTCCCCCCGTCTGACTTGTACATACTTACCAAGGACTTGAAGTAGCTGGTCCTTGAATACGCTCCACATTTCAAGTGTGGCCATCCCCAGCAGTTACCTCGCTATCCTGTGCATCCTAAATCTTGCTTAATCGCGACGTACTTGTCTTCCCCCCAGCTCTAACTTCTACCCTGATGTATATAGTATCCCTTTCCATCGTTAAAGTAAACGTAACGAATTGTGGTCATCATCACCAAAGTGCACACCTACCTCCAAATCTAACACCTGGCCAGGTTCCATACCCAATACCAAATCTATTGAATCTCGCCCCTTGTTGGCAGTCCACCTACTGCGTCAGGAAACCTCCTGTGCACATTGGACAAAAACATTGGGATAAATGAAAAAGTACCTTTTCAAAGCTCCTAACAGGAAATGTGGCAAATTTTCAAGTAAATATTTGAACTTGCAGAACAAATGAGCTTCCATGTAAATTGCTGGATGTTTAACAACTTCATTCTGCAATCAAATCAGTAACAATCAAACTGATTGGCGTTAATGGTATGAGAAAACCTGTTGACTGACAAATTTGTTTTGAGGCACGATGGTTTTGTACTCTACTTCTATTCTTGTCAGTGCCAACAATTTATTTTCTTATGCTTTTGCAACATATGGTTCATTTACCTCTTAAAACGATTTTATCCACACACCACCTTTCATACATATTTAAATTTAGTGGATCAAAGCTGACTGGATTGCTTTCTTTGCACAATCCTAGCTATACAGAATTTATGTTGCAGTGATGTTATGGTGTGGATTTACTTAGTGCATGCTTTAAAGAATTTGCATTTGGAGCATTAATTCATTTCCAGAAGTTCATGGTAAACTTAAACATACCCTCAGTTATCTTTTTTAGCATATTAAAGTCAATTGCATTATTTTCATACCTCATTTATGGTGATCCAGAATTTATGTTGCTGTGGTCTTATTGCTGTGGATTTATTTAGCACATGTTGTGCTTTCAAATATATGCATTCAACCGTTATATAGCTCATTCCGGTTTCAAAAATCCAACGTTAAACGTATGCATATTCTCATAATCCAACTCAGTAGCTTTTGAAATTAGGGGACATTGCACTTATGATCCTTAATATAAGAACGTAAGTATTCTCTCTGCATGTAAGACACAGCTTTTTCATGCCGAGGTGGGTCGTGTAGGGAATTAGTTGCCAGAAGCAATGGTGGAGGCTGGTATGACGGCAACATTTGGAAGGTATCTGGATGGGAAAATGGACAGGATGGGTATAGAGCAATATCGACCAAATGCTGGCAAATCAAACTGTATTAATATAGGATATCCTGTCAGCATAGACGAGTTGGAAACAAGGGTCCATGCTATACAACTCTATGACTCCAAGTTCAGTGTTTAGCCGAATGAAACTTGGCCAAACTTCCCTCTTTTTAGTTTAGATAGTTCAAAATATTGCAACCTATCAACTATTGACAAAATCTTGCTGTGACATAAGGTAACTCCAAAATGCTCATTGCTTTACAAAAATAGAATGAACTAAAATATAGTATCTTTCAAGCATGTGAATTCTGGAAATGCTGTCATCTTTGATACGTCTGCTTATTTTCCGGTGACAACCTTCCCTCCCCACCAACCAATTCATACCTGACATGCATACAAAAACATTGCCATAGAGTCATAGAGATGTATATCATGGAAACAGACCCAACCTGTCCATCCCGACCAGCTATCCCAACCCAATCTAATCCCACCTGCCAGCACACGTCCCATAGCCCACTAAACTCTTCCTATTCATACCCATCCAAATGCCTTTTAAATGTGCAGTATTGAAGTAGCTTAAAAATGAACGTTCTTTTGAACAAACGATATCTTTCAGATAAAATACTGCATTCTTTCCCTTCTTTATAGATGAATTGCCACTTGAAACAGATGAAGGTCAGAGAATAATTCGTTTTAAATTGAGACAGTTGCACTTTATAATAACATGAGATTTCTTACATTTCAATTTGGTTAAACCAAGTTTGGTTTGCTTTGAGATTTATTAACATTGACATTTATGTCCGTAATCAAATCCATACTGCATTATTGCCCTGAAAATAAAATATGTTTGAGATCACAACGGTTCAAAGACCATCCATGAAGTTTGTAAGGGACGGCATTTCAGTAGTAGTGGGGGGAATGGAGTGTGGTGGTGTTTGGAGAATTGGGACAGACAGGATGTTGAAATTTCAGATTCACGTGACTGGAATATAAGTATTGCAGTAAAAAATGGCGTGCCTTGCTGCCAAATTTGCAAATACAGACACGTCTGCTGAGGTGGGTGGGAGGTCAGAGAGAGTGACAGAAAATGCAACAATTTAAAATAAAGACAGGGAATGGTGATTTTGAACTCAATATTGAGGCCAGAAGTTTATAAGCTGTCTCGTTTGAACATGAGATGTTACTGCTCCAGTTTCTTCTGCCATTCGCTGGAGCTTTGCAGCACGCTAAGAACAGAGAAGTGGGACAAACAAGCAAGACGCATTATCTAAAATTACTGTCGACAGAAGGTTGAGGTAATGCTTGCGCACGGACCAGAGGTGTTCTGCGAAGTGGTCCACCCGTCTATGTATAGTTTCTCCAACGTTGAATAGCCCACATTACAATAAGCAAATTTGAAGGAGGTACAGTTGAAATGCCCTTGTATAATTAGTAAGGAGGAGTGAAGGAGCTGGTGTTGCACCATTTTGTGGTTACATGGAAAAGCGCTGTTGCGAGGGGGTAATGTTGCTATTCAAAGGACAAGTGTGCCCTAGAGGAAAATATCCCCGTAAAATGCAGCCAGGAGGTGTGAGACAAGGTGGATGTATTAGTTTACAACTCGTTGATAGGTTATTGCAAACAATCCATTTGCCAATATGGCTCAATAAAATGTTTCCCAAGAAAATGTTCTAGTTAATTTGAATATCATTTCGTCACTTTTGGGAGTGGGAAACTCAGATGAATGGTTGGTTTGCAATACCATTAAAGCCAAAAGCACTCGTTCAACATCTGCATCATCTGAGGTTATCGTGAAGAACTCTCTTCCTAACCGCTATCTTCCACTGAAGTGAGGCGATCAATTAGTTAACCAATACCAGACGTCGCTCATTAATGGGGGAACAGAGTTATTCTCCAAAAAGACAAGGCCACTTTCTTTCGACAATTTATTCAATTATCTCGATGTAAACAGGTGGTAATATATTTAACTGCTACAACCTCGTTAATTGATTATGTACGACCCACCTGTAACAAAAACAGAAATTGCTGGAAGAACTAGGCAGGACTGGCAGCATCAATGGAAAGAAAGCAAAGTTAATGTTTCGACTCCAGTGATCATTCTTCAAAATCAATTTTTGTTTCTGATTTCCACTATCCACACTTCTTTCAGTTTTATTTGTCTGTTTAGTATAATACTCAGCTAATAAGTCAGGGAATTATTTCAGTATTGGAAGGGTTTAGTCTAATTTGCAATAAAAATTGTACTCCTCTTATCTTTCATATTATATTCCATTTTTTCACTACATTTTATGCTTTAGTTTTTGATATGGTAATTATAATTCCTTTTTATTTGTTTGCGGGATGAGACCAGCGCTGGCTAGGCAAGCATTCATTTTCCATCTGCATTTGCCTAAAGGGCAGTTAACATTCGATCACATTGCTGTTGGTATAGAGTTACATGTCGACCAGACCAGGTATGTATGGCCGTTTCTTTGCCTAGCAAAGCATTAGTGAACGAGATAGGTTTTCCTAACAATCCGCAATGGGTACATATTCACCTTCAGACCCTTACTTCCTGATTAGCATTGATTTCAAACTCCACCATCTGCTGTGGTGGAATCTGACCTCCTGTTTACTGAACTAATAGCCCAGCGATGGTACCACTAGGCCAAAGCTTACCCTTATCTTTGCATTTGCTGTTCATTTTGTTTATTAATATACATGTTTTATTGTATTTCAATTACTATCAATTCTCCTTCCAATTTATTTAATGTTAATTGAATTTCTTCATTGCAATTAATACTATTCATAGGTTTAGACTCATCTCATGAACATCCAATAAATTAAATACAATCAGGATGCAGTATTTTTTCGTCTTATTCTTGGCAGCCTTTAAATGACTTCTAACATTAATAGCTGGTTAGCATTCCAATTTTTCATCTAAGCAAACTAAAGCCTTGAATTCCATCAAAAATGTACACGTTTCGATATGTCTATCGAGTTCGCCAGGACAGTAAGCAGGTTTGGACTGTGCACAGGTTTATTGATATATAATGCTGCACAGAAATGCACTTCATCAAGCTCTATAATGTGTTAAACGACGATTTGCTGCAGACATCACTGAAAGCTAAATAAATGCTAATAATGCATTGCTTATATCACCATACGGCGGGTGTTGGAAGGGGAGGGGTGGAAGTATTCAGAAGCAGCCCTTTGTGCATCAGAAGCCATCACATTAAAATAGTTCCAGTCTTGTCTTACTGCTGGATTGCTCTGAAGTCCCCATCAGCTCCGCCCATCAGGCAATTCGCCGAGAATTCCAAATTGTTGTAATCCAAGATGAAGTTGGGTATTCTTAGAACTATCTGCAGTACTGGTGGAATCCATGATAATGCTCACGGACCTCTGGAGCAGCCCGCAGAACATATTGGTTGATAGCTCAGAAGGCCGGCACCTCCATTTACTTGAGGCCAGTGAGTCCTATCGTTAGGATATTCAGCCAGCCAGAAAGCATTGTCTTTCATCTCAAAGCTAGATTCTTTATCATCTACTGGTTCATTATATTGTTTCGTTCAGGGTGAGAAACAGTCTAATCGCCCACAGATTGACCACCAACTACCCATTGTCAAGAGGGCAATCCTATGAAATGGTGCTATTATTATTTTGATTGACCAACTCATTAACGTAATAATAACAAATGAACATTCTGTGCTCTTTTCTGTAAATTTTGTTGACAGACTGTGAACATATTTTGAGACATGAAAGAAGTAAATTTGATATCAAAAATGTTCTTCCAAACACGTATGGGACAGAATTACACAATTTTGTAAGGGTTTTCCAGTTTGATCATTCAGCATACCAGTACAAAAGCCGCAGCATGACCATCTAACAATACATGAAGAAAATATTTCTAGATATTACACTAAAATTGCAAAAATTAATTGTTTACATTATTATTGATTCCTTATTAAAGAAGACAGAACCCCACTGCAAAAGAATGTGAAGCAACAGGGCTCGTGGAGTTCATTTTCTTACCATTGCACAGCATGTTGCAAACAATCATAATTCGTCCGTTAATTCAAAAAGCCGTAATTTCAATTACTTTCAGGCTTGGTCTGTGTTTTTTTAAAACACATTCTTAAACAGCAAGTTACGAATAGAAATTTACAAATCAATGTCAAAACGACTGTTGTTTTCACAGAAATTAGAATTGTGATAGTGTGGAAACAGTCCACTCAGCCCAACAAGTTCTCATCGATCCTCTCAACAATAATCTACCCAGACCCATTTCACCTATGCTATATTTACACCTGACTAATGCACCTAACCTACACACCCGTGAACAGTATGGGCAATTTAATACGGCCAATTCATGTAACCTGCACATCTTTGGACTCGGAGAGGAAACCGGAACAATCTGCAGGAACCTATGCAGAGGCGGGGAGATTTTGCAAACACCACACAGACAGTCGGCCAAGGCTGGAAACGAAACCATGTCCCTGATGCTGTGCAATGTTAAAGACTAAGCCACGTCTCTGCCTCCACTGGGACATGGTGCCACCATGCCACTGTTTCAATAAGATCATTGAAGGAATGCTCGAAGCATACCAGACAAAGATAGTTCAAAATGTTTTCACTTTTAATTACAACGTCAGTTTTGTTGTGCTTTCATCAGAAAAACATACATTGTGCAGACAGACAGCTTGTCTATTAAATAAGCCTCAGAACGTTATAAAATTTGCGTGTTATGTACGAGGCCAGATCACCTAAAACTCTCTGAAGCAGGCAGCCCTGAGCATAAATTTGCAATTTGTTTCGGTAAGTATACAGTGAAAATCATGCAGAATAAGTTATTGCAGTTGACTACCAGGTTTAAACCAGACAAAAAAAAATCCAGAACATTACACAAAGAAACACGAACAACACAATAAAGAACCCCTATAGTACTCAGTCTATATAAACTATACCAAAATATGCTATCTCAAATATACACAACAGTGCGAATAAGCAAAACCTCTTTAAAACACAGTTTAATAAAAGAGTTAGATGCTTTCAGGTTGGAGTTAGAAGAGCAGGAAGGACAGGTTCCACATACTGTTGAACTTTCAAATATCTCAGCGAGAGAGCTGATCACTCTCCTTTCATTCTACACATCACCTCTAAAACATGACAACTTACGCCTGAAATCTCGTCTGTTTACATATAAACAAATCGTTTTCATTTCTGTACCAAACCACATTGATCGGAGCCCTGCCTGGTTTATTACTCCTCTGAAAAAAAAAGTCAAGGAGAAATCAAGGAACCAAAGAATAGCTTTTAGAAAAAAATGAACGAGTTTTTGACACCTCCCCGTGTTAAAATAACCACGATGGCTTCATTTTAAACGTTTCAAAAACCGGTTAGTAGTCTGAACACACATCTACACTCTACTAACTATAAACATTCAAACATACACAACCACATGCCAATTCAAACAACAGTAAAATACTACCAAACGTCTGCGTATCTCATCTGAGTCGTGATAACGCATTAGCAGTCATGTTTTTGCCATCTTCACATGCACAATTTTCAAATTGAATAGCTGCAATAACAAGGTCCATGTCACCAGTCTGGCATTTTTGTCCTTAAAATTTTCCACAAATGTCAATGAGTTATGATCAGAGTATACGATTGTCTCAGATGCATTGCTGGTAATATAAACCCTGAAATGCTGTAATGACAATATCAAGCTAAAGTTTCTTTCTCCACCGTTGAATATTTATGTTGATGAACATTCAGTTTCATGGAAATATATCAGTTGGTTCTTTCTATCCCTTCGTCATCCTTCTGCAACAGCACTGCACTGACACCCACTACACGAGCATTAATAGCCACCTTTAAAGGCTTCGTGTAATCCGGTGTGCCTAATACTGTGGCAGTGGTTAACACAGTTTTTAGGTCGTCATAGGCTTTTTGACATTCCCCTGTCTGTATAAACTTCTTGCCCATTGCTTGAACAATTCAGCGAGTGCAGCAATCACACTGTTAAAGTTAAGCACAAACCATCAGTAAAATCAAATCGACATAATCCCAAGAACTGTAGTACTGCGTTTTTTTTCATCGACAATATGGGAAATTCCCCAATTATTTTCATTTTTGCATCTTGTGGGGTCATTTGCCCATGGCCAGTAACATGTCCCAGGAAGGTGACTTGGCCTAGGCAAATTCACTTTCAGTCATGTTTACCACCAAGCCGGTCTTCCAAAGCCAATCTAACAAGTCCAAGAACTGCTGTAAATGTTCCTTCTATGAGTGTCTAAAAATCACCAGGTCATCAATGTACACCACATTGGGTAATCCGGCAATGAACTTATTAGTCCATCTCTGAACTGTGGCTGGAGCGTTTTCAATACCAAAATGCATGACTTCGAAGGCATTTTCCGTTGTGAAAGCTGAAATCGCCTTTGCTCTCTCTAACAGACTTACTTGCCAGTCGCCGCTGAGCAATTCCAACTCAGAAATGAAAGTTGCTTTGCCCAATTTTTCGACACAGTCCTCCAGCTGTGGAACTGGATATGCATCAGTCTTTATAACGGTGTTAACTTTGTGACAGTCCACACATAACCATTGGGTACCATCTGGCTTTGGGACTATGACTTTGGGTGAGCTACAGTCACTGTAACCTACTTTGATTATGCCATATTGGAGGATGCGCTCTATCTTCTTCTGAGCCTGTGCCAACTTTAGAGTGTGATGCTGATAAGGATGTTGATTAATCGGAACAACATCCCCTATCTCTACATCATGCAAAATTATGTTAGTAGTTCCCATCGTATTTCTGCATAGCTCCCCTTGTGATTGTAATAACTCTTTCAGGACATTTCGATTTTCTTCTGGTAGCTAACTCAAAAATCTATCCCAGTTTTTGAAAATTTCCTCATTGTTCAATTTGATGTGAGAAATGTCCAATTCAGAATCCTCTGAACTCGGTTCTTCCTTCTGAGCTGTAATCATTAACACCTTCTCCTCTTGCTTTCTTTCCCGATCAAAATAAGTTTTGAGCATATTCATATAGATCATCTGAGGCAATTCCCTCTCGACTTGATCAGGTCCACTAAACCAGGGGCAGTGTTTTGCAGAGCAATAAGACAGTATTATTTTCTGTGTGAGTAGATGCTGAAGGAGCAAAAATGGCCTTTAATAGAGTGATCTACACTTCTTGTCAGATGTGGGAGTTTAAAGAGAGTTTAAGTGTTACTTTGGAATATACCTGCAATAAATGCTGTTGGTTGCTAATCCTATCAGGTCGAACGAATTGGTTGGAGAGACAGTTAGAGACAATGAGGAATTTGCAACACAAACAGTGTGATGGATGTCAGTTATAGGAACGGGAGAAAGTCTCATAGATGGGTTAACTCCAGGAAAGGTAAAAGAGGTAGGCAGCTAGTGCAGGAGTCTTCTGTGGCTATTCCCATTTTCAACAAGTATGGTCTTTTGGAAAATAAAGGGGGTGATCGTTTCACAGGGGAACGAAGCACGAACAACCAAGTTTCAGGTATTGAGACTGGCTCTAATCCAACAAGGGGTAGGTCCGATTCCAAGAAATCAATTGCGTTAGGCGACTTTCTATTCTGACGTACAGACGCACGTTTCTGTGGTCAGCAGCGAAAAAACAGAATGGTGTGGAGCTTCCCTAGTGCCAGGATCAAGGATCTCTCAGAGAGGGTGCAGAATGTTCTCAAGGGGAAGAGGGGGCAGCAAGTGGTCGTTGTCCACATTTGAACCAATGACATAGGAAAGCAAAAGATTGAGATTCTGAAGGGAAATTTTAGAGACTTAGGCAGGAATTTCAAAAGGAGCTCCTCGTGAGTAGAAATATCTGGATTACACCTGGTGCTACAAGCTAGTGAGGGCAGGAATAGGAGTATAGAGCAGACGAATGAATGACTGAGGAGCTGGTATTTGTGTGAAGGATTAATATTTTTAGATCATTGGAATATCTTTTGGAGTAGAAGTGACCTGCACAAGAAGGACGGATGGAACCTAAAATGGAAGGGGACTAATATACTCTAGATTTCCTAGAGCTGCTCAGGAGAGGTTAAACTAGTAAGGTGGTGGTGGTGGTGGTGGTGTATCTAAGACTGATACAGTTGAGAACAGAAGCGAGTCAAACAGTCAAGGCAGGCAGGGAAAGGTAGGACTAATAAATGAAACTGCATTTATTTCAATGCTAGGGGCTTAACAGGAAAGCAGATGAACTCAGTGCATGTTTAGGAACATGGGACTTGAATATCATAGCAATTAGAGAAACATGACTCAGGGATGGGCAGGACTGGCGGCTTCATGTATCAGGATACAAATACTACAGGAAGGATAGAAAGGGAGGCAAGAGAGGCGGGGGAGTGGCGGTTTTGATAAGGAATAGCATTACAGCTGCTCTGAGGTAGGATATTCCTGAAAGTACATCCAGGGAAGTTATTTGGGTTGAAGTGAGAAATTAGAAAGGGATGATCACCTTATTGTGTTATAGACCCCTAATAGTCAGAGAGTAATTGAGAAACAAACTTATAAGGAGACCTCAGCTATCTGTTAGAATTATAGGGTGGTTATGGTAGGGGATGTCAACAATCCAAACATAGACTGGGAATGCCATATTGTTAAGCGTTTAGATGGAGAGGAATTTGTTAAGTGTGTACAAGATAATTTTCTGATTCAGAATGTGGATGTACCTACTAAAGAAGGCACAAAACTGGACCTACTCTTTTGAAGTAACGCAGGTCAGGTGACTGATTTGTCAGTGGGGGCGAACTTTGGGACCAGCAAAAATAATTCTATTAAATTTAAAATAGTGATGTAAAATTATAGGCTGGATCTAAAAGTTTAAGCTCTAAATTGGAGAAAGGCCAATTTTGACTGGAATAGGCATGAACTTTCAAAAGCTGACTGGGTGCAGATGTTCACAGGTAAAGGGACAGCTGGAAAATGGGAAGCCTTCAGAAATGAGATAACGAGAATCCACAGAAAGTATGTTCCTGTCAGGCTGAAAGGAAAGGCTGGTAGGTATTGGGAATGCGGGATGACTAAAGAAATTGAGGGTTTGCTTAAGAAAAAGAATGAAGCAAATTTCAGGTATAGACAGAATTAACCGAGTGAATCCTTAGAAGAGTTTAACGACAGTAGGAGTACACTTAAGAGAGAAATCAGGAGGGCAAAAGGGGACATGAGATAGCTTTGGCAAATAGAATTACTGAGAATCCAAAGGGTTTTTACAAAGACATTAAGGACAAAAGAGTAACTAGGGAGAGAATGGGGCGCGTCAAAGATCAGAAAGGTGGCCTGTGTGGAGCCGCAGAAAATGTGGGAGGTACTGAAAGAGTATTTTGCATCTGTATTTACTTCGGAAAAGGATATGGAAGATACAGAATGAAGGGAAATAGATGGTGACACCCTGAAAAATGTCCATATTACAGAAGAGGAAGTGCTGGATGTCTTGAAACGCGGAAAGGTGGAAAAATCCCCAGGACCTGATCAGATGTATCCTAGAATATTGTGGGAAGCAAGGGAAGTGATTGCTGGGCCTCTTGCTGAGATATGTGTATCATCGATAGACACAAGTGAGGTGCCAGAAGATTGGAGGTTGGCTAACATGGTGCCACTGTTTAAGAAGGGTGGTAAGGACAAGCCAGGGAACTACAGACTAGTGTGCATGAAGTCTGTGGTGGAAAAGTTGGTGAAGGGAATCCTTAGGGAGAGGATGTAAATGTATTTGGAAAGGCAAGGACTGATTAGGGATAGTCAAGTGGCTTTGTGCGTGGGACATCAAGTCTCACAAACATGATTGAGTTTTTTTTGTAAAAGTAACACAGAGGATTGATGAGGGCAGAGCAGTAGATGTGATTTATATGGACATCATGAGGCGTTCGATAAGGTTCCTCGTGGGAGAATAATTACCAAGTTTAGATCTGACGGAATACAGGGAGAACTAAATATTTGGATGCAGAACTGGCTCAAAGGTGGAAGACAGAGGGTGGTGGTGGAGGGTTATTTTTCAGACTGGAGGCCTATGACTAGTGGAGTGCCACAAGGATCGGTGCTGGGTCCTCTATTTTCTGTCATTTATAAAAATGATTAGGATGTGAGCATAAGAGGTACAGTTAGTAAGTTTGCAGATGACACCAAAATTGGAGGTGTAGTGGAAAGCGAAGACAGTTATTTCAGATTACAACAGGATCTTGATCAGATGGGCCTATGGACTGAGATGTGGCAGATGCATGTTAATTCAGATAAATACGAGGTGCTGCATTTTTGGAAAGCAAATCTTAGCAAGACGTATAAACTGCATGGTAAGGTCCTGGAGAGTGTTACTGAACAAACAAACCTTGGAGTGCAGTTCGTAGCTCCTTGAAAGTGGAGTCGCAGGTAGATAGGATAATAAAGAAGGCGTTTGGTGTGCTTTCCTTTATTGGTCAGAGTATTGAGTACAGGATTTGGGAGATCATATTGCTGCTGTAGACGACATTCGTCAGGACATTGTTGAAATACTGCGTGCAATTCTGTTCTCCTTCCTAACGGAAAAATGTTTTGAAACCTGAAAGGGTTCAAAAACATTTACAGGAATATTTCCAGGGTTGGAGGATTTGATCTATAGGGAGTGCCTGAACAGGCTGGGGCTGTTTTCCCTGGAGAGTCGGAGGCTGAAGAGATGATGTAACTGATATTGCATGCAACAAATAAAATGCACCCGACCCTCAAGTAAGAAGTTAACTCCCATCACCCAAATTGGCTATGATCCGAATAATGTTGGATATTGTCCAGCATTCCACTAACATTACCCGTCTCTGGAATGTCCAAGCTTTGACTTTGTGCAGTGTTTTTTTTTTGACGTTCTGCAAGTGACTTTTACAGGTATTGGATTCTTATGCAATTTTCTGTCTTTTAGGTTTTCTAGTGTGACATTTCTGCTCATCAAATAGATTATTTCGTCACTACCATTGATGACATTTCCAGAGAAATTGCGTTTGCAACTTGCTTTCTTATCATAAGTAGCTACGATCATCTTTGCTGCTTTTGGCCATAACTGATTGTTTGAGGACACAAATTTCCTTTTATTGACTCCTTAAATTCTGCAATTGGGCGATCTTTATTATTTGTCACAATAACCCATTCGTTTTTTTTATTCAAACAGTTGTCAGACACATTTTGTCTATGTAAATTCAATTCCCTCCGTTCAAAGACATGGCCTATTGTTTTCAATCCCTGTATAATTTTGCCCTTGCCTTAAATGGTTTATTCCACACAGACTTGTTGCTGCCTATTCTGAAGTATCAAAGTTTATATTTCATTGATTCATTAATCCGTAAGCAGTTATTAAACTGTTGAGGTCTAACACAAATTTGAATTAAGAAGTAAGTCCAAAAATGAAGGTCAGCTATCATGATTTCCACTCAACATTCTCAAAACGTTGAAGCATTTACATTGCTGGTCTCAACAAATGTTAGACAAAATACACAGAATCCGTATAGTATCGGCTAATATGGCATGAAGATACATCTTCAGGTTTTGCTCAGTGACATAATTAAGCAATTTGTCATTGACCGCAAAGTCATGCATTCAAAGACTTACTTAGCTCGCTCAGAAATATTACTTAAAATTTTACACTTCAACTAATTGATGGTTCATTCTCAACTTATCTCTTCTCTCATCATATTCGAAGGCCCCAAAATGGCTGAACACGTGAAATTCTTGGAGTTATTTCATCTCGTTTACTAAATCTATGCCATCAGAATTTACTTTTTACGTTGATGAGCCATATTCAGGCAGAGTAAATGTCGTGCATAACCCTTCTTCTCTATCTTCATGAATAAGCTAAAATTGATGGTTGCTTGCCAAATCTACCACCATCTGGCTCTCGTGTTAATATTCTGTTCGAGGCTTGTTACTTATTCTATTGCATCGCAAACAGAAGACGAACAAACAGGTGGACGGGTGTAAAGCGGTTGATGTGGTGTATATGAATTTTAGTGAAGTGTTTGATACGGTTCCCGACGGTAGTCTGGTTCATAAAATAAGGAGGCGTTGGATTGAGGGTTATATAGCGGTTTGGATAAGAAATTGGTTAACTGAAGGAAGGCGAATGGTGATTGATGGGAAATGATCATTCTGGAGTTCAGTTATTAATGGAGTAGCGCAACGATCTGTTCTGGGGCCAGTGTCGCTTCTCATTTTTATAAATGAAAAGGAGGAGGCCTCAGAAAGATGGGTTCGTACATTTCTGGATGACACTAAATTAGATGGAGTTGTGGAGACTGCAGAAGGACATTGGAGATTACAGATGGACAAAGTTAAGCTGCAGAGCTGGGCTGAAAGGTGGCAGTTGCAGTTTAATGCAGAAAAGTATGAGATGATTGACTTTGGAAGGACTAAGAGGAATCCAGAGTACTGGGCTCATGGTAAGATTCTTGGTATTGCGGATAAGCAAAGAGATCTCATTGTCCATGTGCATAGATACTGGAAGATGTCACCAGGTTGATAAGGTGGTTAAGAAGGCATTCAGTGTACTAGATTTTATTGGTGGAGAAATTGCGTTTTGGAACCATAAGGCCATGATGCAGCTGTACAAAACTCTGGTACGGTCTCACTTGGAATATTGCATACACTTCTGTTGCAACAATAAAGGAAGGAAGTGAAAGCATTGGAAAGGGTGCAGAGGAGATTTACTAACATGTTGCCCAATATGAAGGGAAGATATTATTACGAAATGATGAGTGTCGTTAATCTCTTTTAGTTAAAAGGAAAATGGTTAAGTGGTGACTAAATAGAGACATACAAGACAGTTTGGATAGGGTGGACAAAGAAAGCCTTTTTACCTTGGATGGTGATGGCACGAACAAGGGGACATGGTTTTTTTCTGAATAGTGACAGTTACAGGACAGACGTCAATGGTAGTTTCTTTGCACAGACAATAGTAAGGCCGTAGAATTCTCTGCCCACAACAGTATTAGACTCACCAATTTTAAGGGCATTTAAATGGTCATTGGATAAATATATGGATGATAATGGAATAGTGTAGGTTTGATGAGCTTGATTTTGGTTTCACAGGACGGTGCAACATCGAGGGCTGAAGGGCCTGTACTGCGCTTTGGTGTTATGTCTTCTGAAACAAAATTAAGGAACAATTTCGAACGTTCTGCAGTTATTTAACAACCTTTGCAAGATATGTTGCACACAACAGCAGGAGACTACATACATTGCTTCCATTTTACGTCGACTCTCTGCAGTGTCTTATGTGAATGAATTGCTGTTAGAATAGCTGTGGTCTTTTCTGCTGATAAAACCCAACATTATGTCTGTGCAGTTAATCATCATATCTCCACTATTGCATTTATTATTTTTCGTTGAGCACAGATATGATTAGCTCGATTTGTTCCACTTTGACTCTTTTACAAAAGAAATTAAAACATCAATTTTTATCCTTCTGTTCTAAGGAATAGTCGCATATCACAAAAATGTTATTTTTTTTTCTTTTTCTATTCATTCATAATGTACGCAGAAGCTTTTGTTTTGTTTAAGCTATACAGAATCTGTACTGCTTTCCTTTCATTTTAATACTTCATGATTCAACTTTCAATTTTCCTTCTGCGTTGTGAAGGCTTCTTATTGTTTCAATAAATCACGCATAGCAGCATCGTTTTCGTTTACATATTACTTGTGCAGTGTAGACAGGATGAGATGGATTAGTCAATGCAACTGACATTTTTGATATCATAATTAAGATACTGAATGTTGAAGCTGTTTGAAATTGTTTCGGATCTGAGCTTGATTTTATTTTGGTTAATCTGTGTTAGGGTTGATGACAGATTTATCTTCTCGACTAGTAAGGCGTCATTTCTTGTTGCCAGATGATCATTAACCAGTAATTAAGTGGATGAACTATGGAAGCAAATGAATGTTTCAAAATACAAAATCCCATGTTAACATGTAGGTTTTAAAGTTTATGTCGCAAAAGGTGTTGTGAGCAGATCGTTGTTTTCATTCCATAAAAATGCTGTTCTTGTCAGATGTGGGAGTTTCGATCGAGTTTATGGGTTACTGAGGACTATATCTGCAATAAATTTTGTTGATGGCGAATCCTGTCAGATCAAATGAATCAGTTGAAGCGACAGTTACAGCAATGAGGAATTTACAAGAGATGGGTGTGTAATGGATGACAGTTGTATGTAGGGAGTAAAGCTGCAATACAGTCAGGCAGATAGGTTAACTCCTAGATAGGTAGGAGAGGCAGGTAGGTATTACAGGTGTCTTCTGTGGTCATCCTCATTTCAGATAAGCATGCGGTTTTGGAAAAGGTACGGGGTGACGGACTTTCAGGGGAATGTAACACGAACAGCCACGTTTCTGGTATCAAAACAGGCTCTAATGTAATGAGGGGTTCCAAACTTTGAATTGTGTTAGGGGACTCTCTGGTCAGATGTCCAGACAAACGTTTCTGTGGCCAGCAGCGAAAAATCGGAGTGGTGAGTTGTTCTCCTAGTGCCAGGATCAATGATGTCTCACAGGGGGTGCAGAATAATTTCAAAGGCAAGAAGGGCCAACGGGAGGTCATTGAGCATATTGGTACCAACGACATAGGAAGGGAAAAGGATGAGTTTCTGAAGGGAGAATGTAGAAAGTTAGGCAGGATTTCAAAAAGAGGTCCTCGAGGTTGGTAACATCTGGATTACTCCCAATGCTACAAGCTCGTGCATGTAGGAATAGGAGGATAGAACAGATGATTACATGGCGGAGAAACTGACGTATGAGAGAAAGATTCGCGTTTTTGGATCACTGGAATCTCTTCTGGGTTCGACGTGACTTGCATAAGACGGATAGATTGGACATGAATTGGAAGGGATCTAAAATACTGGTTGGGAGATTTGCTAGAGTTGCACAGGAGGATATGAACTAGTAAGGTGGGGTGTGACACAGGGAGATAGTGAGCAAAGAGATCAATCTGTGTCTGGAAGTGAGAATGTTGAAAAAGGAAGTGAGTCAAACATTGAGGGCAGGCAGGAATAAAGCGGAGAACAAGGTACGATAAATAATACTACATTTATTTCAATACAAAAGGCCTAAGAGGGAAGGCAGATAAACCCATGTTTCGGAACATGGGACTGAGATATCATAACAAAATGACGGAAACGTGGCTTAGGGGTGGACAGGAAAGGCAGCTGAATCTTCCAGGGTACAAATACTATAGAAAGGAGAGTAAGGGAGGCATGAGAGGAGGCAAAGTGGCGTTTTGGGTAAGAGCTGGCATTACAGCTGTACTTCGGAAGATAAATCCCGAGGACCTGATCAGGTGTATCCTAGAATTCTGTGGGAAGGTAGGGAAGTGTTTGATGGGCCTCTTGCTGAGATAATTATATCATCGATTGTCACAGGTAGGGTTCAGAAGACTGGAGGTTGGCTAATGTGGTACCATTGGTAAGAAAGGTGGTAAGGACTGGCTGGGAACTATAGAACAGTGAGCCTTACGTTGGTGGTGGGCAAGTTGTTGCGGGGAATCCTGAGCAACAGGATATACATGTATTTGGAAAAGCAGGACTGATTAGGGATACTTATTTTAGTGCTGTCCTACCACATTGACAATGATGTTACCGGCGATTTCATAACTAAATTTACCTTGGTTAATAATTATTTTCAGTTGCCATGTTACGATTAATTTCAGTATATTGTTGGTTCAGTATATGCGTGTCTGCACTGATTACAGTTCCATGCACTCTAAAAGCGACATACGATCTGTTTTCCTGATTTGTAAAGGCAGCTGTATGTTACTTATGCATACAAAACAAATCATGTTTCGATGAATATCAGCATATTATTTTTCCCATTATTGAATGTAGTACCATACACCTGGTTACATTTCATCGAAGTGATTAGTTTCAATTTTCAAATTTTCATATTGAGTTTCATCTTTAATTTCACCTTATATGTATGTTTAGCTATTGTTTCGATCATATGATCTCTGATCATAAATTGAACGGTTTTGTTGCTAACGTTTCTAAACTTGAATATGGCTCATTTTATTTTTCTCTAGTTTCATTTAAATTACAATAATTTTTCTATCTGAAAATGTGAGCGCATTGCCACGAGTTCAGCAAAAGGTTTTAAGTTTGTGCTGACATATCATTTTTAAAGAAATATTTATCACATATTCTGAGTCCCTATTTTCACCTTTTGCATTACATCACGGGAAACTTCAGTGCAGATTGGCCAAAATGCGTTTTTCTAAGAATAATTGACTGCCAAAGCATAAAACGTTTCTGTTTGAATCCCATGCTTATTGTGTGATAACCAAACCAAGGTTTATTGCAGCACGTGGATTTTTTTTTTTTATTATTCATTCATAGGCTGTGGAGGTCCCTGGCTGGACCAGCATTCCTTATCCATCCCGAATTGCCAAGAGATAAAGTAAGAGTCAACCTCATTGGTGTGGTTCTGGAGTCACATGTCAGATAGATCAGGTGATGATGACGGGTTTCCTTCCCTGAAGGGCATTCGTGAATAAAAATGAGATTTTTAAAATCAGACTAACCACAATGGTTTCATGGTTATCGGTAGACTCTTGGTTTCAGATTCTTTATTGAATTGAAACTCTTCCAATTGGCCATGGCAAGATTTCCACACGGGTGCCCAGAACATTGGCTGAGTTTCTGGATAAACGTCCCAGTGATAATACTAACAGTTGAATGCCTCTCCTTAACTTTGATTAACTGACACGGTTTTTGTTTTGCATATTTCTTGACTTCTATTTTCCTTAAAATTCTCTCCCATTTTCTATTATTCATTCAGGCAGTGATCACTCCATAATCTATGCAGTTCTCGGTGAAAAAAATGCATCTGATATAATCTTTGAAGAAAAATGTGTCTCAGAAACTACTCGGAAGAACACCTATGACTGTATGTAATATCCGATTTTTGACCTCTAGAAATTACGAAGTATCTTCCTCCATGAAGTATAATTTCAACCAGAGAGCCTCCTCTCATTTCCCCACTCCGCACCTAAAACGGCCGAAAACTTCTGTGGACTCAAACTTTTCTAGTGTTCCTTGTCACAATACTCAGTCAAATTCTGCTTTTATACCAAGGGAGGTCTCTCTTATTTCCCTTAAGGCGCTTGGTTACTATTGAACACCCTTCATGAGACAACCGACTCTTGTGGAACTCAAACTTCGCTTCTTTGAGCAGGAGAATCTTACTATCACTGAGGATGGTAATGCTCGTGGTGTTGCTGATAATTGCAAGATAATTGATAAGGTAGCAGTTGGGCACCACTTCATGTGTCCTGCCGTTTGCTAACATAATTTATCGTGTAATTGCCCACACGTTCAGCTCGATGTTACTGTTGTTACGGCGTCATAGGAACTTGATGAGGTGTACAACAGAGTCACCGCTATGCCTGAACTTTTGTTAAGCCAATAGCCCGAGCATTGTTTACTATCTTGAAAAGTTTCTTGATGTGTATTGGAGATAATTTTTTTAAAAAAATGAAGCCTGGTATCTGCGAAGCTGGTGCCAACATATGGTACCAACCCAGTGGTCAAGTTACGCGGCCCTTTGTTTTCTTCTTTATTCTAATGTTTTCTGCCCTCTAATATTTAGAGGTGAGGCTCTTTGTGGATAAATTTGTTCTTAGTTGTCAGTTACCTATCAGTTGTTTAATTCCCAACTACAATTGAAAATGTGACTGGCAGATCTGCAATACTTAAATTTCAATATTTTACTGTACAAACACTTGTCATCAATTATTGCGCATCCCCCATTCCACTCCTTAACCAGCGGTTTAGATTGCAATGTGTCCTGTATTATCAGTTTCCTGTTTTGTAGTATCGTTTTGATGTTCCTAATTCTGAACTTAGAGTATTCTGGTACATTTATTATTGCATTATGCTTGATCACCTGTTTTGATAACAACGGGCCATTTATAATATAGATTATAAGGAGAAAGTGAGGACTGCAGATGCTGGAGATCAGAGCTGAAAATGTATTGCTGGAAAAGCGCAGCAGCTCAGGCAGCATCCAAGGAGCAAGAGAATCGACGTTTCGGGCATGAGCCCTTCTTCAGGAATTTCGGGCTCATGCCCGAAACGTCGATTCTCCTGCTCCTTGGATGCTGCCTGACCTGCTGCGCTTTTCCAGCAACACATTTTCAGCTAATATAGTCTATAATTGAGTTCAGTTCCGCCGCTGCTTATACTGAATTACTTAAGATTGAGTATGTAACTTGAATTAGTAAATGCTTCAAAAGTGTAAAGTGCAGTTCCATTAACTTAAATATTATAACATTTGTTTCTGTTAAGAAATTTCAGTCTAAAAAGCATATAAATAATATTATTGAAGAAATTAAATTAAGTTTGGAATAAATGAATTCGACGAATCTCTTACTGTAATAAATCCAATTACTTAAATGCCACAGTAATGGCATAAAAGCAACATTTATGGAAAGGTTAAAAGTTGAAAGAGATCTGCATTCTTTAAAATATTACCATATTGGATTTGGCAAACGTTTAAAGAAAAAAGTATTTTAGTATTTAATTTGTAAATGCAACACAAAGTCAGGATAATGACAGGCATGTCAAAAACCTATCCGAAAGATGGGTTCAATATAAAAGCAATAGAATTTAAATTGGAAAGACAATTTTGTGATCCAAAAACAAAATAGTTTATGGCTTTAACTCTTGAGAAGCTATTTCTAGGTAAGCTTAAAGTCATAGCTGCTGCTTAAATGTAGAATTTAAAATCATTGATGAAGATCAAACAACGCAGACACCAAATCAGAATGGTTTTGTCTCTTCATAAGTCTTTTGAATGCTATTATACTGATGGAAGAAATGCAAAATGGCAACAGTAGAGAACATATTGTAAAGACATGTCGCTTTAGCAGGCATTCAAATTTCGTACAGCAAAAAATGTAATACAGATTCAACAAAGGAAACTTCGTAGAATAAACCAAAATGCCCTATTTGGATCTGTGATTGCTGGATTTTTAGTGTTGCTTTCATTATATGTCTTTGCTTGTCTGCAATCCATGTCAGACATGTTTTATTAGTGTAAAGCAGACTTGCTGACAACCTGCACAATACAATTTCACGGAATGTTACATTTGAAGTTAGCACATAGCTTTAGAGATCTGTTACTTGAGCAAGCTTGTCTTTCTCGCCAAGTGCTGCATCATGCTTAAGTGACATCTTGGGAAATCAGCACAGAATATTATTTCCATGCTAAGCAAGTTAATGCATGGACTGATATGTTTCTGCATTTATTGCAAAATGTTTGGAAGAAAAAAGTGAAACGAGCACACATATTAATCGTAGTTATTTCTCTGACGTTTTTATTCAGAATTTGACAAAATACAAGCGTTCAAAATGGAATTCGGTGAGAAATGACTGCTTATAAAGTATAATTCCTGATGTGTTCATAACTGCCATGAATATAGTAAGACATGTGTAAAGCAACCAAGTTGGAAGGGTGTTAATTCCAATAACATTTGATAAAAAATAAAGACGTAACAACAAATGGAGAGAAAGGTTATGAGAGAATTTGTGGACATAAATAATCAAAGGCCTGATAATCACATGAGGTTATCACACATTTCGAACGTTGTCTAACAATTATTCTGGTAATAATTATTCTGGTAACCTCAGATTAAGGTTAACAAAATCTGAATTCAGCATTTGGAATCCAAATCTCGAAAACAAATAGCTTTTTCATATTTTTGTAATTCTGCAAGAAACTTGGAAGCATGTAAACGTTGTCTAAATTGAACTTTTCCCACACTGAAATTCCTTGTTTAAGTATATTTCAGTTTGACACAGCTTTTCAGTTTAAAGTTGCATTGCCATTAACGTCAAACAGTTGGGAGCTGAGTAGAATTTCTGATTATGATTAACAAACATGATGTAACACTGACGTATATATAAATGATAGGAACTATATTTTCTTGAAAGTCTGGTCATTGTCCAAAAAAACTGCATGTCATCTGTACATCGTTTATTGCTTACAGACAAAAGAAATATTTCAAGTTCAACGTAATATCATGATATAAAAGCTAACATAGTATGAATTTTCTTATCGTGACATTAGCATGCAGAATAATCTTGGTTTATCATTTTCTTCTAATTTCTGAATGATTTCTTGCGGATACAACATTTGATGCGGCAAAGGATTTCTGGTACTTCCTTGCATTCTGTCTCAGTGGTAAAAATAGTTCTCCATCAACATTTTTAAAACTTTTGCAGAGGAAAAACTGCGACAAAAAGATAAAGGTAAGATTTGTGCAGTTGAATGCATCTTCTTTCTGTGAGATTTAATGCAAACATATACACTATTTCCAAAGCAAATCCATGCATATAGATTTGATCACCAAAAAGCAAATGCAAACATTTCAATTAATCATGTAAAGAAAGTTAGCGATATTTTGCCAGTGAGACTTTTTAAACTTTTGGAGTTATCTATATGCTATAGTTTTCTTAAGGAAGAACAACGCAAATTAACTTTTCTTTATCTAACAATGATTTTCAATTATGACGATTTGAATTCAGAGTGAATGACTAAACGGAAATGAGTGACAAGTTTTCAAACTTTATATATGTGCAACAATAAAATGAAGTGTGTTGAACAATATGTAAATTCCATGTGTTAGATATTTAATATTTTAAACAACCGAACGTTAATACATATTTTTGTTATAATATGCCCGTACATGATGCTGCAAATGTCACTGTAAAGTGTATTTCTCAACCTAATTGTGGTGTTTGTAAGGAATAGTGTAAGACAATTCACAGCTTCTATTCCGGATGCAAATTTCAAATAATTGAAATATAAACTTATGATATGATTGAATGTCGTTTCCTGATGTTGTCACAATAATCCTGAGTCTCATCTTGAGCGGTATGGCCCACTGAGGAAAATTGTTCAATGTTTTTGAAATGCGATAAGATATGCCCATTTTAGGAGAGAACGAATTCTCATCCACATTGGGTGTGGTAGCTAAAAGAGAAAACAGTTTTTTCGTATTATTCTGCTAAAATCAGTCCCCCACCTCCACTGTCTCTTTCTCTCTGTCTCCCCCTTTCTATCTATCTATCTATCTATCTATCTATCTATCTATCTGTCTATCTATCCATCTATCAGTCTGTCTGTCTATCTATCTATCTATCTATCTATCTATCTATCTATCTATCTATCTATCTATCTATCTATCTATCTATCTATCTATCTATCTATCTGTCTATCTATCTATCTATCTGTCTATCTATCTGTCTATCTATCTGTCTATCTATCTGTCTATCTATCCAGCTATCCAGCTAGCTCTCTCTCCCCCGCATGTATGTATATACATGTATAATATATAGTGCAAAACGGCCATTGACTGTTGCTCATTTACTAATGCTACTACATCGCTGTGAAGGAGCTTATTTAAACGATTTAATTGCATTAGACATTTTCTATCGTATTAAGGAGTGATTTTTTTCCCCTGTTTATGTGGGAATAATACTCAGTGCTCATTTCCCAAGAGGTCACTTAAGCATGATGCAGCATTTGGCGAGAAAGAAAAGCTTACTCAAGTAACAGATCTCTAAAGCTATTTGATGACTTCAAATGTAACATTCCGTGAAATTGTATTGTGCAGATTGTCAGCAATCTGCTTTACAATACTAAAACATGTCTGACATGGATTGCAAACAAGCAAAAACATATAATGAAAGCAACACCAAAAATCCAGCAATCACAGATCCAAATAGGGCACTTTGGTTTATTTAACTAAGTTTCCTTTGTTGATTCTGTATTATACTTTTTGCTGTACGAAATTTGAATGCCTGCTAAAGCGATAGGTCTTTACAATATGTTCTCTACTGTTGCAATTTTGCATTTCTTCCATCAGTATAAAATCATTCAGACCTGACATTCAATAATTACAATTACTGAAAATAATTAGACAAATAGCAGAGAAATGTCAATACTGGAATAACGTAAGTATGCATCTCAATAAAGAGAAAGACGTAAACCAATCAGGTGATGACGGCAATCAGTCAGTCAAATGCTATTTTCAAAATGCATTATTCAAATTGGAAAAATGTAGTTGTTTCTTTGGACTATGTAACGGGCATTAGTTAAATAGATGAATACATCTGCACCTGTCTCACATCTTTGAAATAGTTGTTTTCACAATCCTTCGTTACATAACCAGATTGATAAACAATTTTTGGAGTATTTTGCTGTAGCAAAATAATTCCCTGTTGACGGCTGTTGGGTATATATCGGTGGTGAACCAACGATTCATAGCATATGTCACAAGGAAATATGAAAACGTTGAAATGCAGTATTGCTTTATGCTAACAAGTATTGTAATAATTGTTTCTAGAACAGTCCATCACGATTGAATCTCTGTATTGTTTCTGTTGCAAATTCAAGTTGATTAAACTTAACTATGTACTATTCAATACCACAATAGAACTTGTTGAACTTCGGACACAGAAAGGTAAGACTTAAAGAAAACATCACGAGCTTTTGTAATATTTTGTGTACTATTACTTTCCTTAATTCTGTTTCATAGAGTCAGAACGCTCAAATGATATCAATTATAATTTATTCTCACATAACATTTCGTGATAATGACCTCGAATATCAAACAACTTTTAAAATCTTAAAATGATGCATGTTTCCACTCAGTCTTCACTTTGCAACTTCATTTTATAAATAATGTCCACTATGTATTTGGAATGTTGAACCGTTAATTAATCAGGTCACTGTACTTTGTTTGACATTTATCAACTAAATTGACGTTTCACATTCGCTCTTCAATGTTTGCACGTGAATGTGCAACTCTGTGGAACCCTGAGAGAATTTAATCAACAAAACTGTTCCAAGAACTACCCGCTGCATGATTTAGAAGAATGTTTTAGTGTCATAATCTGGGGAAAGGACCCAAATGGAATTTTAGAATGAAAGAATGTGCAGTTGAACTCAAATGATGTTCTTTAATTAAACTGTGAAGGACAGCGAGGCAAGTGATGGTGAATTTAGAACAAAATAGCATTAGATGTATGGAGCATGTGAGCACATTTGCGTGCATGTGTGTGTGTGTGCAAGATCCATACACACACGCGAACAGCAAATGCAGCTTCAAAATATAATTAAGCTTGACATGCGTCTCACAACATGTTTTGCATAATTCACATTTCCATACTTATTTCATTCGAGCAGGTAATTGGCTACTCGTACCGAATTGAATTCTGTCGAATTGATTGTACTTTTAACGCTGCTGTTGGCGTACAACTAATCAAATATCATTCTACCCTCTCCTAAGCCCACTGAAGTTTCAGCATCATGATATCACTTGAAAGTTACTCGGAGATAAAGAAATAAATAATTTGTGGATGACACCAAAATTGGTGTTATCGTGCACAGCCAAGAGTATTGTCTAAGACTTTAACGGGATCTTGATCAGCTGGGCGACTAGAGTGAGGAACAGCAGATTGTAATTAATTTAGATAAATGTGAAGTGTTGAATTTTGGAAAGACAAATCCGGGCAGTAGTTCCACTAATAATGGTAGTGCTTTGGAGTGTTTGGCAAACGGGGTGCCCTAGGTCTTTTAAAATGGCACTTTATAAAAAGGATTTGTAAAAATTGGAAAGGTGCAGAAGACATTTACGAGGGATGTTACTGGGAATGGAATGTTTGAATTAAAGGGAGGAGTTGGTTATGCTGTGTTTCTTTTACCCTGTAGTGCAGGAGGTTACGGGGTAAACTTGAGATGTCTACAAAGTAATGAGGGGTACGGAGAGGATAAATGACAAATGCTTGTTTTTGATTAGATCACCTACAGTGTGGAAACAGGCCCTTCCAGTTCACACCGATCCTCTGAAGTGTTACCCACCACAGAAAACTTTCCCTCCAACTAATACACCTAAGGCGATGGGCAAGTTAGCATGGCCAATTCGACTAACCAGCACATCTTTTGAACTGTGGGAGGAAAGCAGAGCACACCCACGCAGGTACAGAGAGAGTGTACAAACCCCACGGAGGCAGTTACCTCGAGATAGTAATTGAACCTGGGTCCATAGTACTGTGAGGCGGCAATACTAACCACTAAGCCAGCAAGCCGCCCAGCAGCAATGCCTGAGTGAGTGAGGTCAAAACTAGAGCATATAAGTTTAAAGTGAGTGGAGAAAAATGTAAAAGCGACTAAGGAGCAACTTATTTCACAGAGAGTGTGGTGGATGTTTGACTTGAAGCTCCAAAGGATGTGACAGATGCAGGTACATTTGCAGCTTTTAAAAGATATTTAGACAGGCACATGAAGAAGGCAAATGTGGAAAGATATGGATCAAAATAAGGAAATTGGGCTCGTTTAGATTGGGAAATCGGATTGGAATGAATGACTTGGTCTGAATGGTCTGCTTTCATACTGTATGGATCCATGACTCCAGAATTCCAACTTGCTAAAAAGATGTTTCAATGGTGAAGGATCATTTCAGATGCACGAAACTTTAATGTGGAAAATAATATTAGCATTCAGTAATTAAGTACATGGTGTTTAAGTGAAACATGCTATCACTTACAAACTTCTTGCGTGGGAAAATTTAGTAACAATGACATAATAATAGACAACATTGACCGCCATTTTATAAACAACAAATACAAATGTATTGGAATTTGTACAGATGGAAGGAAGCAAACAGTTAGCGTTATATCCAAAAGTGACTATTCACAACTGAAACATTTTGTAAAGAAGTGATTTGATTTACATTATATAAGTTGTCATTCGTGAAAACCCGAAGAGTTTTTTTTTTAAGTTCCCATCGGGTTTCGTAATTGTAGCTGCACAAAGACTTGCAATGTTATCTTGTACTTCTGGCATTGTGTCTATCATGTATTGAAAGTATTTTCAGGATCACAGCATAGACAAAAAGCGCAATCAAAGCAAATTAATAGGTCAATAAAATCAATATTTCAAAAGTTGAATGGAAAAACTAATTGTGGCTGCTTATTCTGTACATTTTTAGAATATCAGACTTTGGAAGATTGTGGTAAAGAATCTTTTTGATTTTAAAAACAATGACTTGTTAGAATGACGTGACACTGGGAATCTGGCTGCAAATCCAAAAAACAAAAACAAAAATAGCATTTCGGTTGAAAATAAGATGACTATGAATTGGAAATATTTTATTTATAATGAAGAGTGCCGCAGGCATGCCAGGAGTAGGACAAGGTATACCTGAAGATGCAGAGCAAAGCCAGTGAATTCACCAAACAGAAATACTTGCATGGCAAACAGCAGAAGCAGAAAAGATAGACGGAGCCACTCGATTTCACAATTTAAGGATCAGATCAAAGCTCTGCAGTCCTGTTACATCCAGTCATGAATAGTGGTGGACAAATAACCAACACTGTGGACTAGGAGGCTGCACAAGTATCCCCATCCGTAATGACGAGTAGACCATCACATCAGTACAAAAGATAAGGCTGAACCTTGAGTAGCAATCTTCATGCAGACGTGCATAGTGGATAAACCATTTAGGCCTCTTCTCGTGTTCCCTATCATTAGGGGTACCAGTCTTCAGTCAATTCTATTCACTCCAGGTTATATTAAGAAACAGTTGTAGTTTCTGAACACTACAATGCTAATGAGCGATGACAATATTCCCATAATAGTGCAGAAGACTTGAGCTTCAGAACTGTACACTTCCATAGCCAAGTCGAAAAGTGTGGTGCAGGAAAAGCGCAGTGCGTCAAGTAGCATCAGAGGAGTAGGAGAGTCGACATTTCGAACATAACCTCTTCATCAAGAATATGGGGTGGCTCAAGGGAACTGAGAGATAAATGGGAGGGGGATAGGTCTGGGGGAAGGTAGCTGGGAATGCGATAGGTAACTGAAGCTGGAGATTCCTGGCGATAGGTCGGAGAAGAGGGTGGAGTGGATAAGTGGAAAGGAAGATGGGTAGGTAGGACAGTTGATGAAGGCATGGTGGAGTTGAATGTTTGGATCTGGGATTAGGTGTGTGGACGAGAAATGAGGAAATTGGTAAATATTTAAAACAATCTTCGAAAGCAAAACAATTAAAAAATTGTTGAAATACGCAAGTTTTCTAAATGATCAGTTAACACCTTAGCATTTTCTGCCCTGATTTCGAAATGAATGCTTAATAAATGTTGAGAATAGGAAATTATGTGTGATAATGCTCACGATGTTATTGAAGCTAAATGGTGAGCATGAAGAAGTTTTTGCTTCTGCAAGGGCATCAATATTGGGGTGATGCTAAGAACAGATATATTTCATTGAACTCTATTTTCAGGTTTATTTGTTTCTAACGTTAGACACTGAAATAATGTGTTTTATTCTTGCAAGAGAAAAAGTTACGTGCTAAAACATTAGGTGAGTGCTGGAAACAATATTTGGAAAATGTACGTATGGTTACAGCTGAGAAATAACATAAAGGATTGAAAATGCGAATTTTATCAGTAACAGGTAGAAAGTAAACATTATTACAGTTGCAATTCCAACGCACAAATCATGCTATGGATACCCAGATTCGAAAGAACAACATCGGTCTAGGATATTACCTGCTAATGAAACAAATTCACATGCATTTGTTTTGCACAAGAAAAACAAAGTCACGTTGATTGAAATTGTGAACTATGAACTCAGCCCCGGTTCTTTCCTACCCAGACTTCCAAGTTCGTGAAACAGCATTTCTCCAATACGAAGAACCATGACGAATTTACAGGAAGAAAATTATGTAAATTTAAATCAAACATAAGTTAGTGTTATGCAGGTGGATACGTTTTCCAAAGGTGTGTCTGTGAGAAAATTGTTCTTGAGCATCCAAAATAAGTAACCCTTTTGCACTCAACCACGGTATGATCATTTACAGCTGAATAAGTCTGCCAATACTGACTGAAGTGAGTGGAGGAATCACATAACCAATGTATTCTGATACAGCCACAAGAAATTAAACAAAATTGTTCTTTGCTAACACTAACATAGTTAGGTCATGCACTAATTGGTATATAAATGGTGATCATGTTTTGTGTGCATCACAACCTGGTGTATTCCGTCCAATATCCAGTAAGGATAGAAGGAATTGCATCGTTTCTCTTGCAATTTGAAGCACAGAAACAATGACTTAGCTGAAATTATTTCTACGTGCCTTTTCTTACTCGATTCACATTGCACCAAAGTATGTTGCTGCTGCACATGACATGCATTTCGATTATCTTCATTGAATCATTTGAGATGTTCTGCTGCAAATGAACTGTGGTCATTTTGCTCAAAAACTCCATGCAGTGAGAAGTACTCCATTCTCAGCTCGATTTCACTGCCAACCAAATTTATCTTTGTAAACGTGCATAGTTTCTTCAATTGTCCAGGTTGCATCTCTATTTCTTAACGAGACTGGAGTTGTTCTGTTACGTGACGAAGTAACCATAACATATTTCATTTTATTTTGAAGAGAAAATAACTTGGGCCAAGAAACTTGTAAATCTAAAGTCAACAGTGAAATAATTATTGTTTTAAGATAACAGTGCAAAGACCTCAAATATGAAGGGTACTCATTTGAAATTAGAGGATGATGGAAATAGTAGCTTTTTTTTGAAGAATCTCGTTTTGCACTCATCAGAACAGATGCACGAACGCAAATCAGACCTACAGACACAAAATTGAAAATGGATGCGTCTTCTTAGTCATGGAGCTACATTTTACGTAGCAGTTCTGCCACACCATATCATGAATCCTGTTGGAGAATTACCCAAGTCAATGGAACAACCTAGTCAAATTTACTGATTCTCGTTCATGACAGAGTCTAGCTCAAAAACGTTGGCCTATTTGCCATAATGTTTACCAAAAGTACCAAATCGGTGATTATATTGTCCTCTTGGGTGATCCTCAGCATCATACATGCAAAACGTCAAAAATTAAAATTTGTGTGATATTAATAACATGCAGAAGACTGTAGAGACTGAAAGTGAGTATTTACCTAAACAGGTTGAAGAAATAGCACTGAAGGTATGCCCCAGTAAAATCGTCCCTCCCCTGACCAGGGTGTTCTGGGAGAGCTATGGCGCTGGAAAAGCACAGCAGGTAAGGCAGCATCCGAGGAGCAGGAGAATTAATGTTTCGGGCATAAGCCCTCCATGAGCCCTTCCTGATGAACGGCTTATTCCCGAAACATCCACTCTCCTGCTCCGTGGATGATGCCAGACCTGCTGTGCTTTGCCAGCGCCACACTTTCGACTTTGACTCTCCAGTATCTGCTGTCTTTACTTTCTTCTATTCCAGTCGAGCTGCAGCTGAAAACTTGTAAGATAACCGCGTATTTCCTGTGTGCACAAGACAGGACAGCTCCACCTGGTCAACTAAGATTTTTCTCTGCCTTCAAAAATGTGTTTGAAAGCATCTTTTATAGTGCTATAAAGCGATAGGTTCTTGAAGTAAGCTGCACACAAATGTTCAGTTCATTTCTGCCGGAAGTCTTCAGCTGAACACTTTATTACAGACGTTTTTGAAAGATGTGAAAACCAGCTGACATCCGGGTGGAACGTGAGATTTATTCCATTGATGTGAAAACTTCATTTAATAGAATGTACAATTCAGGTTTTCCAGGAGAACTAAAACAAAGGCAATGGAAGGGACAAATTTTGATTGTTGGAGTTATATCCAATGCAAATGACGATTGTTGCGATTTTTGGAGTTCAGTCATCTTCTCTGTAAGGCATCTACTGAAGTCTTCGTCAGCGTAATGGCCTGGACATAATTATTGTAACCAAGAATATCACTTTCATTTGCTCCAACAAAATTTCAGAATAAGGGCGTTTCGTTGGTGATTGCGAACTGTTCATCAGCATTTACGATTTGTCAGATAAAAAAGGAACCCACATCCAAACCAAACATTCATCGATGATATGGTGAGTATGGCTGGTAAGTGGGAATTAATATTCCCACCCTACAAGTAATTCCTGCAAACACCTATAAATTAAACTTCGCCCCATTCACATTCAAAGACATCACAATTTTTGAATGGACAATTATTAATACACTGACGGATAAAATTAAATAGAAAAAATGTATTTGCGAAATAGATAATGTAAACAAAAAAAACTTACAACACATACTTCGCTGATAAGTAACACGACATGTGAACTCTTCAGAGCATATCCACATTATGCAAGGTTCACTAGGAAACGATGGTGGAATGTTTGGCACACACAGATGGGTTCAGTTGTAACATTATTCAAGAGATCATCACTACCAAGGGAAAAGAATCTGCATGATTTCAGGAAAATCCACAAGCATTCATTTCCTTCATCACTGAAGCACAGTACTCGGCTATGCATTATCTAAAAGATTTTCGTCAGAAGTGCATCAAGTATCTTTCCAGCTTCCAAACGAAAGGACTCTACCACCTCTATCACTGATGCACAGTAGTGGTCGATGTATCATCTAAATGTTGTTGTTCAGACATCTATCCAGTCTCTTCAGACCTTGCAAACAGAAGGAGACTACCTCTTTGGATGCTTCTGTTAGTAGATACATGGGAAAAGCACTAGCAGCAAGTTGATCTTCATATTACTTTATTGCTGACTGAACAATGTATCGTTTTCTTTATGTGACTGTACTGAATTTATGGCATAATGATACCAAACTGAACTCAGCATTGCCATATCAAAGTCCATCAATACTGGACAACATATGTTGCTGGAACCAACGAAACGCATTTTCCATAGAGGTAAAATTAGAAAAAGAATGCCAATTATTAAATTAACATTCAAATAATGTACTTAGAAGAAAGTTGCCCTGATTTTTGCCAGTACAAATTTGATGGTTCATGCAGACGTTCATGCAGAAAACAATGACTAGCCAAACTTCGTAGACATTTACAACAATGCTGCACTTGTATCGTTTTATTTCAGGAATTCAGTGCATTAAAAGTATGCGTGTTGCCTTGAAAAGAAACGTTGATTAAAGTTGAAACCATGGTTGTATATGTTAAATTCGCTGTTCGTGGCTCTGTAAACAAACCCAAGTTTTTAGGGAAATGCTGTTCCAGTGAAGAAACTCTACTTTTTTTCTTTTGAAACATCTTCGGTACACAGTTATTTTTGTTACTCTGCCCACTTTTCATTTTCATTAATCAATCATTGTTCTGATGTAAGGCCTACTTGCCTAGAAGTGCAGCAGAATTTGATGGTGGTGATGGATAATCCTGCACAATACTGAATTCGGCAGAATATAATTTTAGATTTATGGACGCACTTTCCTTCTGAAAACTAACCTTTGTGTCGCCATTGCATTGTCAACGCATGAAAAGAGTTTCTCAGTCCAATTGGCAAATGTTGTAGCATTGTTTATCTTTCTATTGTACAGTGTTGTAGTCATTAACGTGGGTGGGGGGGGGGGGGTGGGGGGTGGGGGAGGAACGGGGCGGCATGACCTCGACGTGCTATTGCTGGACTCTTCATCCAGAGACCCAGGGGATCAGGATTCGAATCTCGCCACGGCAGATGGTGCACTTTGAGTTCAATAGAATCTGGAATGATGAGTTCAGTGAGGACCATGAATCATTATCGATTGTTGGAAAAACCCATCTGCTTCTCTCATGTCCTTTAGGGAACGAAAAGACCATTGATGTGACCGACATGGGAATGTAGACACAAAGCAATGTGATTGTCTCTCAACTACGACTGGGCAATTATTAATGGCAATGTATGCTTGCCTGGCCAGCAACGCCCTCATCCTGTGAACAAATGCACAAACGGCTGCATTTTCCAACTACCACGCTAACAGCTTTTCACGAATTTACATATTCGTCTAGTGGAAAGCAAGAAATGATTGCATTATGCTTGTTCGTGAAACTGTAATCAACATATCGTAGGAATTTTGTACATGCAGAGAAAAAACTTAACAATTCTAAGCAACTAACATGCACATTCAGAAATATATACTGATGGCACGTCACTTTCGGGCGACACACAGCATGGATGAGATTTTCAAGAATTTTGGAAGATCGCAATCATTGTGGCATTGAATGGTAAAGTATTCTAACTTTGAAACTTAAACAGTGTAAAGCTTCCAAAAATAGAAATTCTGAAGAGTGGGAGTTTTACAGAATACAACAATGAGATAGTCATTATATCTAATAAAGAGTGCGAGTATAGAAGATTCATATAACTTAACATTTTCCCCGAGAATAATACTGTTTTACACTATAATTAGTGATCCTAGTGGTGAGGGCGAATGACGAGTTACAATAAATTAGAATTATTAGAGAAATCAATGACGCTGAAATTTTATAATTGACGAGACACGATGCAGCTGTTGAATGCCTTGTCAAATAGATTGTCTGTAAATTGATGATAATCTCCAAAAATTCTATTGTTTCCTGTAAACTAATACGTGATGCATGTGAATTCGTAGAAAGCAACGGCATTCTTGCTACTTATTCAGGGAGCGAGATAAAAAGCACAGATACATATGTATTCGAATTAGATAACAAATTGAAAAATGTTGAAGATTATGACAAGGGAGGGGATAAGTAGAAACTTTACTAATAGGAAAATGCTAGGACAGAGTCAGTGAAGAATTGTAAGTTGAAAATCGTGTCTCCAAACATTCTTTTTTTAATTTGAAGATATTACGATCATAGTTAAACGCAAAAGAGCCTGATAATAATTTGAACAAGCCTTTTGAATGGATACCAAGATGGCCGACGGAATGTAATGTGGAAAGATTCGACGCTTATTTTTGGCAGGAGAAACGGATCTGCAGATATTTGTTCTGAAGTATGAGGGGAAGGATGTGGAGATTTTTAAACGGACTGAGGAATTTAATGGATTGTCATGGAAGTTAAAATAAAGATATGGCAATTCCTTCTGAAGGAGAATGGCAATTTGCATTTATTGCAAAAGCATTTGAATTCAGGAGAAGTGAAGTCATGTTTCAAATATATAGATACTTCTTTTGACCCCATCTCGAACATTTCATACAACATTGTTGTCCAAATACCTGAAACTACATAATTACCATGCATGAAGTACAACAAAAGATCAACAAGTTCGTTCTTGCAATGGAAAATACTAATGAAGAACAAAAAGAACAGTGCCTGAAGTCTGCAGTGATGAACAAGAGCTGGTCTTATTGAAATATACACAGTTCGAAATAGATAAATAATATCTTTGCAGATAATCAATGTTTGAATAAATAGTTAAGTAAAAGGCTAAAACAAGGACAATTTAAAAGATGGGGTTGAGCACGTAGATGCAAAATTATATGTTTTTCTTAAGAAGGTTGAGAATTTTGGAAACTGTCAACCACAGGGGGCTGTAGAAGTTCAGGCTTTGAGTTTCAGACTCTGAGGTATTGATGTTTCTGGTCGGCATGCGTGAGTTGGACCGAATGGTCTGCTTCCTTACTGTACATCTCTATAACTCTGTGACTCTAGTTTCTGATCACCATTTATGCCTACGTTTTTGATGAGGGCATGAGGCATTTCCTTTGTTAATCAACCAGGATTTTCTTGAGTGGCGGGGAATGGGGCAGACTCTATGAGAACAATGTTTTATACCTGTTCCTAGATTCTTCTCGTTTATTTTGCTTGGAATGTTTACATATGTGATAATGCAAATTCAGGTGGACACTGCAAATAGTGGCTTTTATATATTGCAAAGGCTAAATTTGCTTCCGCTTCAGTTGAAGGGTGAACAGTTTCAAAGTTATTCGTGTGCGAGCTTGAGGATAAATTATTTCAATCTCACACTGTTCAGGGTGGTGGTGGGGGTATCGAATTGGGAGCATGATTTTAATCAGAAAGAATCGATTAGTTTAAAGCGAATTTGCACGAGCAAATATTATATTCAAAACTACCATATGATGCACAATTTCAAGGGGAAAAATGTGATCCATTTGTTGTTTCACCTACAGAGACACAATGGGCTGACTCAGCCATAACTGGGTTCTATGTTGCAACTGTTCTATGATTCATTTGCTCTGTGCTTCTTTTATACTGCAGCTAGTTCAGAACGGCCAGATGTAGCATATTTAGATGAAAAGGAATCCACTCCCAACGACAAAGTCAATTAATCTATTATACCCCGGCTGCTTTTTGTGATGTTAAAATCTAAATAACGGAGTTAGAGTTTTGTCATTGTTTCCACGTGGCAATGTACCAGCCAATTAAATACAAGGTGACAATCAATTAGAAGTAATCCTATTGCAGGAGGTAGGTTTCCCCTGATCTGGGCAAATGAAAATGAGCAACAACAGGTCTGTTTTCAACAATATACAAATTGTGAACAATGGACCAAACTTTTAATTATCGATACATGAGATAATGCAAACATTGTTGAAGCAACTTTGCATATTTGATTTGCACTTCATCATACATATTGCTTTAAAATTCCAAATGCCTTCAATTTTATTTGCACTATAATTCTTGACGGAAATAATACACTTATTGCGCAACATTTGAACTGTAGCATCGTCTTGCAGCCGTATAGTATACAGAAAAACGATTTTGAGACCAGAATTGATTTGTATTATGTTCTTTTAACATAATACAATATCAGGCATTTCTATACCTCATAGTTAAATCGGAATAACGATTGTTTGCAGCTATGATAAAAAACAAATGTCGCCACATATATTTATTTTTATTATGCCCAGTAAGGTGACAAAGAAATTGGAACCTTTTTTGTTCAATTAGATTTAAACAGATCTAATCGAATTATCAGTCTGAAATAGTTAAGTATATGCTAAATATTGCAGCCAGTCTATTACTGTATAAAATTGTAAGATTATCTGTGAGTTTTCATTAAATATAGCAGCAACGACTGAAACTAAGATTGTTCTAAACAAATTCAGCACATGACCCTAATGTTGCCACATGCATGTACACCTTTGGAGATTTTATTCTTTTCCTCTCTCAAGGGCATTGAAACGGCACATTCATTTAAAAACTAGGTTTTTGATGTCAAACGAATTTGAATCCTATTTAGAGATTTTGCCTTTGAATGGTGTTATGATTGTGATTGGTTGCCAGATATTTGAATTCAAAATCAATTGGTGCAAATTGGATGTGAAGCGTAAGTTCTATATATTTCCCAACACAATGGTTATCTAATCAATTATGATGTAAAATGTTAGTTCACTATTTTTTTCTTTTTGAAAGAAACTTGATAAATCTCTTAACTAATGTTTGAATTAGAATTGTTACAATCTTAACATTGAATTCTAAATGGAGAGATCTGATTTCTCCTTCACATTAAAGAATTAGAAAACGTGAAACAAGATTTGAGAGAAAAAGGTAAGATACTGAATTTGTGAAAAGTTTGTAGCAAAACAAAATGACAAGGAAACGGTGCCATATGTATGTCGTAAAGTCATAAAGTCCTACAGCACAGAAATGGTCCGTTCAGTGCACAGTGTACTATGACGATCAAAATGTTCATCCACGCTAACACCATTCCTCTGCACTTGGATTGGTTCCTACTCAACCTTTCCGATCTACTATTTTTCCAAATGCTCGTTTTTTTTTTAATGTACCCGCTTCAATCACATCTGCTGGTAACTCATTCCATATGGGTACCACACTCTGTGCAAAAATGTAACCTCTCAGACTCCTTTTCATACTTTACTCTCTAACCTTAAACAAATGACCACATTCCTCAACTCTTCAACCGTGCTATACGATTGCCCTCCTGCAGTCTCCTATGCTCCAAAGAAAATGGTCCTGGCTTGGTCAACTTCTCCCTAAAGCTCAGACTATTGTCTTGAATCCTGGGAAAATTTTTGTTAATTTCTTCTGCATTATTCCCAGTTTAGTAACATCCGTCCGTGCAAGGAGATCAAAACTGAACACAATTCTTCTAGTACGGCCTCACTAACTCCCCAAATTCTATACTTAATGCCCTGATTGATGAAGGTCAGTGTGCGAAAAACCTTCCTCACTGCCCTGTCTACCTGTGACTCCACCTTCTCTGAACTGTGCACCTGAACTCCAAAGCCCTTCTGTTCCGTTGTACTCCTTAAAACCCTATATTCACCGTGCAATACCGACCTTAATTTGTATTTCCAAAATGCAACACCTCACGCTTATCTATATTAAAGTTCCTGCGTCATGTTTCGCCCATTTCCCCAGTTGATCAAGTTCCTTCTGCAATTTTTAATAACCTTCCTCACTGTCCAATGTACAGCCTATTTTAGAGTCATCTGCAAACTTACTAATTAAGTGTAATACGTTTTCATCCAAATCATTGATATAGATAGCAAGCAGCAAGAGAACCAATACCGATCCCTGACGCACACCACTTGTCAAAAGCCTCCAGCGTGACAAGAAAACTTCCATTATTCCTCACTGATTCCTACCTTAAAGCCAATTGTTTGTTCAATTTGCCAGCTGTCCCTGGATTCCATGCCATCTCACCTTACAGAGGAACCAACCATGTGGAACCTTATCAAAGGCCATAGTTAATTCCATACGGACTGTGTTTACGGCCCTGCCCTCATCAACGTTTCTGATCACTTTATCAAGGAATTCCAAAAAAGAGAGGCATGAACTACTACACACAAAGCCATGCTGACTACTCCTAATCAAACCCTGTCTTTCCACACGAATGTGAACCTTATCTCTCACAAGCTTCTGAAGTAGATTAGCAGATGTTAGGCTTACGGGTGGGTAGTTCCAGGTTCGCTTTGCATCTCTTCTTGATTAAGGACACAAGGTTCACAAACCTCCGGTCTTCAGGGACCTCACCTTTGTCCACAATGATGCAAATGTGTCAGCTGCAATCACCACAATTTATGCTGTAGACTGTTGGATATATCTGGTCAGGACCAAGTGACTTATCAATTCTCATACGTTCTAATACGTTCAATACGAACTCTACCCTGAAATGGACTGTTCCAAACGTATCACCATTGATGTCTCTAAGTTCCCAAGTGTTCCTGTCTTTCTCCACGGTAAACAGGGAGGACAAATATTATTTGATGAACCCGCCAATTCCTGTGGTTCAACGCATAAATGTCCACTTTGGTTTTACAGTTGCCCAATGCCTGTCTAGTTATTATTTTCCTTCATATTATGCTTAAAGAACCTCTTTGGATTCATTCTAATCTTCTCAGCCAAAGTAATATCTTAGCCTTCTTACTCCCTCTTGATTTCTTTCTTCAATATACTCCTGTATCCTCCCATATAACTCCAGTTATTCCCTCGATCATAACTTTCTGTACCTGAGTTACGTGCCCTTCTATTCTGCCGACAATACCTAAATATATCTTGTCATCCAGAGTTCCATATTTTTGCCAAAGTTGCCTTGCAAACTTACAGGATCACATAAACTTTGAACTCCAGCTGTCTCACTTTTAAACGCTTCCCACTTGCTTGAAGTTCCTTTGCCTGTAAACAAAATACACTAATCAAACCCCGTAATCTATCAAAATTTGCCATGCCTCAATTTAGAACTTTCAGCTGTTTTGTCCCTCTTCATAACTATTTAGAAATTTGTAGAACTATGGTCACTGGCCCCAAAATCTCCCCCACTATCACCTCAGTCATCTACTCTGCCCTATTCCTCAAGAGTAGGTCGAATTATGCTAGTTCCTGAATGGGACCCTCTATATACTGTTTGAGGAAACTTTTGTGAGCATATCTAAGACGTTAATACTCTGGCAGTCCCAGTCTATGTAACAATACTTGAAATCCCCTACCATGTCAACCCAATTGCTCCTTCAATCTCGCCAATATGCCTGCATAATTGCTGCTACTATTCCCGTTGACTATTTGAGGGCCTATAGTAAAACACCAATTAACATTCCCATCCACTTCTTGTTTCTCAGCTCCACCCAAAATATTTCCCGAGATGATCCTTCAAGTTATTTTATATCTGCTTACTGCTGTGTGACTCGCCTTAATCAAAAATGCAACTTTCCATTCCATCATTCCACTAGCACTATCCTGCCGAAAGTACCTGCACCCTTGCACATTAAGCTGCCAATGCTGTCCCTTTTTTAGCCATGTTTCTGTAATGTCCATATTACACGACTCCCACGTACCTATGCACACACTAAGTTCATCAGACGTACCAGTCGTGCACTGAAACAGGTGGAATTTCAGCCATCAGCCATTCCGCACTCCCTGTCATGTTCCACTCTCACATGTCTCTTCAACTTCCTACGTCTAATTACCGCGCCTCCTTCCAGCCTCGCATTTTTCTCCCTGCTGTTGAGGATTCCACCCCTCTCACTCACCGCCAATCTAGTTTAAACCTTCCTCCGCTACATCGACGACTGTATCGGCGCTGCCTCGTGCTCCCACGAGGAGGTTGAACAGTTCATCCACTTTACCAACACCTTCCACCCCGACCCCAAATTCACCTGGACCGTCTCAGACTCCTCCCTCCCTTTCCATTTCTATCTCGAGCGACCGAATCAACACGGACATTTACTATAAACTGACCGACTCCCACAGCTACCTAGATTACACCTCCTCCCACCCTGCCCCCTGTAAAAACGCCATCCCATATTCCCGATTCCTTCGTCTCTGCCGCATCTGCTCCCAGGAGGACCAGTTCCAAATCCGCACAACCAAGATGGCCTCCTTCTTCAAGGACCGCAATTTCCCCCCAAACGTGTTCGAAGATGCCCTCCACCGCATCTCTTCCACTTCCCGCTCCTCCGCCCTTGAGTCCCGCCCCTCCAACCAGGACAGTACCCCACTGGTCCTCACCTACCACCCCACCAATCTTCATGTACAGCGTATCATCCGCCGTCATTTCCGCCACCTCCAAACGGACACCACCACCAGGGATATATTTCCCTCCCCTCCCCTATCAGCGTTCCGAAAAGACCACTCCCTCCGTGACTCCCGCGTCAGGACCACACCCTCCACCAACCCAACCTCCACTCCCGGCACCTTCCCCTGCAACTGCAAGAAACGCAAAACTTGCGCCCACAACTCCCCCCTAACTTCCCTCCAAGGCCCTAAGGGATACTTCCATATCCGCCACAAATTCACCTGCACCTCCACACACATCATCTATTGCATCTGCTGCACCCGATGTGGCCTTCTCTATATTGGGGAGACAGGCCGCCTACTTGCGGAACGTTTCAGAGAACACTTCTGGGACACCTGCACCAACCAACCCAACTACGGATGATACGAAAGTCGGAGGAGTTGTAGACAGTGAGGAAGGATGTGGCAGGTTACAGCGGGATATAAATAAGCTGCAGAACTGGGCAGAAAGGTGGCAAATGGAGTTCAATGTAGCTAAGTGTGAGGTGATTCACTTTGGTAAGTGTAATAAAAAGTTGGGGTACTGGGCTAACGGTCGGATACTTTGTAGTGTGGATGAGCAGAGGGATCTTGGTGTCCATGTACACAAATCTTTGAAAGTTGCCACCCAGGTAAATAGTGCGGTGAAGAAGGCATATGGCGTACTGGCTTTTATTGGTAGAGGAATGGAGTTCCGGAGTACTGAGGTCATGTTGCAGTTGTATAAGACTCTAGTGCGGCCGCATCTGGAGTATTGTGTGCAGTTTTGATCGCCATACTATAGGAAGGATGTGGAGACACTGGAACGGGTGCAGAGGAGGTTTACCAGGATGTTGCCTGGTATGGTAGAAAGATCATATGAGGAAAGGCTGAGGCACTTGGGGTTGTTTTCATTGGAGAAAAGAAGGTTTAGGGGTGACTTGACAGAGGTGTACAAGATGATTAGGGGTTTAGATAGGGTCGACAGTGAGAATCATTTTCCACGTATGGAGTCAGCTATTAAAAGGGGGCATAGCTTTAAATTAAG